>NW_009648793.1:0-22973 GCF_000708025.1 Charadrius vociferus
TTGAATACTGAATTATTTTTTGTTGTGCATACCATAACTTGATATCCCTCCAGAAGAAAACTTTAAGATTCTTGCTTGCCTTTTTTTTGTTGTTGTTGCTGGGATGAAAGATGATCCTAGTTTAATATGTTTAAAGTTTTTTTTTTCCTAGCAAAACTGTCTCATCCTAACCTGTAAGGGTTATGTCATTATGTAATTTCTATCACTCTTAACTCAATGAACTCCTAAATTTCAACAGGGTTTCTGAAATTCTTAGTAAAATGAAAGTAAATCAGACATGTTTTTTTTAATGGAAGTAAATGCATTTATAGATGGCTTTGAAGGAATAAAGATATCTTCAAATCTATCGCATTTAGATTTTTACCAAACGAAAAAAAAATATTAAAAGGTTCAGACATTATTTTAAAAATTAAAATCTCTTTTGTCTTGAAACAATACTTTTATTTCAAAATAGTGAAAACAAAGACATAAGATAATAAAAATCTTTTAAAAAAACCTTTGCCTGCCTTATATTTTCCATTCCATTGACAAACAGAAGAAATCATAAAATCATAGAATGGTTTGGGTTGAAAGGGACCTTAAAGATCATCTAGTTCTGACCCCCCTGCCATGGGCAGGGACACCTTCCACTAGACCAGCTTAATCACATCCCTGTCCAGCCTGGCCTTGAACACTTCCACGGAGGGGTCATCCACATCTTCTCTGGGCAACCTGGTCCAGTGTCTCACCATCCTCTCTCACAGTAAATAATTTCTTCCTATTATCTAGGAAGAAATCTTTCAGTTTTAAACCATTACCCCTCGTCCTATCACTACACTCCCTGATAAACAGTCCCTCTGCATCTTTCCTGTAGGCCCCCTTCAGATACTGGAGAGCTGCTATAAGATCTCCCCAGAGCCTTCTCTTCTCCAGGCTAAACAAACCCAACTCTCTCAGGCTGTCATCATCATTAGCCTCATTTTACTATAAAATTACCTTTCTCTCCTCAAACATGAACATCTGATTTCCAGATTTCCCATGTAGCATTTGAATAAACAGCTCTCATAAGACCATTATAACTGCAGCCATAAGTACCTTCTGCTGTAATTGGAAAGAGCTCTATTACAGAAGCCAATAAACTGATTCCTCACAGTTAAGAAATACTTTACCACTTCATGAGCCCTCCCAAAAAGCACGACAAATTGCACCTTGACTATAACAAACTTTATAATATACCAAACACTTTTCAAAATAAAGTTACGATGAAGAGAAATAAAATTTTGGCTGTGTGAATAACCATAATGCAACACCTAAAATAATTAAAAAGAAAGAAAAAAAAAAAAAGCTGAAGTCTTTCAAGCCTCTTCTGGTCTTTTCTTCTATTGTGCTTCAGAATATAGATGACCACACACAATGGTTTTATTCTGTCTGAAAAGATAAATGCCTATATCCCCTTCAGCAAAAGCTATACTTCTGTCCTCTTCAAACACCTGAGTGCTTTATTCTGTGTAGAAAAGATGAATGAGAAACACTAATTTTAAAAAGACTCCGTTATTGAAACACTTAAATGGGTAGGTATTATCCCCTGGCCAGGATGGAATACTCTAAGCAGAGGGGCTCTCATTTTGAACTTTTTTTAACCTTAACTTGCCGCAGTTGGGCAGGGGGTGTTTGTTGGGTTTCCAGACTATGGAATGCCTCACACACTTTAGAGGAAAACTCTCTGGTGATATTGGTAACTTGAAAAAACCAAACCAAACAACATATTAATAATACATTAAAATAATAATTACAAATTCCTTTCTTTTTCCTCATTTTGATCATTTAGAATAATATATCAAACGTTATTGTTGCCTGAGATTTTCAAGTATCTCTGCTTTTGAGAGACAACATTCATTTTCTTACTATCAAAAAAGTTTTTGCACTTTCTGAAAATAATTTACAATACCAGGAAGAATACTGAAGATATAAGTGCAGAAAAGAATTCCTTATTTTGCTGCCTTTTTTTGATTTCCCATTTTATTTTTACCATACTCCCCATTCAGGATTGCTATTACCACTCAATCTTATACTTCATCTTTAAAATAATACACTAAGTTATAACTATTTTATAGATGCATATGATCCAGTATATCTGTTCTTAAAGTTACGTTTTGGGCCATACACAGAAAATCATTAATTATATTCAGTGTCCTGATGCGTGTAATTACCTGCCTCTCAAGCCAGTACATGCTCATATAGAATATTGTTACCTAACTGGCCCAAAGACCAAATTATTGCAAAAAAGGCATTCTGCTCTTATCTCATAGAATCCATCCCTCCAAGTCAGGATTACATAACAATGCTGGAAACACAGAGTTTTCCATGCTTTTACTTCATCTGTTACAAAGAGGTGTTTCATAGTATGTTGCCTTTCAGTAGCCGTAGAAATATTTAGCATGGGGCTAAAGGATTTTCAGGCCCACCTTCCCTCCAAGATAATAATGTAAAGAAAACAAGAAAAAAAGTTATGGAATGCTGTCATAATTATTAGTTAATTAGTACAGAAAAGCATTTGATTTACTGTTTGAGTTCAATATTGACAAATAGGGCAAAAGGGAGCCACAACTGAGCTTAAATTTCATAGCACTTTATGAAAAGCTATGTTTAATGGCTATTCCCCCTGAAAAGTATCCCTACCTTGAGAGCAATTTCCTATGGCTTCCTTTAACTAGCAGCTCACTGCAGATTGAAGAAAGCACAGTTCCCTCCGGAAAGAATAACGGATAACAGGAATCCTAGTTCTGATATCAACAGTGAGAAACAAATAGAAGCAGCAGAGCAGGTTTATTCTTAAAATCTTTTCAGATTGCTCTTTGCATTCATCCATGCTATCAGCTTCACTTGTTTTTTTGTGTTTTTTTTTTTTTTCCTTCCAGTTAAAACTATACAAATCACAAATACCCTAAGGCCTGTCTGATACAAAAATGCTGCTCTAGAATACTTAAATAGCTCTCTATGAAAATTGGTTCTTGTGGCTTAATGTCAGCACTTTGAGTGTTCAGTTTCAGCAGTGACAGATATTTTGGTTGGAAAGAATCCTTGAGGAAGTAATAAGCTACTGAATTCACATACAAACCCTAAATATGGAAGAAAATGTACATAATAAAAGAAAGAAAAAAATTAATTCTACTTTGTATATGCAATGTGTAATATTTTAAAAAGCATGATTCTTTTACATACATCCATCTTTTACATCCATCCAATGTATACTTTTTCATATCTAGTTCTACCAGAAGAATTATTCTTAAATCTTATCTCTTTGAAGACAGAAAGGGAGAAGATTCTAGTGAATGATGAGACCACTTACACCTGATCTCATCCTAAACAGTTAATCTGGCAGGCTTAACTGGCTTCATGGCATGTGGTAATTCTGGATTCAAGCTTCTCTATATCCTGGGAATGGTCTCACAAATAATTTCATAATGTCATTGCTCTCCTTAAGTGTTCAGAAAAATCAGTATTAAGAATTCTGTGTGAAGCATAAAGTAGTTCTGCTCCTATATGGAATTTCTACAGAGGGATACTTTTATCTATCTATCTATCTGTCATCAGTCATTGGTCCTATCTATGTATTGCACATTTCATCTCAGCTGCTTGATTTGAAATAAAATTTAATATATATGTAGCAGGGGGATGATGCTTATAGACATGCCATTAGTGTCAAAAGGGACCTCTTGATATGAATGAGAAAACTCATTCATGTAGGTCACTTTAAAACTTTACTTAGGATATGTTAATCAACGTTTTGCATCTGAAGTGAGGTAACATGGATTGTTATGAATTCACAGAGAAATATGTGGATGATATTGTAAGGCTATGTTATTAATGTATGAAAAAGGTAGAATGAATATGTGTACAGAGGGACATACAATACTACAAATAGCTTTGGAATCCTGTCCCAGGAATGTCTAAATGGAAAAAAAAAAAAAAATTGTTAGAGCTTTTATCTGTGTAATCTTGTTAAGTTATTCCTATTATTATTTTATTTCCTGAGGATAATGAGAAGCTAACCTCCATTTTTAGACAGTGGACTGAGCTACATAGGAATAATGATTAGGTTTATGGTAGAGAACATAACAAGCAGGATGAGACCTTGAGGTTTTCAGAATTTTGCCCCAAATATTGTGCTGGTATTTTATACAAGCTGTGATGTCAAGATACATACACAAGTTCCATAAAGCTTGCTTGTGATTCTTCCCTGTGGGTACCTTTGTGTGAATGACAACCTCTGAATTCTAAATGGACAAAGGTATTTTTCAGTAACTTTCAGCAATAATTAGATTTCATATATATATACAGCATTTCAAAATTATTTCTTTTAGGAATTTCTTTTAGGATAAACAAGGATATACAATTTTCTCTAGGCTAGACCGCTTTCAAGACCTGGCTAATTTTGAACTGCTCAGTGTTATGGCTCTGTACTACTCTGTGTTTTGTGCTTACAAGATCCTTTCTAGCTCTAGTACTCCTAGAACTGTTAGTCCATCTTCCCACCCTAAAAGATCTGTAAGAATTGTTTAAATTAAAAAAAAAAAAAAAAAAAAAGGTAGCATGATCAGTCCTGTAGTTCTTGAAATCAAAGGCAGTGCTGTGCAGGAACAACATGGGTCTGTGGCAGAAATATACTACTTTATGGTAGAAAAACTCCCATACATAGTTCCTTCATATTCTGCATCAAAAATTACAGAAGGGGTTAATAAAGCACTTGTTTTTATTCCCCCAGCAAATTTTCAACAAATTTTCATTTTTAAATTTCTTTTCATAGAAGCTACAAAGAAAGATCACTCAGATATGTGATATTGGATAATACATCTAAGTAGGGGAAAATAAAACAGCAAATTGAAGAAGCAAAAATTGGGTACCATGTGACTGTACAATACATGCAATAGATAAAACTGTTCTAATTGCCAACACAACACAATTTTCTTCAACAAAAGTACAAAAGTGTTTGTTTGAGAGCTATAGATTTGTTTCTTTTATCTCCTTTCCCTGGAGAGTTATCAGGGGTTGTTCTCTTGCTGGAGTAATATTCCTTTGTCTTGAGCTCTGAATTTCATGATTAGAGTGAAAAGCTGCTTTTTGCCTGCTTCCGAGTAGATGCACATTGCTGAAGGAGTTGCTCTCTGCTGATTCCTCAGTGTGAGTGTCCACCTCAGCACTTTCAGCCTCCAGGGCAAGCCATTGGTCTTAATCATAAATTGAATACATGAGGAAGAATAATTAAAGAGCAAACTGTAATTATGAGTAACATCCAAAGGGAGCAAAACTAACATTGAATGTAGGCCTTAGGTTTCCTATTAGTGCATTTAGGATTAACTATAAACATTCTTGTTAAACTCAATTAAATAGTTCATTAGATGGATTTTTCCTATTAGAACAGGATAAAAGGCTTGACTTTTAGAACTATACTGTTTGTTGAGTTTTTCTTTTTCTTAACTATTACTGTGTACGCTTCAATGGATTTCCTTTTCCTGGGAGACATACTTAAAAAAAAGACAGAAAAAAAGAATCCTTAGCACATCTTTAGGGGGCTGTGCCTTTTTGGTTTCTTTTTATCATCATTCCTCCTACACCCCAAAAGTAATTAGTGATGTGTCAAATGCCGTATGATTATACATGCCTGAGAAACAGTGATATTCCCTTGTTGGTGGGGTTCCTAGTAATTAGGATCTTTTTCCCTTACCCTACAATTGTCTATGTTACTAAACCTGGATCACATGTTTGCTGTTACAATTTATAGTGGATATCAGTCTAGAAATAATTGGTTTCTTTGTAATATCTGATGAGTCAGGTTGAGATATATTCTGGTGGGTTTCCTCATGCTATGTCCCATCCTAATCTTGTCAGCTGTGGCTAATGTGTGACAGCAAAATTAGGCAGAATGAAACAACGTGCATTTACTGCAGTATAAATATTGTCACTTGCTAATACTTGACTGAACTTCCCAAGGCTATTTTTGAGGACTACAGGGGTATCAGTGAAAGTACACTGAGAAAAAAACTCTTGTAAATATTTTAGAGGTCTATTCTGCAGAGTGCTAAGCTCTCTGGTCATTAACATTTGTTTAACTGCATATTAAAATTTAATTTAAAATCCACTTTGATTTTTATCAGCTATGTTTAGGTGAGTGCTACACTGTGTCATGGATAAAGAGTACAAGTAACATCTGTTTCTCAGTATAATGAAAAGTTACTGGAGACCCCACAGCTATAAACACCTCTACAATGGTCAGCTAAAGAAATCCAGATCTGGAGCTGGACTAAAGTGGTTTTAAGGGTAACACACAGAACACAAACATGGTATTTAACACACACAGAAAGCATTTACATAGTAAAATCAGATATGATTTGCAGACCAATGAAGAAAAATGAAGGTGTAAAAGAAATTACATTAAAATAATACCAAGTAGATCATAGAGTGAAGAAAGAAAATAAACTCAACATCATGTTTCTCTTTGTGAGTGTTGCTCATTGTCATACTCTGCAACCACCACCAGACTGATAACATGGGCTTTTAGAGTCAAAAAAGAAGTGGAAGTGTGAGCATAACACCAGCAAAATGGATAGGTACTAGGAAGTGTGTGTGTATAAAAATTTTAATGGTACTAATAATTTATTTTCTTTTTCTGTAATAATTAGATCTGGGCTAATAATGAATCTTTGATATGACTGTTAAGGTTTCAAGTATGTGGTGGGTTAACCTTGGTCTGCCAGGTGCCCACCAAGCTGTTCTGTCCCACCCCCATCTCAGCAGGACAGGAAGAGAAAATAAGATTAAAAAGCTCATGAATCAAGATAAGGACAAAAAGATCACTCACCAGTTGCCATCACGGTCAAAATTTGCAGAAAATTAATGGATTACCAATTAAAAATAAAGTAGAATAGTAAGAAGCAGAAACACTAAAAAGACCTTCCCCCGACTCACCCATTTTCCCAGGTTCAACTTTACTTCTTTTGTTCGCAACTACTCTGCCTTGTCTCCCCACAGGAGGAAGGCAGAGTGGGGTTGGGGAATGGGTGTGCAGTCTTGTTATGTTACACTTTGTCTCTGACACTCCTTCCTCCTCACACTGTTCATCTGCTCAACCATGGGGTCCCTCCCATGGGATACAGTCCTTCACGAACTGTTCCACAGGCTGCAGTACTTCAGGAATTGCTCCAGCATGGGTCCTTTCCATGGGGCTCCTCTCCACCAAAAGTGAGAAGTCTTTGAAATCTTGTTCTTAACCCAGCTTGAAATCCAAACTCACAGTGTGCTATCACATTTAACATAGGTAAAATTTTAGTTTATATTTAGGTCAGGAGATCAGAATAGATGTTCTTAAAAGTACTTTTTGGTTTTAACATCTCTGAATTCATAAGCTTGCCCTTTCATTACATCTCCTTTGATAATGCAAAGCTGGTATAGCAATGGTTAAACCTCAAGTCCATTAGAATTTTCCATATAGATCTTGTTTCACAAAGAATTAAAAAAATCAAATGTGAAAATATACCTCTAGGTGAAACTTAACTGCTTCTCATTACTGTTCAACAAAGTACTTTCCTGGTTATCTTCGGATGTCATGCCTTTCTCCTCGATACATTATTTTAAGTATGGGATTTTACAGCTAGGTGATCTCTTAATTTTTACACGCTGAAAGCAACTTTTTTTTTTATTGCAGTGTTAAACATCTTTGTTTATCCCCTCCAATGTTCTCCACCCTATAATATTCTTTTTTAAAAAATGTTAATTGTTATTGATATAGTAGATGAACAACAATGAATGCCCTAGGCTAGCTGCAGAGAGTTAAAATAAGTACATGTGAGATGTAGAACTTAATGCCAGGTGCAGCCTGCTTCCTTTTTTCTTTTATAAATTCTATTGTGTGCAATTATTGTCAGAACTTTATTCAATTCTATGTACTAAGAAACCAATCTCTCTCACGATCCTCCTGAAAAAAACAGTAAGTTCATTTTTAGTGTATTTTAGCATCTTTAAATTGATGGGAATATTTTAGAAGTACATACTCCAATTAATGGCGACAAAGCTATTTTAAATGTCTACTTCTTCCACTGTGCATTAAAATGTAATGATTGCTATTAAGGTTCGTTAGACAATTTCATCAATCTATACCTCATTTAAATAAAAGCATGTAAAAAGCACATCTAATCCAAGAGTCAAAAAAAATAATGGGTTTATCTGTTTCTGATCTTACTATCTGAAAAGCATTTAGACTGCTGCTAAAGCTATAAGGTGCCAGTTTCAAACTCCATCTGACTTGTCAGAAACTGTTCTACATTGCAAAGTACATTTTGTCTAGATTCCCATGTGATGTGTCTTGTACAAGTGTGTAGATCACTTTGTAGTCTTATTATGAGAAAGAAATGTTTTAAAGAGCTTTTGAAGCCCTAAGCAATTTATGGTTCAGAAGTCATAAGGGAAATGAACTTATGTCATTGCTACATCAGGAAGGCCTAAGTCCCCTGGACACTGAGCAGCTCTGCAGATAGGATTCTACCACCTAATTAAATAGAAACATTGTCGACTTTCTAATTCCACAGACAAAGGAGAGAAAAAATGAACATGGAAGGACAATAATGAAGAAATTAGTTTTGAACTTCAGCTCAAGACTTCAGCAGGCAGAATGACATTATAGCTTTTTTCCTCAAATTACAGCAGCCATAGACAAATTGTTTTCTATTCTTTCTACTTGTTCAGAATTTCAAAAGTCGCTCCCTCTCTGAGTTTTCTGTATTAATTTTGCCATAATTATGTGTTTTATATTTTGAGTGAGCTACTATAGACATCTCAAGGATGGCTAGTCCGTACCAGTATGAGGTATCTCTCTAATTTTAATGAACATTACTTTCCTCTTGCACATTCTTTTCCGGCCAGCTAATCGTAACACCAGAAGATTTAAAAAGAAAGAAACACTGCACATTTTTTCTTGGCCATTTTCAATTGTTTGTCTCACTCTCATTTGAACTGGATTTATCTTTTGTTTTCTCTCCTCGAATGTCCTGTAAGGTCACAGTACATTTAAAAAGGCTGTTACTTTCCAACTGAGAAGTAGCTGATTTTCAGTGATAAATGATCTGATTCTTCTGTCAAGAATCTTTAACACACTTACATACTTTGCGAAGTGCTTTGGTTTCTTTAGCTGAAGGTTAAACAGTCTCGGTTGTTATTATTATCTTATTATTATCAATAATTTATTCTCCTTTTCATATGTGTGCACCAATGGGAATACATACTCTGAAGTGTTGGATGTTGATCTCTAACCGCCTTTTACCCCAATGGGAGTGGAAGGTCTTGAAAAGTACCAAATTGACAAGTAACTGCTGATAAAATCCAAGCAGAAAGAGCTGAAATAGCCTATTTTGAGAAAAATAACATTTATGTTAATGTGCTGTCTTATTTAAAATAACAAGATCTCGTTTTTTCTTTAAAATAAATACAATTCTAATCTGAAACTAAGACCTATGAATCAGACACTATCAAGAGGGTCTTTCCCTTTCCATTGTTGTAACTGAAAAGATATATATATATATGAATATATATATTCACAAAGCTATTTTTTATATACATTTATACACACAAACGTACCAGGGAGCTAGAGATGACCATGACTGAGTGTTTAGAAGACTGATTAGTCAGGCTGATTTCACCCATTGAGCATGTGTTTATTGCTGATGTTAATTTCTTACACAGTATTAAGCATCTTCACTACAAATACACATCTCTTAATCTTTATCACTTCTAAACTGGCTGTGAATATAACATACCACAGAGGGGACGTGGGGTTGAGGGCTCAGGTGTCTGTGGTTCTTGGTAGCTCTTAGTGGCCAAGGTATGGATGATGCCTTTTTACTTCAGACTGGAAGAGGGTAGATTTAGATTAGGTATCCGGCATAAATTTTTCACTATAAAGGTGGTAAAATACTAGAACAGATCGCCCAGGAAAGCTGTTGAGGCCCCATACTTTGAAGTACTTGAGACCAGGCTGGATGGGGCTTTGAGCAACCTGGTCTAGTGGGAGGTGTTTGGGCCCATGGCAGGGGGATTGGAACTAGATGATCTTTAAGGTCCCTTCCAACTCTAACCATTCTATGATTCTATGATCTGACTTGAAAGCTCCTAATCAGAGAGATAGGTTGGCTAAGGTGGGATTGCTTTATTTCTTTTCTGCTTTAACTTATTTGTGCTTGATGTTCTAACGCCCTTGCCTCCTTCCCCTACTTCTGATACTGCTTTTCTTGTTTTCTGTTGTCTTGCTAGTGTCCTCCTTGTATACTTGAGGAGCTGTACTGTCTGTTTGCAATGTCGTGCTTCCTCTTTCTTGCTCTCTGTCTAGCAACTTCTTCCTTCCACCTCCTACATGCAAATACACACATCCTCATTAGTCTCTTTGGTGATCATATTGCGTACATAACTGTGTGAAACTGTGTCCGACTATGCTATCGCAGTGTTACAAAATCCTTATAAATTGTTGTTATTTACACTGATTTAGTACACTTACATTCAGGTTCAAGAGTAATATTAGTCATCCTGTTAGCTTATTTGTATTGGAACTGCTTTCTGTTATAGTATTATGAAAACATAGAAACTTTTTTGTTGTCAGTGATCCTTGGAGGTCATCTAGCCTAACTTCTTGCTCAAATCAAGGCTATCTAAAGTTACACCAAATTACTCATGGCTTTGTCCAATCAATTTGGAATATCTCCAAGGACAGATATTCCACAGACTCTGCGCAACTTTCTCCACTATTATACCATCTTTAGAGTTGTTCTTTATATTTACTCTTAATTTCCCTTGGTGTAGTTTGGGTTCACTGCCTTCCACCTACCACTGTGCACTTCTGAGAAGTGTGTCCCTTCGTCTTCAATATAAACTTCCACTAGGCACCTGAAGACATCCTTTGTTTTCTCTTTAGGCTGAACAAACCCAGATCTCTCTGCCTCTCCATGTATATCATGTGCTTCAGCCTTGTGACCACCTTGGTGGCCCTCTGCTGGATTCCCTCCAGGTCGTGAATGTCTCTCTTGTACTGAACAGTCTAGCTCTGGGCACTATATTCCAGATTAAGTTACAAAAGTGCCAAGAGGAATAATTACTGCCTTTGACCTGCTGGCATGCTTTCCTTGTGCAGCCTAGCAAGCATATTTGTAGGATCTAGTTCATGCCTTCACTTAAACGGCTTGCAACTGCATAAGATTTCTTGTCTTGGTCTGATATCCAAAGGGGATATCCAAAGGGGACTGAAAACATGCATAAGTAATACATGTATGAATAAACATGCATTCATCTCTTTATTTCTGGTAAAGAAAATGAGACAAACTTATGGACATGTCAGCTATACAGTTGCATTTTTATATGACCTTTTGTCTAGGCTTTTAGTTGTTTGTTTGCTTGGTTGGAGCAAACACTTCTTCCTGCCCTGACTTTCCCCTTTGCCATTGTGTTTGTGACAACATAGTTTAATCACAGTGGATACAATGCAATTGTGTTTTCATCTGTGAACTGAAGTCTATTAAAGGAAGACATCCCACTGCCAAACAACAAAAAACTCTCCCACCAGCACACACAGAAGGTGAATAATGAAGAAGAATGGAAGCTTGCAACAGCAAGGACTAGCAGGAGGAAGAGACTTCCCCCCAGGCCTGATGTGCCTTTGCAAAACTGCTTCACCGGTCTGCAGACTGAAAAGGAAAGATGCTGGAACTGAGTAAGACAGCCCGATTTGCTCCCCATATGGCAACCAGTGCAACTAAGAAAAAGCAACAGGTGATAGTAGTAGGTGACTCTCTTCTGAAAGAGTACAGAGGAATCCATTTGCCGATCTGACTCACTTTCTAGAGAGGTGTGCTGCTTACAGGGGGCTCGTGTCACTGAAAGACTACCAAGCCTCATACAGTCCAGTGACTATTATCTGCTGCTGTTGTTTCACGTGGATACCAGTGATACAGCCAGGAATATCAAGAAGGATTACAGAGCCTTGGGAGCGGTGGTAAAGGACTGATCGAAGGGACAGGGTTTGAAAGTTCCAGAGTCTTCAGCAAAGGAAAGACATGGTCCAGAGGAGGGCCACAAAAACAATGAGAGGGCTGGAGCACCTCTCCTATGAATACAGCCTGACGGAGTTGGGGTTGTTCAGCCTGGAAAAGAGAAGGCTCCAGGGAGACCTCATTGAGGTCTTCCAGTACTTAAAGAGGGTCCACAGGAAAGATGGAGAGGGACTGTTTATCAGGGGAGTGTAGTGATAGGTCAAGGGGTAACAGTTTCAAACTGGAAGAAGGTAGATTTAGATTAGATATACAGGAATAAATTCTTTACTGTGAAGGTGGTGAGGCATTGGCATAGGTTGCCAGAGATGTTGTGGATGCCCCATCCTTAGAAGTGTTCAAGGCCAGGTTGGATGGGACTCTGATTAAGCCGGTCTAGTGGAAGGGGTCCCCGCCCACGGCAGGGGGGTGGGAACTAGATGATTTTTAAGTTCCCTTCCAACCCAAAGCATTCTATAATGTTATGATTCTATGGTGCTATGATTCTATGAACTTGTTAAGAACTGACATACATCTGTGTCCCCTGTATATTAACAGAAGATAACAGATGCTGTCGTAATAGATATGATATAAGAATCAAAACTGGAACAGGATGTGTGCATTATTTTCAGAATGTATGTATTATTTTCAAATATACAAGAAAAATGCAAGAAATACAGGCCTTGAGGATGAAGTCCTGAATATTTCTGCTTTTAAAAATAAAAACCATTAATTAATCAACAGTATTGATAATGTCTCTGACACATCACAATGCTTTCTTGCACAGAAATGGTAAAAATAGTTGAAACACCAATGTCATAATAATTTATTGTAATTTGGTGATGCTTAGTCTAGTCCATTTGTTATACTATCATATTATTCTGTGCAAAAATCCACACTCTGTAAAGTTATTTCTTCTAATTGTAGGAGAAAACACGCATTTAAGGCAGAAAGATATTTAGATCCTTCTTAGTCTTCCTTACATCCAGAGCACTGTATCTCTCACTTTAAACTTTTATATGTTTTAGCTGTAAATTGAAGTATGTGGAATTACTCCAAGAAGCGTGAAATCAAGTTCTAGTTTTGCAAGTGAACATTTTTCCCCTTGAGCAGAAAATACAGTTTAAAGGATGCATGGTCAGCACACCAATAAAATCTCACATTTTTTTACAAGCAAAGCAGTTAAAACACAAAGAAAAGACTGTATAAGAAATATGACAGTTCAAGGCCAGATGAGAAATCTTCATTCTGTCATTAAAAGCAAAGCTTCTAGTTCATGAATCCCTTAAGTTGATATTTTTCAGTATTCAGAAGAATTTGTCATCTTTGTTTGTCTGCAAATTGCTGAAGAAATGTTAGAGAGCTGTCTGTTCTTGTCAGAAACCACAGTTGGAGCCTAGCCTGAGGTTTGGAGGGGAGTAACTCTGATGAACTCAGCATAAGCTATATTGGCTAGTTGTAGATATCTCTAGACCAAAACACTTGGGGCATATTTTCCCCTAACTAGCAGTCTAGCTAAAGTATTTGCTATGAAATATTGGATTTCTTCCCATATTGCAATATAAAGGTGAAGAATGATCCACCAGGGCTAAATTTGTATCACACAGGTTACCTCCTGTAGATTGTCTGTAATTTCAATTGTAGATACAAATTATATTTGTGTCTTTAGCTGGTTAAGTACTTCCATCCATTTTTAACAATTATTTGTTTCAATAAAATTATAATATTGAGTTAACGACTGAACAAACACTATAATAAAAGAGTCTCTGAGTCTTAGAACTTCTGTCTAAATGAGAAAGACAAAAGGAACGTGTTATCTCCCATTTACAGATTGGGAACTGAAGCACTGAACAATTACTCAGTTTGCAAATGCTTTTCATTGGGAATGTATACATACTGCAGTGATGCACAAAGCACAGTTACTGTAGCTAGCTCTGAGCAAGATCTCTCTAGAATCAGAACTGGTATAGATTTCTCCTGAGTAAGATAGGTCTAGAATAAAAAGCATTATAGCAATATGATGCTTTTCTCAGCTGAGAAATAAAGGGCAAAACTGTGCAGTAGTATAGGTTATAGTTATCCTGAGATACCAACTAGCAGCCCTGCATATTGCTATGTACACAGAGAGACTGGTCGCTGCCATTGCCAATTTCATACCAGGTAATCATACTGCAGTAAGCACCAATAACTGAACTGAAATCTCAGACATGCATTTCCATAACATAGTATTCTAATGTTACTTCTTAGTACTTAGATTGCAATACTTTCTACTCCTATTGTATTTTGTTAAAAACAAACAAACAAACAAAAAACCCCACAACATAAAAAAAACTAACAAAAGAAAACAAACAAAAAACACAACAACAACAACAAAGCCCACAAAACCCCCAAAAAACTTCTTTCAAGTTCTGGTGAGAAAAAGTACTTTTTTCAACTTCAGAAGAAATTCAAAGCTAGGAATTTAACAAACATAGACACATGCATTATTCTTATACTAAGTAGTCAGGACCTAACACGTAGCTTTGGCCTTGGTATTTTTTGTTTTAGACAGCTCCTTTCTGAGAAAATATTTTTATGGAAACCATTCTCAGTTAACTGATTTTCTTTGCTGTACCTCCCTTCGCATCGTAAACATATTGGGAAGAAACAGAAAAATTCCTAAGTACATTTCAGGTACTGAGTGATTAAAGAACACTACAGTTCTTAGATATCATGGTGAAAATAAAAAGATTTTTCCATAAATGAAGACTGAAACAGAGGGGATCTCTCTTCAGTTCCTTCTGAGCTGATGGACTGTGGCAAAGCCAATGGAACTTAATTCGTAAATATGTGAAACTCAAGTTTGTCCTACAGCTGTAACTGAGGTGTAACTGAGTATCAGGGCAGTACTTGTCTAGACACCCATGCGTGGGTCATTGATCCTGTGGGTGGGCCAGGCACTCCCTGTCTAGTCATCTGCACAGGTGAATTAATGGACTGGTTTGAAACAGTGGAAGGACTTGAAACACTGTAATTGAAATCACAGACACCTTGCCAATTAAATATTTTACTAATTCATGCAGGACCTCTCTGAGGGGGCATTTTGGACTGTCCTGAAGACTCTACCAGATATCTACTGTTGTGCCTACATAGATTTGTTTGTTTCAGTATATTAATCATCTTGGGGGAAGATTCTGGTCCTTTCAGCAACTTCTCAGATGGTTCCTGGTGCATAATTAATCAAAATGTGTGTAGATAGGGTGCTTCTAAGTAGTGGAAACTGTTCCTACAAATGCCAACATTGTCATGTAGGACAGTGGTTTAGACATAATTTATATAGTTAGGTGACGTTTTCAGATAACTCATAGGTGTAGATCATGCATATGTCAGAGTGGTCATCAGTCAGCTGGATTCAGCATAACAGCTGGGGGGAATCTTGCCTGATCCAACTTAAGTTGCCATGCCAAGGACCCGTGTAAGACACCTTCTTCACACCTTTAGAGAGCAGCCAACTGCCCTCTTTGAGGTACTTGATTACCTAAACATATGTTACCCTATGACAAGATTCCTCCTTTTTTTAAGACTCTGTATCTGTGCAATAGAAGAACAAGGAAAATGGAGATGGATGATATGTTTTGGCTCTTTGCTTCTTCTAACTATTCAAAATTAAAATTCTTCTTCAGTTGTTCCCAGGAGCCAGAGAGGTAGTTACCAGGTCCACAAATATGAGGAATGCATGACTGGCATTATCAGAAGGTATAGAATGATTATTAAACAGTTGGGTTTATTTCCTTGTTAGAGTTCAGTGCACCCTGGCACTCTGAGATTTAGAGCACACCTTTACTTTTTTTCAGATCTGGTTGTTGTTTTGTTTTGTTTTGTTTTTGTTTTTTTTTTCCCCCTGAATTCTAATTCCATTTCTCTGATTTATACTACCTTTATTAACTTTTTTCCTCTTCTGATACTACTGGTCTTACCTCTAGAAAATTGCCAAAAACTTTCTTCCAGTTTGTTTTCAGCTGAGGTTTTTTTTTGTTCAGTCATACCGTCCAAAGTCTGTTAACTCTTATAATGCTGCTGCATTAGCACTTGCAACTTATCCTACCTAAGCCTATATTTCTTCAGTTGCATAGTTTTTCATAATGAAGAGTTAACTACATAGTCTCTCCCAAGCTGATTCAAACTTTTCGGCATCTAATCCAGTATTGTTCCTTTAAGTAGAAAAGAATAACATTGACACTTACAGATTTAGGAATTTAAATGACATAACCGGAGCATGGGGAATGGATTACTTTACAATATTTTGTAACTTTACAAAATATGTAACTTAATTGGCAGCATAGAGGAGTTTTCTATGACCTACTACATGCATACCTAAATTTTTATTAATGTTCAAAAATATCGCTAATATTTTGCTTTTATAACTCACTTCCACTGTCAGACCTCAAATACTGGTGAAGTGAAAGCTAATAATTTTTTCTGATACTAGATTGAAAAAAAGGGAGGCATGAGGAATAAATATAGACTGTTAAAACAATGATTTTTGTATTGAAGTTGCAAATACAACTGAGCAATCTTGTTCAAAGCTTTCTTTTGATCAAAATCCTTTCTGTTATTATTGTTGTCATCTTTATCACTGTCCTTTATGAGACACTAGAATCTAAATTTCATCTAGACAGGATATATCTCACTAGGTCTAATAAATATCTAAAAATTATGTCAGTCATTTTTCTAAAAAGTGTACAAAGGAATAAAGTGTTATCTTTATCAATGATTATGCCACATGGAAATTTTTGTTTGCCTACAAGCGTACAAGAACGGGACCATTCTTAATAAACTGATTGTTAATTTTTGAATGTAATAAGATCATTCAAGGTCAGACTGTTATCTTCTTACTTGTAGTTGTGAGTAGGAATCAATGGCGCTGCTTAGGGGAGTAAATTCTCTCTAATGTGATCGCACACAGGGCTCACAGCCTGATCAGCATCATATTAATTAATCACTTCTGAAACACTGAAGAAGCTACATGACTTTGAGATTTTCTATAGCTTTCCAAGGAATGAAAACTACACCAATCCTAAAAAAAAAAACCAACAAAAAAACCCAAAACAAAACACATAAAAAAAAGCAAACAAACCAAGAAAGAAAGCCCACCAGAGAATCCAGAATAACATTAAATCAAAAGCAATATTCAATTGTAATAAGGAGGTGACATCAACTGTGCAAAGTTTCAGTAAGAAATACGAACAAAGTAAGAAAGGAACACGTGATGTTTAGAGGGACAGAATAATTTTTATTCCCATGGTGATTTTTGTTATGAACATAAATGATGCTATGTTTTGGGGGGGTAAATTGTACACAGTTGTAGAAATCCTGCTTGAATAAATGTGTGTTCTATTGGTGTACTACCTGTTCTTTATAATTCTGCTTATCAATATAATATTATGAGGTCAGTTTTGTTCCTACTGAAATAAATAGGCAGTCTATGTTTCTTGGTATAATCTTGACATTATAAATGTAGCCAAAAGGTTGATGGATGGTGGTTTTGGTCCAGATGTCTTTCCAGATGACAGAGATGTAGGTCACCTTGAAAAAATATTTGAAACACAGTGAAGATGGGAAGATTATCTTATTTAAACAAATAAACATTTAAAAAATATTTCCGTTTCATATTAGGATTACTTGAATTCTTTAGAGTTTTGTTGTTCAGTTTTGGGGTTTGGCTTTGTTTCCTCCCACACACAGTGTTAAGTGAGGATGAGGTCAGCGGCAGAAGGATCAATATCCTATTTGTTGCTGACACAAAAACCCCTGGATCCAGACACTGGGTAAGACAGAGTAGGATGTAAACCAGGAACGAACTCTCACCATGTGATTAGGAAAACAGAGCTATTTATTGCACTCCAAATTCTACTCAGTGTATTTCTCAGGAATTGATTTCACTAAAACCCCATGAAAACATATTTCCGGAAACTTCTCAGATGGTTAGAAACTCATAGAAAAGCACAGATACTTGGCCAAATATTTATTAAAAAAGAAATAAAATAAGAAGCTCCTGCTTCAATTTCAAGTTAGAAATTTATCATTAATAACTACTGGCTTTAACTGTATAACACAAATGTTTTACTTTAAGTGCTCTATTCAAGTTGCTGCCTACTATCTCCTACACTCCAATTTCAATATATTTCAGTCTATGACCCTGAAAGATGCATGTGTCCCTTCTAAGATGTATTGATATACAGCTACAGAAGTGTATTAGCTTCTACCAAAGCTTTTAACCTTCTGTGGGAGCTGATGTACTTATGATTTTTCCAGGTTTCTATGAGTTAGGTTTCCAGTGGCAACTATCTTCCCAGTAGATTATAGTGCCATATATAAACAAGTTCTGAATTAACAAAGGAGCAGATAAAAAAACCCAATCCCAGAGTCTAGCATGGTTATAATGTTCTGTGCTACCTTGTTCATGACCAAAATCAGTAGAAAGGGTTAAGTAGCTCCATGAAATAATGAATCAGAAGGATGTTTGATATTAAGAGACCTGCTTTAAAAGATAAAGTTTTAGGAATTTGATTACAGTCCTTTTCTAATGTCAACACATAATTTATTGAAAATATTACATTAGATGAAAATACGGAAAATATTACTAGGATTGAAATGGAATGTAAGTATCAATATATTCTTTATAGTATAGGCATTAACAACAGTTGTCAGAATGAATTCCCACATTTGACATCTTAAAACAAGATCAGTAATAAAGAGAAAATAATACTGTTAGGATCAATATTAGTTTTATGATGTCTAAAGATATCACACTGGCAAGCCTGAGGTTCCTTATTTAGTCAAAATATGGGCAAATCATAGCCTGTGCAACTACTGGATTAAATTAAGGCATTGTCCTAGGCATACAATACAGTGGAGTCAGCTCCATTGTCTCATTCCAGCAATATGGAATCATGCTGCAGCCAAATCTCTTTGGGTAGCAACAGGCGGCTAAATGAAGTAAAAATAGAGCCTTTTTACCCACAAAGAAATGCACGGAAGCTCTGCTAGAGCAATTACTTCTAAAACTGGGATAGAATTATACATGTGATAAACATTCAGAAAGATAGATTATTTTTTTTTCTTAATAGCCTTAACATTTTCTTATAAACGTGAAGGATGTGAGTATAACACTGTCGGAGTACAGGGTGCTTGTCAAGACCTTCTCTCCCCACAGTGTTCCTAGATCAGGTTACCCTTCTCTCTTACTGACCAGCAGTTATGTTGTGATTTAATTTCTTCTTCTCCTTTTGGCCCTGTGACTCTTGCATCCTACAAGTTTAACAATATCTGATATCAGATGATTCTGTTATGGATTTCTTGAGCTGCTTGCCTGAAAAGCAAGGAATTAATTTCTTTCCTTCTTTGTCACCTTTTCTTTCTTTTTTCCAAGCTCAACAAGTAATCTAACAAAGCTTTCTTGAGAGCAAACAAATAAACAACAAAAAACAGATTAACATACTGACCACTTCCCGCTGAGAACAAAGCTAGAGACTTTTTTTCCATACTTTGAAAAAAGTGTGCACTGAAGTGCAGGAATCATTTTCAGATCCCAATTTTAAGCTCACAGGGGTAACTAATTAAGTTTTCAGGTAGCTAACTGTGTCTAGGAAGACAATAACATTTCAGATATTCCATCTCTTACATCTTTTACTGTCTGGCTTAAGCTTCTTTCTGTATCGCATTCTGATTCCATTTCTTAGATGTGAAACTACTTTCTCTTTTCAATATTTAGCTAAATATGTGCTGAATCTGTACTGTAAACTCAGCTACTGATTTCAGCTTTATCATATGCAGATGCTCTGTTTCTGGGGAGACAGAATAAATATCAAGTAGGTAGCCAGGTATCTTTCTGGATGTAGGTCTTCCCCAAAAGCCCAGTAATCAAAATACAGACCTCCCTAGCCCTACACACCTGCACGCATACACACACAAAAAACACACAATCAAATTTGTGTATGTGGAGAAAAATCATAGAAACCCAAATATTTTTAGACATACGGATATATATTTATAAACACACGTAGGTAAGCATTATTAAATACAATGTGCAATGTAACATTTATTTATACCTGTGTGATACTTCATACCAAAATATTGCTATTTTTAATTCTATCTTGTTTTCTTCCTTTCTGATTTTTTCTTCTAGACCACTGCTTAATGTTGGACACCCAACTGTTACATGACATTTTCTTTGCAGCTATTGCATTGTAAACAATTCCTCTTTGTTGGCGTCATTTCTAAATTAATATAGTCAATAACAAGCAGTAAAATCTTCAAGCAATTAATCAGTAAAATGAGTAGAACATACATACAGCTGCTAGATTTAGACACTAATGACCCCATTTATAAAAGAATTTTATGTTTTTTCTAATGTCAAATTACATCGATTCTCTTTCAAGAAGAGTATCATAGCTTTCTGTCATCTTCCACTAATTTGATGCTTTGATGTACTTATTTATATATCTGTGTTTCAAAGTGGTGTTTAGGGCGAAACTATTTCTACATAGGAAAAAACAGAGAGAAAATATATACCTATTAAGCTTTTTATATTTTACTTTCCTATTCTTGAGGCTTGTGCTGACATTATGTTAAATTCCTCATTTGTCTTTTATCAAAATTTGGCCGTAGTGGTTAATTGTTTACAGTTTTCCCTGCAAAATTATGATTAAACCCTTTTATCTATAGTCATCTCCAAAGGGGCTAATATACAATTAATCATGTTCAGTGATGGATAAATCCATTTTTTTTCCTCTGAGTACCATCACACTCAGAGGTTGAGATTAAAAGGAGGTTGAACTCTTCTTTGTGAGTTAAAGTTGTTTTTTTCTTTTTTTAAACTTCTTGCAAAACTGGGGGAGAAATGCTAAAAAAAAAAAGTCTTCTCACAAAATTTTGATGGCAGGGTGATGAACCAAGCACTTTTGGAAGAAAGCTCACCTTCTTGCCCTCCAGTTTTCTTTTTGGCTAGAACACAGTCCCTATGTAACTGGTGAAGGTTTTGTCTGTGTTGAAAGTTTCCTGGAATATCACCAAACTTGGTCAGTTGTGCAGTTTTCTAAACACATAAGCACTGTGAAACAGATACTGAAAGCTTGATATCTTTTTGCTGACAAAGAAAGCTTAAAATGTTTCCAAGAATCTGCTTGTCAGTCTTGTCCAGACAGCTAAATAGCAACAAACACCTGAACAAACACCAAGGCTACGATCTCATTGATATTGTGGAAACTTGGTGGGATGACTCCTATGACTGGAGTGTTGCCATGGAAGGCTACAGGCTCTTCAGGAGAGACAGGCAAGGGAAATGAGGAGGCAGTGTTGCCTTATATGTTAATGAGCAGCTGAAATGCATGGAGCTCAGCTTAGGGATGGATAAAGAGCCAACAGAGAGCCTATGGGTCAGGATTAAAGGGAAATCAGGAGCAGGGGACATTACAGTAGGGGTCTGCTATACGCCACCCGACCAAGAAGACTGAGTGGATGAAGCCCTCTATAGACAGATAGGGGCGACATCACATTCACAGACCCTGGTCCTTATGGGTGACTTCAACCACCCTGACGTGTGTTAGAAGGGTAACACAGCCAGGAATAGGCAATCCAGGACGTTATTGGATTGCATTGAGGACAACTTCCTTCTCAAAGTGGTTGAGAAGCAAACAGGGAGAGGAGCCATGCTGGACCTTGTTCTTACCAACAAGGAGGGACTGATAGACAGTGTCCAACTCAAGGGCAGCCTGGGCTGTAGCGACCATGAAATGGTCAAGTTTGAGATCCTCGAGGCAGCGAGGAAAGTGCGTAGCAGGCTGACCACCCTGGACTTTGGGAGAGCTGACTTTGGCCTGTTGAAGAAGCTGCTTGGTATGGTAATGTGGGGTGAAGCGCTGGAGGGAAGAGGGGCCCAAGAAAATTGGCTAATATTCAAGAATCACCTCCTCCAAGCTCAGGAGCGATGCATCCCTACAAAGAGGAAGGCAGGCAGAAAAGCCAGAAGGCCTGCATGGATGAACAAGGAGCTCCTGGACATGACCAAAAGGAAAAGGGAGGCCTATAGGGAGTGAAAATGGGGGCGAGTAGCCTGGGAGGAATACAGAGGAATCGTTCGAGCAGCCAGGGATTGGGTTAGACAAGCTAAAGCCCAGATAGAACTAAATCTGGCCAGGGACATTAAGACAAACAAAAAATCCTTCTTTAAGTATGTCAGCGAGAAAAGGAAGACCAGGGAAAATGTGGGCGCTCTCCGGAAGGAAATGCAAGAGCTGGTTACCTGGGACAAAGGCAGAGTGGAGGTCCTCAACGGCATTTTTGCCTCAATTTTCACTGGCAAGGACTGCAGACGCACTGCCCATGACACAGAATGTAAAGGAGAGGATTGGGAAAATGGAGAAGCGACCACTGTAGGTGAAGATCAAGTTTGAGACCACCCGAGGAACCTGAAGGTGCACAAGTCCATGGGACCTGATGAGATACATCCACGGGTCCTGAGGGAACTGGCAGATGAAGTTGCTAAACCACTGGCCATCATATTTGAGAAGTCGTGGTGGTCTGGCGAGGTTCCTGCCAACTGGAAAAGGGGAAACATAACCCCTATTTTCAAAAAGGGAAAGAAGGAAGACCCAGGGAACTACAGGCCAGTCAGTCTCCCCTCTGTGCCTGGCAAGATCATGGAGCAGATCCTCCTGGAAACTCTGCTGAGGCACACAGAAAACAAGGATGCGACTGGTGACAGCCAACATGGCTCCACCAAGAGCAAAGTCACACCTGACAAATTTGGTGGCCTTCTATGAAGAGGTTACAGCGGCAGTGGACAAGGGAAGATCAACTGATGTAATCTACCTGGACTTGTGCAAAGTGTTTGACACCATCCCACACGATATCCTGGTCTCTAAATTGAAGAGACATGGATTCGACAAATGA
>NW_009648793.1:23248-98229 GCF_000708025.1 Charadrius vociferus
CAACATAAGAAAGACATGGACCTGCTGGAGCACGTCCAGAGGAGAGCCACGAGGATGATCCGAGGGCTGGAGCACCTCTCCTGTGAGGAGAGGCTGAGAGATTTGGGGCTGTTCAGCATGGAAAAGAGAAGGCTCCAGGGAGACCTCACTGCGGCCTTCCAGTACCTAAAGGGGGCCTACAGGAGAGCTGGGGAAGGGCTTTTTACTAGGGCATTTAGTGATAGGACAAGGGGGAATGGCTGTAAAGTGGAAGAGGGCAGGTTTAGATTAAAGATTAGGAAGAAGTTTTTCACTTTAAGGGTGGTAAGGCACTGGAACAGGTTGCCCAGAGAGGTTGTTGAGGCCCCATCCCTGGAGGTGTTCAAGGCCAGGCTGGACGGGGCCTTGGGCAACCTGGTCTAGTGGGAAGCGTCCCTGCGTGTGTCAGGGGGGTTGGAACTCGATGATCTTCAAGGTCCTTTCCAACTCAAACCATTTTATGATTCTATGATTCTATGAATACACTCTGTGATGCACACATTGAGGAAAAGTAATAAAGAGTACACCTAACCAAATCACTTCCTGATGACTGTTCACCTTTCAATAACTAATTTATTAAGGATTGTTTGGGTTTTCCTGTTTCATTTAGGGGGCGCTGGGGGAGTTGGGGGAAAGAAGGAAAAAAAACACAATGCCTTTGTCCCACAAAGTTGTTTGAATTTGTACTGTGGCTCAAAGAATTATAAACCCTGAGGTAACATTTCATGACGTAATCTTCTATGTCTTTTCCTAGTCTGAAATCATGCATTTACAGAAAACAGAGGAACAAAAGCCCTAGATCTTGTCTAGAATGTTTTATCATTTATGTTTCAGTGCCTTTTATATTGAACTGTTTTTACATGGTTTTGTCTAACCTTGTTTTAGGAACCTTCAAAGGTAATTTATTCCAACACTTTAATTAGTTCTACAGACTGAAAGATTTCTGTGCTATTTACTTTATCCTTTCCTTACTGCAGTATAATATTTTCTACATTTTACACATTTTACATATTTTAAGAATTTTATCATGTCTGTTCTCAGCCTCCATCTGTCTAATTCAACAGAAACACTTAACATATGCTTATAGGTCATGTTGTCCAGATCTCATTCTTTTTGCTTTTCTCTGTCACCTTTCTGGTTAATACACTTCAAGTATGGTGCCCAGAACTGACACAACTCCAAGTTATTAATCTCAAATAAAGCATGTGGATTACTTCATAAATTTTATGTATCAAACTCCTATTTACATATTCAGCTACAATGCTTATGACCTTGAGCTTTTGTTACTTTATGACATTATTTACTTTCAGTTTGTGGTTGACTGTACTCTTCCTGTTTTTACAAGATTCAGAAATGTTTTCTGGAAGGTGATTCCTTTTTTGCTATTTGGCTCTTAAAATGTTTTTACTGTACTTACAAACTTTCAGACAGAAAATTAATTCTGATTGGTAATGGCCTTACTTTTTGTCATTCTTATATGATCTCCCTATAAATCAATGAAAATGACTTATTTAAACTGTATTTCTTATCTTTGTTTATAAGAAAGTCACACGAAATGTACTCAACAATCCCACAAAAATCAGTAAAAAATTATAATGATATGATTTTTGTTGATTAATCCTTGCCAGATTTTTTTTATCAACTTATTCTCTCCTAAATTCTAATATTATAGTAATTACATTTATTATATAATAATAATTGGTTATAATATTATTGCTTTTAACCCTCTTTATTTCTTGCTATCTTATTCTCAAATTGTGCATTTTTGCTTTGTTACTGTAGTTTTACTTTTTTTCTCTTATATTCAAATTGGTAATCTGACAAGTTTTCTGTTTCTTTAGGTTTGTTTATTTTTTTTTTATCTTTTTCATTTCAGGTCATTGCTAAGAGTTGCGAATGTACCCAACTTTGAGGTAGCAGCAATTTAAGATTTATTTACGCTTGTTACAACAAATCACAGGATTATATTGTATGTTTTTTAACAATACTTAATCATCAGCCAATTATCAGAGTGATTTAATAAAATTTGCTACAGTCAACACAACTTAGTTAAAGATTCGAAAATAGTAAGGTTCACATGAGACTTACGACAGTTTCCTGAATCAAATCATACACACACAAACACACACAAACACATATATAGTTAATCTATGATGATGATTTTTCTATTTTTGCAAATTGTGGTAAATTATTGATACCAAACGATCTTTGAAACCTCAAGAAATCCAATAGTAGTAAATTACGCACTCTTTTCCTTCATTGGCATTTGTCAGTAAATGATCTTTGAACCCTTCTTCTTTGTCAGCATCTATCAGCGGACAAATTCTACTTTTTGAAATCCTCACGAGATCTACACTTTGAAATCCTTGCAAAACCTACCCTTTGAAATCATCACAAAATCTACCCTGAGAGGCATCCCAACTCAGGGGGAGATAATAAGTCACAGCCTGCTGCAATCCTGGAGAGCTAAAAGGGTCTCACTTAGGATCGCTATTTATAGGATTGCGAGATGATTGACTTTGGTCCGTATTTTTCCTAACCCACTGTACTTGTAACCCAGACAAGAAAATGCCAGACTGTCCCAACTCACTGCACTTGTAGCCAAGACAAGAACACAATGTTGGATGGTCCTGACATCACAACATGGCCCAGAAGGTCTGCACCACCACACTGAGAGCCTGATTTTTCCATGTAAGTGTCTCTATAATACCTACATATTCCTTCCATTAGGATATGGACTCTAGCTGCAATGTTCTTTTATGGAACAGTCCATCACATGAACTTAGTACTGTTTCCTGTGAGGTCTGCTGGTTTGGATTTATGGATTTTACTATGTTACCTACTACATTTCTTTCCATTAAAAAATAAATTTCACTGTTCACCATGATCTTTCTTACCCAAGTAGCCGTTCAGTTTCATGCAGTCAGTCATTTTGCCCTTGTTGCTCAGAAACAAAGCCAAAAATTTTAGCTTTCTTCAAATGCTTCATCAAGAAGTTGGCGTCAACAGACTCCAAGAACTTGCTTGATGATCTGTTACTGATTTCTGTATCCGAATATGTCTCTTCCATTACTTAGGGAGGCACAGTTCATAACCTTTGATTGACTGTGCAACTTCCTGATTACAACTGATTGCAGCATCTGTTTCTGCACTGGGTGCAGCTAACCACTCCACAATATATCTCTCCAATTTGTACTACTCTCATGGTAGGTATTCTAGTGACAAGCTAGTCACAAACATCACTTGGATTAGTCATTTGCTTCTTTTTATTGTGACAGAATCATTCATGGCACATATTACTTACTCTGTTAGAAACAAACAGCTTGCAGCAATCTGAGTCCAAAGAATTCTGGTGACCTTTTTCCTTCACATTATTTTAAATGGTTTCCTACACACTATGTCCTTTTCTACTAATTGTAATGCATCCGTAGTTTAGATTTTAATTGCATAGTTATTTTACCTGTAACTCAAATATGAATCAGCTTTAACCAATAGGAGACACGAGGTATTCGGTTCGTTCTATATATTTCTGAATGCTATATTTTGGTTGTTTTACAGTCAGCAGGCCCTCATCCTACAATAACACATGTGTAGACCTCCATTAGCTCTTAGCCTACAGACGTCCTGCTTGTTAGCTTTTTGTTTAGTTGCTTATTTGTCACATTTTAAAACAACTCCTCACTTCAGTTTTCCAGCTTCAGAAATTAAGCTTCCTGTTTCTCAGCATCATATGGCATTGAATTTTAGTCTATGTTTATGACTCGTATTTTTTTCACAAATAAATGTTTCAGTATTTTAATACCCCTTTAGCATCAACCTCATGACTTGATCTTCATTTAGAGTCTTTGCCAGTCATGACGGTGGAATTTTTGTTCTTGTCTCCTTTTTACTTGACCCAGCCACAATCTCATTTTTATACCACAGGTCATGGAGTAATACATTAAGTCTGTCCTCTTTCTTCCTCTTATTAGTTTTTCCTAAACCACATGTATGCAATAATCTAATTTAAATATTAGTATTCCATTCAATTATACACTAAGATTTTCAGTTTATATATTCAAAGAACTTTGTCATCATTTTAAACTTGGAAGGAGTGGTCTATGGTCTAGTGAAAGGGAGATCAGGGCTTTTCCTGATGGAATTAAAAGCTGAGGAGAGTTTTGCATATGAATAGTTTCCAAGGAACATGACTGAGTGCAGATTTACAATGCTAATGCCTATTCTGAGAAAGCAACCTGAAGATGTAGGGTTGCATGTTTAGACTGGTAGTTGTGAAATGTCTGACAGTTCGTCAGAGAAACCTTTGCAACAAACTAAGTGCTAGCTAGCTATATACATCATTGATATCATTTCTCTGTACTCTTGTATACCTTTGTATGCCTTTATATGCCCTTGGAATTGTGTAGCTCACTTTGGATTTTGTTAAAAGAATTTACTTTCGCCAGTACTTGGCAAGAACTACCAGCGATTTTAAGGTCACTCACTAAAATCAGGATATCCTCCCCTGGTGTTTCTTAAAACTAGGATACTGGAATACTCCAGATATATCTAACTCCCTGATCCAAGTTATTCAAAGAATAACATTGTCAAGTGGCGGAGTCGCCATCCCTGATGGTATTTAAAATGGAGTCACCATCCCTGACGGTATTTAAAAGACAGGCGGATATGGTGTTAAGGACAGTTTAGTGGTGGTTTTGACAGTGTTGGGTTGATTTGGACTTGATCTTAAAGGTCCCTTCCAACATAGATAATATTATGATTCTGTGGTAACAGCTAAAATTCAGAGACCACTTCAAGATCTGAAATAGAAAGGATCTGTGCACCAAGAGAGTTTCCTGATAACCAGCATTAGCCAGAAGAACACTCTTATGCAGCAAAAGACCTGCAAATTCATCTAATTCAGAGGGTCTTTCAGGAGCTTGTGGCACTGACTGTTTTGTTAAATGCCATGACTTCAAAACAATCCACTCCCCAACTTAGGCCCATTACTACAAAGCAAACTGCCTGTTCAATTTGGGCCCAGAATTATACCTTCCCATCCAATCCATCTCTAAGTGGTCGCTTTTTAAGAGCCACCTCTTAAGATCACAGCAGCAGGCAATTCCAAAATATCAAAAGTAAAGCAAGGGGGGCAGAAGGCCAGCTTGGATGCACGGGGATCTTCTTCAAGAACTTCGGTGGAAAAGGAAAGTGTATGGACATTGAAAGCAAGGACAGGCAAAACAGACTATGGAGATGTTGTTCAATACTGCAGGGAGAAGATTTGTGTGTCCAAAGCTTAATTAGAGTCCAAGCTGGCCAATAATGTGAAGGACAACAAAAAGGGCTTTTTAAAAATATGTTAACAGCAAAAGGAGGATCAGAGATAACATTACTCCATTATTTGATGAGGTCAGTCACCTTGCAAATACGGACGCAGACAAAGCAGGGACATTTAATGCCTTCTTTGCCTTTGCCTTTAACACTCATGGTGGGTCCTAGGACCCCTGGAGCACTGTACTGGAAAACTGTGACTGGGGGAATGATAAAATTCCAACTGATTCTAAAGTTGTTCAAGACTTGCTGCTCCAATTGGCTGTGCATTGGATCCAATGGAATTTATCCCAGGCTACTGAAAGAGCCGGCTGATGTTATCACGGGACCTCTCTCCATTACTTTTCAACAGTCTTGGGAATCTGGAGAGGTCCCAGTCAACTGGAAGCTAGCAAATGTCCCAATTTTCAAGAAGGAAGATTGAAGGAAGACCCTGGTAATTACAGGCATGTCAGTCTCACTTCAGTGCCCGGTAAAATTACACCGGGTTATTCTGGGAGTTATTGAGTAACTCTTGAGAGACAATGTAGTCATTGGTCAGAGCCAACAGGGCTTCACAAGGGGAAAGTCCTGTTTAACTTAATTTCCTTTTATCACAACGTCACTCATCTATTTGACCACGGAAAGTCAGTAGATGCAGGGTTTTTGATAGCAAATTTTTGATTCCGTCTCTCACAGTATGCTTCTGGACAAAATGTCCAGCATAGAGCTAGACAAGTCCATAATACATTGGGTGAACAACTGGCTGAAGGGTCAGACTCAAAAAGTCATAGTAAATGTGGTTACATCAGGCTGCCAGCCAGTCACTAGTGTGGTTCCTCAGGGCTCAATCTTAGGGCCAGTGCTTTTTAATGTTTTTATAAATTATCTGGATGCAGCAGTTGAATGCATATTAAATAAGTTTGCTGATGATACTGAATTAGGAGGAGCTGTGGGCTCTCTCAAGGTTAGAGAGGCCTTACAGATAGATCTGGATAGACTAGAGAGCTGGGCAATCACCAGCTGTATGAAATTTAATGAGTAGGTGGCTGATTCTCCACCTGGGACAGGCTAATCCTGGTTATACATACAAATTGGGGGACGAGAGGCTGGAGAGCAGATCTGGTGATTTGAATTGATGGCAAATTGAATAAGAATCAACAGTGTACCGTTGTGGCCAACTGTGTCCTGGGGTGCATCAAACACAGCATAGCTAGCCATTCAAGGGAGGTGATTGTCCCACTCTACATTGCACTGGTGTAGCCCCACCTCGAGTACTGTGTGCGGTTTTGGGCACCTTAATGTAAGAAGGACATCAAACTGTTTGAGTGTATCCAGAGGGTTACCAAGATGGTGAGAGGTCTCGAGGGTAAGAGTTAGAGGCTATCAACACTTGGTTTGTTCCATTTAGAGAAGAGAAAGCTGAGGGGTGACCCTCATAGCAGTTTACAACTTCATCAAGGGGAGCAGCGGCCAGGGAAGCGCTGATCTCCTCTCTCTGGTGACCAGCTACAGGATACAACGAAATGGAATGAAGCTGCATCAGCAGAATTTCAGACTGGACATTAAGAAAAGGTTCTTCACTGAGAAGATGGCTAGTCACTGGAACAGGGTCCCCAGGGAAGCAGTGACAGCACCAAGCCTGTTGGTGTCCAAGGAGCATCTGGACAACACTTAGTCATATGGTTTAGTGTTAGGTGGTCCTGCGAGAAGCAGGGAGTTAGCCTCGATGATTCTTACAGGTCCATTCCAACTCAAAATATTCTGCAAGTCTATTATTCTGTGATTCTAAATCTTACTATCATAACATGCCATGCTAGATTCAATATCTTTTTATATACCTACACGATTATGTTCCTCATTCTTTCATTATCTCACATCTTGACTACTGCAACTTCTGTCTTTTTTGTTTCATATTGCCTGCTAATATTGACTCAGAACACTGTTCCTAGATTGTCTATTTAATCTTTCTTACATCCCTGCCACAAACAACTTCTCTACAGGATGAAACCTTAACAGTTCGTTTTTGATATTAAGACCATCCATGATCTGTTTGCCCTTTCAGCACTTCCTTTATGCTATTGGTTCTAAACTCTGGTCTACCTGCTCTTATTGGTTATTTGTTAAAGTTGTTTTTAAAGTTCCTTTGTACTTTTCCTCAAGATGTTCTTTCTATACCAGAGAAGCTCTGTATGCATTTACAAAAAAACCTCAATGATCCTCTTAAAAATTCTCCTCCATTAGGATGCTTGCAAAAATTATTATTACACTGGTAAACTGTGACTGCTTTTTCATGCTAGACCATCCAATTTCCTTATCTGGTCATTTGTTATTTATAGGTATGTGTTGCTTTTGTACACTGAGCTTATGAGTTGTATAGATTATTTTTTTCCTATGCATTTGCATGGAATTCAATCAAGACTTTGACTGGGATGACTTGGCACAGTTCCAATAGAAATAAAAGGTATTCACCAGCATCATCATCGAAATCATACTCCTGTTTGAGAATAGCAGACACAGAGATGTACGTGCTCCACCCTTTTTCATTTTTATGAATAAATTCTGAGCAGCTGCGACCACTAATAAAAGTCAATAATCACATTCCTTTGATTTTGCTGAGGGAGGACTTCAGTTTCTAGACTTTAACTGGAATTAAGTATATTCAACATACCTCAGAATCGTGTGCTGTATTTTGTATGCAAATGTTAAAGCAAGTACTTTTATATTCATATTTGTTGTTATTTTCATTTTCCTTTGGTCACATTTCCACACTAAAATTATTGAACTCTGGTACTCAGCACTTCCTGATCACTTAAAAATATAGTTACAGAAAATATAAAAGCAAAAAGCCCAGAAGTTATGAATATGTGTTATCTAACACAAATACCATAGTTATACATTTTAATTTGTATGTTAAGATGATTCTGGTTTTCTGGTTTGAAAAGGTTGCTTCTCTTCTATCTTTAAACTTCCCAAATATATTTTCATATGTACTTATATCAAAATCAAAAGAAATTATAGTCCTGTCTGCAATGTAATACAGATTCCTAATGATATGCATTTTTCTATAACTTCACCAAAGTTAAAAGGAAAAAATCTTAGCAACATTGAAAGATATTCTTCATTATAACTGTGATAGTTATAGTAAAGCTGACTATATGAATTATGTGCATTATTACAGGGTACCTCTTGCATATGTTTTGAAGTTGTTCTCCGGTGTACAGTGCTTGCTTATTTAGAGGACACAGGGAATGAGAAATGACAGTAAATTCAAAGTGAAGTAGAAGTTAAAATATTTAGAAGACTGTTAGATTCAATAGAGCTTACAGATAACGCTAAAACCACACGGTCTACAGATCTTTGAACTCTTCTGCATTTTACTTCAGTCAGTCACAATGAGCTTCAAACACGATTCTGCTGAACTGCATTAAAAGAAATCTTATGTCAGGTGTTTTGCTGTCTTACTCCTGCTATTGCTCTCAATTGTTTGGATTTGCAATTTGTTTTGTTTTGTTCTGTTTTTTTCCAAAGCAATAGAGTGCTAAATTACATTTAATTAAATAAGAACGAAAACAAATTATAATGTGCCTGACTCTCTATGGTCAAAGCAAAGAGTTTACACAGAAATACTTTGTCTCAGCCCAAGACAAAGAAGAAACAGTCTTGCAGAGGAGACCAGTAAGACAGGTCTTACTAGAGAAGGAACTTAGAAGACTATTTATTGTATGAGTCTAGTAAAATGAACATGCAGTTTGCTTCCTTGCTGCCCTCTCTCATTTTTTAACATAAAATCAATTTCTAGATATTTATCTAGTTAAGATTTTTCATCTCCTCAGAGACTGTATTCCTACACAACAGACGTAACTGCTAAAATACTGTTGTAATGCTTTTTTCCATAGAGAACTGGGACAGAGAAAGATGGTTAAGGTCACATAGGAAGTCTGTGAGAAAGTACTTGTTAGGACTGAATCTCAAGAAATATTACACAATCACCAAGAGAAACTATGTGTAACAGTATGATTTTCTTCATAAACATATTGCACATTATTTCACAGAAAAGGTTAAGTTAAAAATTAAAGTAAAAAATAATCAGTGCATAGCAAATAACTCATTTGCAAAATTATCATTTGAAGTCTCTAGGTTGTTTCCCAACACTCTGAAATACACAGGAATTAAGATACTCCCAAAAACTTCTTTGTAAATTCAAGCATCATAAGGAGGTGAAGTTGACAAGACTTCATTCATAATCTTGAATTAGGAAGATGCTGCTCAGTATTGAGAAAAATTTGCTCAGCATTCCTGGTTAATTGGAAGATTTTTCTAAGAAGTTAATTTGCTGTATTTCTATATTCTTTTAAAGGAACAGTTTCATTGAAGATTTTAAAACATTTGATTAAATAAATACAAATTAGCCTTGGCAACTTAAACTAAATAAAAGTAATTTCTAGGTAACCAACTCTTACCACTAGATCAGTCTGGATGTGCAAAAGAAGATACAGAAACAGAAGATCATCAAATATTCTGTTTTATTTTCTTGACTAGTAGAATACTATAGTCCACGATTCTGCAAAAACTTATTATGTGCTTTTTTTTTTTTCCAAAAGATTTTTTCACAAGTCCCCTGCACTACAATGTGGTTGATGCAGACAGACTATAAAGACATATGTAGCCTTTCCCGTTATACCATTTTATAAATATAAACATATAGAAATTTGTAAAATTGTAGAAGCAACTGGCAACTGAGTTGTCAAAACTTTGGAGAATATAATTAAACATCATCATGCTCTTGATAAGTTGCAAAAAAAGTCCAAACTCAGTAATGCAGAATTCTATAACAAATTGTAAAATTTTGTATTTATGAAAGGATCAATTATAGTTATATGAAGTGTAGAATGAATGGTGTGGTATTAAAACTGTGTTTAAAAAAAGGCAGGGGGTTTAATGAATGAGTAATTAAATACCAGCTGTATCAGGTTTACATGGCAAGGTTTTTGTAGTAAGGGGGCCTGCAAGGGTGGCACCCTGTAAGAAGACACCAAAAGCTGTCCCCAAGTCCGATGGAACCAATTCCAGATGGCTCCAAGGTGGACCTGCATTGGACAAAGCTGAGACAATCAGTGATATTGGTAGTACCTCTGTGATAAAATATTTAAGAAAGGGTAAAAGATGCTTGACAGCAGCAGCTGGGAGAGAGGAGTAAGAGTATGTGAGAGAAACAACTACACAGGCACCAAGGTCAGTGAAGAAGGAGGGGCAGGAGGCACTCCAAGCACCAGAGCAGAGATTCCCTTGCAGCCCATGGAGAAGACCATGGTGAATCAAGTTGTCCCCCTGCAGTCCAGGGAGGACCCCGCACTGGGGCAGGTGGGTGTGCCATGAAGGAAGCTGTGACTCCATGGAGAGCCTGTGCTAGAGCTCACTCCTGGCAGGAACTGTGGCCCTGTGGAGACAGGAGCCTATGACGAAGTAGGTTTTCTGGCAGGACATGTGACGCCATGGGGAACTTGTGCTGGAGCAGTCTGTTCCTGAAGGACTGCATCCTGTGGAAGTGATCCACTCTGGAGCAGTTCATAAAGAACTGCAGCCCGTGGGAAGGACCCATGTTGGAGTTGTTCATGAAGGACTGTCTCCTGTGGGAGGGACCCCACGTTGGAACAGAGGAAGAGTGTGAGGAGGAAGGAGCAGCAGGGATGCAGCATTGTGAGCTGATTGCAACCTCCATTCCCTGTCCCCTTGTGCTGCTCAAGGCTGGTGGGCCAGGTATGGCGGCAGGTTGGAAGTGAAGTTGAGCCTGGAAAGAAGGGAGGAGTGGGAAAGGTGTTTTTAGATTTCTTCTTCTTTCTCATTATCCCGCTTTGTTTAATTGGCAATAAATCACATTAATTTCTCCAAGTCAAGTCTGTTTAGCCCATGATGGTAAATCGGTGAACGATCTCTCTGTCCTTGACTTTACCCATAAGCTTTTCATTGTATTCTCTTCCACTGTTCTATTGATGTAGGGGGAACGACAGGGTGGCTTGGTGGGCACCTGGCAGCCAGCCAAGGCCAACCCATTACACTAGCTCAGTATAATGCCATTGAAGTAAAAAGGAGAGTCTCATGTGTGATTCACTAATAGAAGTTTTAGAAAGAATTATTCAGTAATTATATTTGTAAGGTCTCAGTCAGTCCTGTGTGCTGCTATTGGCATCTGACTAAAAAGAATACACAAAGAAAGAGAAGAAAGGCTCAGTAAGAGGTCAGAAAACATGACCATTGAAGGAAAGAAATAATTTCAGAGGACAAATAGGTAATGTCATTATAAACAGAATTGTCATCATTTGTGGCCTGTCTTCACTGAGAGTAGGAAAAAATATCTGTACGCTTTGAAACACAGTAGAGTTCGATGCCTATCTGAGCTTCAGAATTTCTTCTACTGAAGCTTCTTGAGAATGTATTTGAAAAATGTCTTTCAGAGGAAGGTTTAGTATTTGTGATCTTTACCAGTACATAAAGATCTGTCAAATTACTTTAAATGACTCTCAGACTTTTTTTTATTACATACAAGAAAAATAAGGATTGGTGACAAAAATCTACTAGATCTATAATATAGTCGACAGTGGTTAAAGTGGAAAAGAATAAGATCTTAGCACTTACATGAGAAATTTCAATCCTTTAAGTCTCCATTTCACTGTCACATGGTTACAGATGGTAAGAAAACCATGAATTTCCAGTGAGACATTATTTTACACTTTAAACAGAATATTTCTAGGTCTTACTATTCCATGGAAGCTAGCAGTGGAAAATGAAGTATCTGTTACAAGGTTGTCTGTATTTTGTGGGTAACTTAAATGGACTTTCATTCCTGGAAGCCTTGGGAAGGCTTTCTGCAAAGATAAAATGATGACTTTTCCTAAATAAACGCAATTCAGTATGGTACATGCTACACTGAAATATATCCATAATTAGAACTCTAACAAGTGATTTCTTAAATTTATTGGATGCATTACCACTTTATGGACATTTTAATTTAGTACTTGAATTAGTAGTCCACATTAGTGACATTAGAAAAAAAATGGGAAAAACCACAAACAATTACAAACACTAAATGGGATTGAGTAAGCATTTTTGTTAGCCCCAAAGCTATCCTGATAGCTTTATTGTCTTAATCAACTTAGTTGACTCGTTTTACTGCTCTTTTGAGGTGGATGTTGTGGACACATGCTGGGGTACTAGTTCACTTCTACCGAATTAAAAATGATAATTCTCATGCGTGAAATAACCGCATGGACTAATGACCAAGTCTCTGCATAATTTGAACTGAAACCTCAGCAGGTGGCAAACAATTAAACACATAACATAATATAATATAGTCGCAGTCTTTTTTTTTTTTTTTTTCCTTAATAAAAATGGCGAGGAGGGTAATAAGGAAAGCAAACTCTCCTTCTTTCTCCCTGCACAGTCCTAAACTTCCCAAATAAAGTCAGAGGAATAAGTTGAAGAAGAAAATTATAAATATGTAACAGGAGAGTCACCTACTAACAGGTTTCCAGAGCTCTCGTAATTCTAAATACCAAATTCTAAATAACGAGTACTTTTTTCTTATGAAAGTGCATACATGATTCTACTCCCACTGAAATAATAACAAACCACAAAGGTTTCATTAGTAGTACAAGAATAAACCTGGAGAAACATTTTGGCATTTGTTATAATTTGGAAATAGTCCTGAACCAACTTGAAAACCAAATATGTAGTAAGTAGGTTATTATCTAAATGGAAAACAACCCAAACAACCGCAAACCCAAATCCAGAACAACCCCTCCCTACAAAACACTATCTAATTATTCCTTATTTTTACATTGGGCCACTTATTTACGTGACTTCTAAAAATATGTAAGTACTGAAGCTTGTGTCTCTCTCAGATAACCATGTGTAAGGTTTTTCTTGAAAAATACATTTTTTTGTAGAATGTGGTATGTTTTTAGAGGCTTATTTCTTGTAGCTGCAGACACTCAAAAATGCAGTAACTGAATCATAGTTTCAAATCTAAATTAATTTAGTTTAGAAATATTCTTAATCTGAGCTTCATATTACTTAATATAAATTTGAATTTAATTGTGAAATTTGGGGTTATTTTATGAGTTGGGTGACTGGCTGCCTAAGGATATATTGCCACATATACTAAACCAGAAATAGATAACTACTTGTATAGAATGGGCATTTCAGATACAGCGTAGCTCCTGGCAAATTAAGTAGGGTGCCTGCTAACTTCTGGGACAGGCCATATATAAAGCAGAAAGGATTGATGACATTTGGACTCTTATAAAACTCAGTGTAGATTTGTGTTACTACTGAATTTTTAAGTTAGATTATATTGAAGTTTTTTGAATAAATAGCAAAAGTTATTTTTTAAATCAATGAAATAGAAGAAAAATTGTCTCAAAATCAGCAAAAGATTCAGTTTTTGAACTGGTAGCTAGTAGAAAACACGTAACTTAATAGTGAAATGAAGGTAGTTTAAAAATAATACATTCTGTTGTTGCTAAGTATTATATTTTTAAGACAGGAATAATGCTAAAAGTGAGAGTGTAATCAAACAGCTACTTAATAGAAAAATCCTCTACTCTGTTCTTGAAAGCCCCTAAACCTATTTGACACTTTTATTTTGGAGATTATCTAAGAAATGGTGTTTTTCAGGAGTAAGCAAAAGAAATCCAGGGTAAGACATAGCAGTTGCTATATTTCCTCATATTTAGCTAATGTTAAGGGACAATTTGCAGCTATAGCTATAATTTTAAAAGGCCTCTTTTGAAGAACTTCATGCTGGGAAAACAAGTAGAGAGACAAACTTCAAACCAGCAGATGAGTACCAGCCCAGACACAAAGCACTTCTGATGATGAGGAGAGTTTCTCCTTTGAGTCACAGTGTGAGGGGAAAACCCAAACAGAAAGTTTGTGAAAGGCTTTTGTTTGTAGAAATGTGGAATTAGAAAGAACATAAGCATGTTGTATTAGAATTTGGCTTCTTGGAACCTAATGCTTGTATTTTGTCAGGTTTTTTAAAGCTTCTGCAATAGTTTTAGTAAATACAGGCCCAATCTTTAAGGCACACATATGTGCCTTAAATAATTTTCTGCTCACTCCACCCACTCTCCCTTTTCTACTGTCTGTACTTTTGTTTGGTCAGCTCATCTCAGATACCACACAACTGTGGGAGCAGAAAAAACACATATATTTCATTTGGGAATGTAATTTCTTCTTTAATGTACATACTTATATTAATTTCAGTGAAGACTTAGCTTAGTATCATCACACCTCCATCTTTACCGCCTCTTTGACTTTTGATTTTGTGCTAATGTATACATCTATACAGAAAAAAATTATTTTCATGCATTCCTTTCTTCTTCCAGGAGAAGATACTTTTTGGTATTGCTGCATACTTCTTTTTTCCTGTTGAAAAGCATTCCCCATGAAGAAACACCCACAAGGGAATATGTTATTCTCTGCACCATGATCAGATTCAGCTTATCTCCTGTAGTGATTCACTCTTTCAATTTTCTCAGAGCTTGAAGTGATTTCCTTCATGAAGCCTGAATTTTGCTATTGGCGAGGAAAAGAACGAGGGATGAAGGGACAGGATAAAAATTATTTCTCCCACTTTTTGCACAACCATCAACAGGGCAACATTTATCGATTTTGCTTTGTGAGAAATTTTTGCATACCGAGAAAGTATAGTTACGATTTACTTGTAGTATGCACTTGGGGCTATACACAGATGTAATAATCCTCCCAAAGAAGTTTAATGAAGAGATTGTGCAATATTATCTGAAATCTACACCTATCCAAACTCATTAGCATGGATTTTCCTAAATTTTCATTACATTTTTCAAATATTTTTATTAAGATACTTAATCCGATATCCACAGGTAAAAAAAAAATAATCAAGCTGCACTTTACAAGATATTTCCTGTTAAGTTAGTGCTGTAGATGTTCAACAGAAGTGTTCAGCAGCTTACATTTTCACATAAATGTAAGAATGAGAGCCTGAGGCAATCTGAATACAGGCTTTTCAAACTTCAAAGGAGCAGTGAATGATTCTTGCCCTGCTTTTGCCATCCAGAATTGGCCTAAGCTTGGGGAGCAATTAAAATTAAATAGCCGCTGAACTGCAGAAAGTGAAGATCGGCAGCTCTGGGCATGAGCAGACTTTTATGAAGTCCCCTGACTAATTCATATCTTGGTGTTGGTAAAGCAAGGAATGAAGTCAGAATGAGAACCATTTATATGGAAAAAGAGAGAAAAGCAGCTGCATTAACCTTGACTATAATAAGCCAGATCTTTGTTTCAAGTCAGCTTTCGGGTTCTTGTTGTCGCTTTTTCATGAGGAACGCTCTGTAAAAACCTGTAGTTACCAGAGATCTGAGCACTCCCTCCTCGGTCCTAATACCTTCTTTTGTAAATAGCCATCAAGGCAGTTAAATATACAGGTAAAGCAAACTCTGTACCAGATCTGTGTGTGTGCTGAATGGTGAAACTTTTATTTCAAAAGTGTAACATTATTTTTTTTTAACAGAGGATTTATTTATCTTGCTTCATAAAAGTCAGAATTTATTTGAGATGGATATAAATGAAAATCATAATATTTAAGAATATAAACAGGACTACTGAACTAATATATGTATATATATTTAAAAAAAATGTATTTCCTGACAGAGTTGTGAATTTTGAAGACAAGGGATGTATGGATATATTACAAACTTGTAAAATGGGAACAGGCCATTTTTAAGCCATTGCTTCATGCATATTTTATTCAGCAGCAAATACAAGAATGGCATTTTCAGTACAAATTCAGAACAAATTCAACAAAATAATGTATATGTAAATCAGCAACCTGATAGGCATAGATGAACTCGGGTGCATTTAACTATCTTTGAAATAAAGTGCATCTGTCATTCCACTTTATATATTTTGCAAATAGTCTGTAGTCATGTTTTGAGTATTTGACTTAGGGATTATTTTGTGAAAGGGAGTGGAAAATGGGAGAGACACAGAAAATTTGAGGGAGAATTGCTGTGCAAGAAGGGGAAGTTTTCAAGTATATTCCTGTTAAATTCTCAGAAATATGTAATCTGCTAGGATTACAGTTTTCTGGCCACTTTGTTCCTTACAGGGCCAGAAAAAACACAACATTTTATCTGTTGCGTTAATGGCAGAACTCAAAAAAGAGCACAACTCCATTGGAGAAAATGTAAATTGCATGATAACCTGTGTTTCCCAGCTACATCATCTCTTCATAATTGCCCAATTAACACATATCACCCCTACATATCTAGTGTTTAATAATCGCTAGAAGTCCCGTTTTCCTATTCAATCCATGCTAAACATTCTCACATAAATTTTGCTGAGTGCAGACCCCTAATGTTGGATAATGTATTTGTAAAAATCATTGTGATACTTTTCCATTTTTATTTGTTTATCAAATATTTACAGTGTAATACAGACATGTATAGATTCCCCTTTGCTTCACAAAAGGTGCTTTGTATTTCAAATGTATTTTGTTTTATTGTTCGTTTGCCCCTCTCTTTCCTGAGCGCATAGACGAATACTTGTAGCTGAGTAGCCCTGTAATACAGTATTGCCATTGCTATTAGCACATCATCATCTTTGTGCTGAGTTTACAAGGCCTCAGGATAGAGACTGCTAAAGTTTGCTCTATATGAAATTTCTTGACTTGCCTGTAACTTTATTTTACTTAGTTTAGCTGTAGCAGCAAATTTTCTAATTGAACAGGTGTCTACGGTGAATTTTAATTTTTGATCATCTTTGTATGGTACAACCATGCTTTTACAACTGTAACACAATGATACAATGCAGGAAAATACAGATCTGGTATGGCAGCAAAGGCCTTGAGAAGTGGAGGTGCAGGGTGCGTTGTGGAGGAATGCAGGTCTGGGATGGTGCACCCTCAGCAAGTTTGCTGATGATACCAAAGCTGTTTGGCAAGGTAGACGTCCTGGAGGGGAGGGATGTCATCCAGAGGGACCTGGACAGGCTGGAGAGGTGGGCCCAAGCCAACTTCATGCACTTCACAAGGCCAAGTGCAAGGTTCTACATCTGGGTCGGGGCAATCCCAAGCACAAATACAGGCTGGGCAGAGAATGGATCGAGAGCGGCCCTGAGGAGAAGGACCTGGGGGTGCCGATTGATGAGAAGCTCAACAAGAGCCAGCAATATGCAATCGCAGCCCAGAAGGCCAACCGTATCCTGCACTGCATCAAAAGAAGTGTGGCCAGCGGGTTAAGAGAGCTGATTCCGCCCCTCTACTCTGCTCTGGAGACACCACCTGAACTATTGCATCCAGCTCTGGAGCCCTCAGCACAAGAAGGACATGTACCTGTTGGAGCAGGTCTAGAGGAGGGCCACAAAGATGGTCAGAAGGCTGCAGCACCTCTCCTATGAAGACAGCCTGAGAGAGTTGGGATTGTTCAGCCTGGAGAAGATGAGGCTCTGGGGACACCTTATAGCAGCAGCCTTACAGTTCCTGAAGGGGGCCTACAAGAAAGCTGGAGAGGGACTTTTTACAAGGGCATGTAGGAACAGTACAAGGCGCAATGGCTTCAAACTGGAAGAGGGTAAATTTAGATTAAATTGTTAGGAAGAAGTTTTTAACTCTGAGGATAGTGAGGCACTGGAGTGGGTTGCCCAGAGTAGTTGTGGATGCCCCATCCCTGGAAATGTTCAAGACCAGGCTGGACGGGGCTTTGAGCAACCTGGTCTGGTGGAAGGTGTCCCTGCCCACGTCAGGGGGGTTGGAACTAGCTGATCTTTAAGGTCCCTTCCAACCTAAACCATTCTATGATAAAGGATAGGGAACCATTCTATGATAAAGGATAGGGAAGAGGCCTGGCACTGGAAACCTGATGGCCATAAACAACTCACACATGATAGCTTGAAGAAATGTAGATCTGTTTTTATAGGCAACAGAGAACAAAGAAATACCATCTACAAATTGTGAAAGTCACCATATATAGTAAATTTCGAAGCAAGCTGGAGTGGCAGAGCAATGTGGAAAGAGAAAAGCATGTTAAACAAGCATAAAAAGGACCCAGAGGAGTAGAAGCATGAGAGTAAGAGCAAATGGGGTAGAAAAAAAGTGCATGTATAATAATTTTAAGTACTACACTATTACTGAAACTTTTCTGCACATACACATATTTTTTTCTCTTCCTGTAATAATTAGATGTGCATTATTAATGATTTTTTGACTGGACTGTTAAGATTTCAATTATACTAACAACAAATTCTTGGTTTACATACAGGGGTGTTTAATTTTTGCTTGTAATCAAGGTTTTTAGCATAACATACTGCACATTTACGCTTCCAAAAGTGTAGTCTAAGACTATCTTTCTTGTTATCCAAAAGACAATGGTATCCCTCAAGACAGGCTGGAGAAGGTTACTTTGCTGTTGTTGTCATCTACCCTTGAGTATTCTTTCGGGAGATAGAAATACGTATAATTCTGCTTGCTTGTCAGGTATGTCAGATTTTTTTTTTTGTTAGGCTGTATTTTCTGTGATTTCATAATTTTCTGTTGATTATGCTGCTTATGGAAACATTTTAATATATTGTATTTTCTCTTTGCCAGCAATTTTGATAACGCATCCATGTTCATGTACTGGTAATGAGCTTTTTTTCTTTTAGGATTTTGCTGTATATTTGGTATGGGTTTGATTTTCCTTTTTTTTTTTTTTTTCATTTGGATGAGAACAGAGATTCTTTGACCATCCTCAAAGGTAAATATTCAGTTTGCTTCAGAGATTTTTACATTAGAAGTCTGCTTCTGTAGCTATTTGGTGAAAGCTAAGTCACAGAGACCTTCAAGAGGATGCTGTACGTGCCATGAGAAGGACTACTGCTGCATCCTTATTTCCTCCTAAAATTGTGCAATCCACACCAAAAAATCATTATTTTCTTGATGTATCTGCATTTATTCTTGGATTTTTTCTGTCACAATTGTGTCAGCCAGAGATATACCTGAACTTTTTTTTTTGGTCTTACTGCATATACCTGGAGTTTGTAGTATAGACCTTGTGTACCACATGTTCATTCACAGTACAGAAACTTGTATTTATTTCCGAAAACCCAGTTTGTCACCATGCTCAAAGGACCTCCTTCATTCACCTTTGAGACATACCAACGACATTGGAAAGCAGGAGTGAAAACTGGATATACTAAAATGAATGTACACGATCAAATTTAGAAACACTGTGCCATAAACATCACACTGTAACAGAAGCTACCCTGCCAAGACTGTTGACTCTTTCTTACTCCCCAAATCATTTCTTATTGGAGTAGTACGCCGACTGTTTACAAAAGTACTTAACAATCACTAATAAGGCCTACACTATACTTTGTACTGCACAAGATCTGAAGGAATGGTTCTTCTTGGATATTCAGTTTATTGCATCATATAATTGAAAATCTGCCACAGCTATTATAGTTCAAATGTTATTTTTTAAAATTATTTCTGCAATTCCTTACAGTTCCAGATATAAACAGAATTTTCAGGAAGAGTTGAACACAAGACAACATTATCTGGAAGCCACAGCTTCCTTAAAGGAGGAGTACTTATAAATCATCATGTGTTGCTGTCATTTATTTATTCATCAATGACGAAGTAAAACTGCAAAAAAAAAAAAAATATGCTGAGCTCTTAAGTTAGCTCTGTATTAAGGACAATTTTAATTTGGCTGCAATATTATATGACATTCAAGTACAAATATTATTCAACTAGTGAAAATATCTAACATAATTTTAGCTACTTGGTTTAAAATAGGGTAAAGAAGATGCTGAGAGAGTGTGTGTATAAAATAACTAATTAAAACTATTGAAAAATTAGCTAAAACTAGGCAAGGGTTAGTGACCTAATTCCTATTAAATGATTAACTGTCACAGGACTATCAATGGCTATTTTCTAAATATAAAAACAGAGTGGTAAATATCCATTTGTTAGAAAGTATGTAAATATACTACAGTAGCAAGTTTTAGTTTATGAAAAGCAAACACACAGTGTAGAGAAATGCTAAATTGTTTTGCATAAAAATAGAAGAATTTATAATGTAGAAAGTCAGTCTCATTCAAGGATGTGTACAAAAACGCTAGTGGACCATTTTCAGCTATAGAAAAACTGTAATTTTTAGATGAAAGCTGCAGAAGGAAGATGGAAAAAGGCTACATCTCTGCATAGCCTCAAAGAGCTTTTGAAATGATCTTAAGTGACAGAAAATCTAACTGTGGCGGGTTGGGGCTTTCCAGCATGTGTGTCATAAAGTGGAAGATAAAATGTGGTGCATTAAAACACAATGGTAATTTAAACCCCAATGACATTAGATGTTGGATGAAAAACATAACCTTACTTGGAGCTAAGTTTCACGATACTGTAGCTACATACTTGAAAATCATGCCTGGTGTTAGAAAAATGAGGCTTTGCTAGCCAGAAACACTGAAGCACATGAATGTTTAAGTGCCTTAAGATTTTTTCATTTGGTTTACATTGAGAGCACTCACCCCATTAAAATTTGCTATTACTTGTGTCTTGTATATATTTAGTATTTTACCAGCATAGACTAAGTAGTCATTTTTAATTAATTTAATCAGATGAGTACAGACATGCTCTTAACACAATCTAAATTTGCTGCACATTAAATTAACTTTATTACATATCAGATAAACCCAATCAGTAAATATAAAGGAAAAATTAAACAAGATTAATAATGCCTGTCTTTCTTACTTATCTTAGAATTTTATAGCTGCCACTTTACTGTTCGAGCACACTGTAATAAAACCACTAACAACAATAAAATTAGCACATGTTTCTCTTTGGGGTGAGAATACTTTTTAGTAATTTTATAAATATTACTGGTAAAGATGTTGTTAATTATTTTATTGATTAAAAGGAATAGATATATTGTCTATTCTGTACAGCAAAGGCCTCTTCAGTGTTGTGAGGGGAAGCCTGTCAGTCTTAAACTTACAATCTTTGGAGACTGGTTCCAAAATCAGGTAAAATTTACTGATACTACTTTAACATCCCACCCTCCACCCCGCAAATTTATTCTCCATCTGACCTTCTCAAAATTAATTCAGCTTAGAAAGGAACACAGTTGCTATAACAGCTCACAGACAGCTCTATTAGCATTAGCAGAGCTTGTCATGTGTCTACATTACCTGGGATTTTTGTATTGATAGACCTAAGATATTTTAAAAAGAAAACGAAACAAACAGAACCAAAGTAAAATGTTTTTTAAAAGTTACAAAGGTGCAACACTGCATGCAAACAAGCCTTACGTTGGATGGGGTATATTACTTCTAATCTTTCCTTCATATTTGCCACTAAATATGATTATTTTTCTTTAAATGCGTAAGTTCTTCCAGAAGATGTGTGAAGCTAATTCCTCACCTCTGGTAGAAGAGAAAAGGTATGCCACCTGAACGTTTGTCCAAACATATGGGGAAAAAGTTATTGATCAAAGTTATTGCAAAGTTCAGGTTTTGAAAGCAGATCAGTATTTTCACAGGTAATTAGTTAGCACATTTGTTTTTCAGCAGAGTCCATACTTCCCTATGTAGATCACGGATACAATGCCAGTTTTCATCAATGTAGTCATATGCTACTCTGTTCTGAAAAATAAATCTCCATAGACTCTTCAGACAATGTTTTAAAACCATGTAATTTCCCATTATCTCCTTTGTTCATTATTTTGTTTTGCCTCTAACTTTGTCTTGATGGGATATTGTTTTCTATAATAGTACAACAGATGCTTAAATTTTGTTACATCGTACTTTATGCATGCATGTATAACTGCATCTTTATGCTACATATTCAATACAAAAAAACAAATGTACTGGGAAGTAGAAAAGGATACTCAGCCCAAAATTCAGTCTTTTCATTTAATTGTAATAATACATTAATTCTCTCCCTACCCATTAAAATCATAAGTTAATAAGACCTGATATAGGCTAGGTAGTTCCTATTAAATTTTCAGGACCAGCCTATTCTCATGAAATCATCTCAAAGCTATTAGGTTTTCAAAAGCCTGAGAAGAACTGGTCAGGGATTTTCTATGGATCAAGTAATTTCTTTTCACAATCAGCATTTAGGAAGGAATATTTACATTTTTAATGTATTGGGGTTTTTTTGTGTTTTTTTTTCTTTTCCAGTTTGTAAAGAATATATATACGATCTGGTTTGCTATTCACATTTTTTTCTCAATTGATGTGGAATACAACATAACAGAAAGAAGGCTATGAATTAAAAAAATAAAAAAGATTTGTGAAATATTAAATCTGAAAATTTTCCTTTTTAAACACTATCAGATACACCATGGTGATGCTTTCACAAGAAATATCAAATATTTTCAAACTAGATAGAAGCCCAAGAAGATATAATGAATAACCCAATACTTTGCTTTAATATTCACCTCAAGCTTGTTAAAGGAGATGATCTTTCACAGAAGTTAATACACTGGATTCATATCAGTCTTCATATAAAAGAACAGTCTTGTGGGAAGTATTTTAGTATGGCATCATAATGAAATACTGAATGCTGCTAGAAGATGATACAATATTTGTTTTAGTGAAGACTGTATTAGAATGTCAAAGAAAAAATAGTAGAGCGTATTTATGTAAACTCTTTCTCTTTGGCTACTAAATCCTGAAAACAGAACTTTAGCTGTGATCTCATTAATATCCCTTAAGAGAAACTTGAATATTTGATAGAAATTGAAAATATCAGGAAAATACAAATACAGAATTTTATAGATAAATCTGTCTTATTTGAATTAATGGACAATTATTAATTCTATGAATCTTCTAGTCTAAAAAATCAGTAGAAACTATTTAAAAGATATTTACCAATTCTGTACAAGAATGTTGCACAGTGCCTTAAGTGTGATTAGATTTTATATTGCTAACAGTCCTCTCTTTATAAATGTATGTACGTTCATTGTTCTCATGGCCTTGTACCTGCGAACCCCAATACTGTTGTTACTATGGGCGCTCCTGGGAAGTAATTGTCACTTGCATAGGATCACCCTTTCTTTCCCCACTTTTCCTGCCCCAGTTGTAGCTTTTCATTTACATTAGGGGCCCCTAATAATGGATATGCACACAACTTAATAAGCTGCTAGCTGACCAGAGCATTCTCTAGCCACTAGTAACAGTAACATAAGCAGGAATAGCCCATAGGGAGTCTGAGCAGGTCCTCATGTAAAGTTTATAGTTGATATAGGAAAAGTATGAGCGGGAACCACCTGCTGTGCTGGAGCGGACACCCAGGGGGAGATGCTCACCTTGGGACCTCTATCACTTCTTTTCCTTGCTGACTCCTGGGAAAAGTATCTCCTTTTCCCATTCTCCCTATCTCCTATTGTTTTTATTTTTCTCCAGAAGTATCTTAACCATTAATCTATGTCATAAGCTATGGACCCTCCCAAAAAAATCGTTGTGTATGTGAACTTGCCTCAACAACTTTTTATTTAATTAATTAATTATGTAGAAAATTATATGCTTTTTCCTTACAATTGAATGAGATTTTTTCTCCACATAACTTGTCTTCTGAAGACTTTCTAATCTTCATGTACAATTACTACAAATGCTTCTTGCTAGCCAAACCCTAGCAGTTTTTAAATATCTCTCAATACATGAATTTCACCCTCACTTTGACTGATAGGAAAATATTAGTTTCTCTATGTCTATATGCATATTGTGTGGTGGGCTGTAACTGCTGCAAGTTTTAATATATTTTTAATAGAATACTCTTAGAAGGACTGTGCTTTAACAATCTAGCCAGTTAATGCCTGCAAGTCTTTTATGCCTTATGGAAATGGATAACATACCTAAGGCGCTCCATTGTAATCCATTATCTTCAGAACCTGAAGAAATTTTTTGTTAGAGTATCATTTGGTTGTGCAAAATTGTTCCATGCCCTGAAAGCATGTGACACTGAAGGAAATCAAGTAGAAAGTTTTGCTGGCATGAACATTTCATATTAGATACTAGGCTGTATGTAAAACAAGTATAGTTTATTCAGTACTACTATGTGCACATATCTAAACTGCTGATCTACTCCAGGAGACACTGGCGTAATCTGAGTGGAGAGAAGGCAGTTTTAACTCGTACAAGTATAGATGAATGAAAAATACATATATAACTCAAAATTCAATTCTGAGGAGGGCCTAAAGGAAAATAAGACCCACAAAATATAGCCAAAAGACGTTGTCATGAGATCAGGTTAAATTTCTAACTTTTTTCCTTCATTTATGGATATTGTCACTAGAGGGTTTCCAGTTCTGTCACTTCCATTTCTCATTAAAATAATTGGCACTGAAACCTCTGACTAGAATTTTAATACTATAATTTGCAAATGATGCTTGCAAACTGTACTGTCTTAACCTTCTAAATATGCTGCTATTTGATTTGCTAAAATTTATTTCTTATTCACCTGCATTTCCAGTTTTTCAGTTAACAGAGAGAGCCATCTGAAAAATTATCAGTGTTTTCTGCAGTCACAGAACCAAATGCAGAGATAACTTAATTGTATGCTTTATTTATACAGAGACTGAATTTTCTTCTTTAATTTTCTTCTTTTACATAAAGTTACATTACTTCTATTATTGATGAGGTATAGAAGTTCAGATACAAAAGGACCAGTGATTGTCAATAGTACATAGAAAATTCTTGTAATCTTGTAATCTTGACTGCTTTTTGTGTATGCTAGAGCAGTTGTACCAATCGCATACAATCCTTTTTTATATGCTACAGGTTTTCCAACCCTAAAAAATGAAGGAAAGGAATCATGCACTCCTGGTTTCTGATACAGAATGTATAACTTCAGTATGAATTCATGCAAAATTTTTTGACAAATTTAGCACTTTAACCTGAGTCGTTAGCTAATAGTGGCTTTCACTACGGGAAACAGAAATGAATGTTACGATTCAAATGTATATGCTTTAAATAATATGTAGATATGCCTGTTTCCTTTAAACTAGGTTGAGCAAAAACTAGGAAGTTATTTGCTTTTTGCAGTTTCAGAGTTTTTGGTTTCAGACAGATAGCTGACCACCACCTCTCAATTTACCTTTTACTAATTTTCCAGTGCAGTGTAGAATGGAAGGGGAAAAAAAGCATTTCAAGCTTTAGAAGTCTGGGAAAAAGAAATTGCAGTTATGAATGACTAAGTAAGTCAGGAACATGAAAAATAAACAGAGCTTTTAGACACCCAAACCAAAGTCCTTTCCTTATCCAGTTCAGTAAGGGCACATACAGGACTGTAACAATTTCTAGGATAGTCTACATTACATCTTGTTTCTCTTGCTTTGGCAAGAAAATCTATGATGAACTTGAAGATTTTTTACTATAGTTTTGTCGAAAGGTTGCTGTACCACAAGAAACATCTGCTTCAGTAGTTCTCTGAGGTGGGGAAGGAAGGGTCTAAGGTTAGAAAAGATTCTAACTAGATTTACTTGCATTTGTGGTTTTCTCCTAGTGATGATTTTTATGCGATTTACTTACTTTACAGTTTTATTCACATGTTCTCAGACTCAGTAAATAACATCTGCATTTGCAAGCAGTCTTCAAGGAAATCTGCTGGGCCACTTGACTCCCTTTTACTCAGGCTGGTCCATGATGCTTCATGTTTTGGGTGATGGCTTTTGTTAGAGGATGTTATGAGTGGCAGTAGCCTACAGCAGATCCAAGTCCAGAAATTCTTTCTGTCTAACTGCTGGAGCCCAGTCAAGATACCTAGGGTCTCCATCCCAGGCCGATGGAAATGGGTACTGCTTTCCTGTTTGCATGTTCAACCAGCAGCAAAGTTGAGCGCATCTCCCAGAGACACACACACAGGGTACTCACACAGCTAGCTACACAGGCTGCCACAGACAAGGCCCTGCCTTCAGTAACACCTACATGATGACATAAAACATGAGCACAAACAGCCAAGTCCTCTTTCGCCTCTTTGGCTGGTAGACATTGAAGCTCACTATCGACAGCACAAACTTGACACTCTCTAGATTCACAGACAAAAATCAAAAATCAAAAATCAAAAAATCAAAGATTCCTTGAGTACCAGCATAAACCCTCTGTCAGTCCAACACCCCTGGGCCAGATCCTGGCTCCTCTTACCCTCCCCACTCACAGTCTGGTCCATTTTGGTGCTCACTAGCAAATACACATGCACTCACACACGTGTCTCACAGAAACCCTACACTTGTACATCCCCCCCCAAATACCAGCTTGGGCCCTGTCCCCACCTGATACCAAACCCAAGATGTCCTGTTTGATGGCTGGACCAGCTTGAGGTTTGCTAGCAAATACGCAAGCACGCTCCACGGACACAGAGTTTAGGGAAGATATAGACACTCGTCCACCCCAACAGCTTGCACCAGGCACACAGGCTGTGACCCAGGTCCTGCTCCAGCCACCAGCTGGATCCTCTATGTACCAGCCCTCACTCAGCTCACTCACACCAGTCTCTCCCACTAACTGGTGTTTGGATCATACACCATTCCTGCCCCAGAGGCTGGCAGCCAAGACCCCACATTCACTCCATTACCTGACGCTGAGACCACACCTGTTCCAGTACCTGACACCACAGGCCAGGGGCACCCACATCCCTGGCCTGACCTCAGCTGCTTGCCAAAAATCTACTCATGCTGGTCAACCTAGTAGCTAGCACTTAATCCCTTCAAGCATCCCTCCACACACATGGGATAGAGAGTGAGATTACACAGAGAGATAGTTAAGGCTAAGAAGATAGGACAGAGATAGGAAGAGATGATCAAGCAGAGCTTAGTCCAACACGTGTGGACTAGCCCCATTCTACATGTGACCACGTCGTTTTATATACCTTGCTGTCTATTCCTCTATTGTTCCTCCCCAGTCCCCACTGCAGTGCACATTGTGCCATCAGTTTGCATAGCTCCAAGATCCCTCACACCCCACTCTCAAGTTTGCATCCTCATCACTTGCTAAGTCCAGGTTGGTCCTCTTTCAAGTTATCCCTGAAGTTTCTTGACAGCTCATCAGTTAGTATCATTGACTATATTGGTTTCTTGTCATCACCTCCATTGCTGTTTGTCTGTCAGGTTTTTTTTAATTGCCTCCCCCTTTTCCATGTCATCCCATTTTGACAATGTCCTTAGTCAGATAATCTTACTGAAGTAACATTCTCACACTCTACATATCCTCATAGAATCCCTTGTTTCAACTATCACCACATGAAATCACATTTAACTGCTTCCTTATTTACCCTGAATTAAAGCTATGTACTGTCTGTGAATCCATGGTTATCTACAGATCCAAGATGTGATTCTGAGCAACCAATGAATCAGCAGGTGGAGACTAACCTGCAAGACAGCAAATAGAGAAATTTGCCTCCATTATATGAAGCATCTGCTATCTGTGTAAGTATAGGCTCTCTTCTTTTTCTGTACAGAATTGGTATTGTATTTTTCTTGTTACTAGGGAGGTACAAGCACCCAGACAGCAGTACAGAAAGCAAAACTGTGCTATCACATAAAAGCTGAAAAGAAAGCTATATTTGAGGGTTTATTGAAGCAAAATTTACTTATATACTAAAGAAAAAGTATTTTGACAGCAAAACATAGGCAAATAGGTTTCTTGGCATAAATGTTATTTTTAAAGATGTAAAAGTTTACCTCAAAATACAAAATACTGTTCTTTTAAAATAAATAGACCTACCCAACTTAAAAATTAAGTTAAAATACTTCTAACATGTATATTTTCATATTATTATTTCATGATATAGTTATCTAGTCAAGATAGTCAATCTACATAGTTGAAAGAAAGGACCTTGGAGAAGAAAAAATTAAAGCATATAATTGCACTCCATTTGATCTCTGTGCAAATTTTCGGGTCCACAGAAAATTGCAGCTAACATAGGATAAGAATAATAAAACTATCAAATCAAATTACATGTAACATACAGTCACTACTGATTTGATCTTGTTCATCTTCTCATAGAATATGTTTATCCTTAAATGTGGACAACATTTAGAGGAATAGAGGAAAGAACCAAATTACGCTAACAGCAGTAACTGCTGGGTCCCAGTGGATTGCGTTCACAGGATCATACAATCATAGAACCGTGGAGGCTGGAAAAGACCTTTAAGATCATGAAGTCCAGCCATTAACCTAGCACTGCCAAGTCCACCACTAAACCATGTCCCTAAGCACTACATCTACATATTTTTTAAAAATCTCCAGGCATGGTAACTCAACCACCTCCCTGGGCAGCCTGTTCCAATGCTTGACAACCCTTTCAGCGAAGAAATTTTTCCCAATATTGAATCTAAACCTCCCCTGATACTGGACACAAGTAAAAATAGAATTATTGAAGTGTTGCAATTTTATTTCAAAAAAATGCAGTGAAATTGAATAGAGCAAAATAACTGTAAGCAATCTTTCATGAAGTATCAAAATCAAACCTGATGCAAACAGTAATTTTCCCATTCAGTGTAAACAGGCAGATCAGAATTTATACTGAAAGCAAAAGTTTTCTTTCGATACAGTCTTCTTTCTTCTAAGTGTCCAATAAAAGGTTCTCAAGTATTAACAATGTTTCCATTCACCTGGTTTCTGCATAGCTAATCACACAGATGACTAGTTTTATTGCGGAGATGAAGCGATTTCAACTGCTTTAACTTTTTACAAAAGTTATTCTAAATGAACAAAGTACATTCAACTGCAAAAAAAAGTATGATTTTTAAGATATTTTTAATATTAAGATGAAAACAGTTTTCAGAATCCACAGGAGTGGTGGCAAGCTGGGTCATTAATGATGAACTACAGTGAAAACAGTCATTACTTATCTGTATTTCTACCAGTGACTTAATATTAAGCTCTGTATGAAACACAAAATGTAGTTTTTCTTAATCAAAGATGTTATATTATAGACAGATTAGTGTACTATACAACCTGCATTTATAATTACCATTGATGAGCCATGCTCAAAAGATTAAACTGCTGTGGTAACCCTTACATCTACTCTACTTAGGTATGTTGGGTCAGGGACACAAAACGATTTAAATCCTGAAGTACACCTTGCTTTTTCTTAGAGTTCATAATGCCCCCAGGAAGATTGTGCTCTTTGTCAATGTAACGATGAAACGCTGCAAAGAAACAAACTATTTAAGACTTTTTTCTTCAGTGTGATTTTACGGGAAAATGTTATGGTGGCTGAGAGAACTTTGTGGCACTGACTTGCAGTGGCCAAGCTATTCTTCCAATCTGTGGCTGTGTTGATTCAAGTTGTTAACATTAAGTTTTCCCTACTTAGTTCTTTGATATTACAGTCTCAAATGTTTAAACAACCTCCTGCAGTTCTCTTGCATACAACATTGAAAACTTGCCTACACAAAGTGTCAGAAAAAATATGGAAACAATGCACACGTATCTTTCAGTTCCTTTCCAGATACCAATGTCCCGCTTAGTACACTACCTTTAGGTGTGCACTAGCTTATCCATCTGTCATGGAATGCAGACCATAGGAGGAAAGACTGAGAGAAAGTTTTATAAGAAAAAAAAATACCTCCAGACTCACATTATTTGCTACAAGATGGAAGTAGCCAAGACTTTCAATTACTGTTTCCAGTTCAGTGTAAGCAAAGTCACTCGAAAGTGCTGGGTTTGTTTTTAAAGTACACTATACATAGGTCTCTGTTGTCTTGGAAAACACATTGGGCCACTGAAGGTTTGTTCACAAATGTTTAAAACAGATCAGTTATGGTTTTCATAGAATCATAGAATGGTTTAGGTTGGAAGGGACCTTGAAGATCACCTAGTTCCAACCCCCCTGCCACGGGCAGGGACACCTCCCACTAGACCAGGTTGCTCAAAGCCCCATCCAACCTGGCCTTGAACACCTCCAGGGATGGGGCATCCACAACTTCTCTGGGCAACCTGTTCCAGTGCCTTATCACCCTTAAAGTGAAAAATTTCTTCCTAATATTTAATCTAAATCTGACCTCTTCCAGTTTAGAGCTATTCCCCAAGTTTTATATAAATGTTATTTAATTTCTGGTGATGTTAGGAAGACCTTTTAGTAAATTAAGATAGTATTTTTGCTCATTTTTCAAGATTCATGCCAATTGAGGATTTTTAATTCACTCAATATAAATGATTCTTTCTAGTTGTCTTCCCTTTCAGTTTCTAGTTTACCATAATGATGCTGCAAAACTAGGTGCAAGTGTTGCAAAGGGATTTTCAAAATAAAACAAAAGACGTAATCAATAGATACACATTGACCTTAGATGTCACAAAAATAGTTCAATACCAAATCAAATATGAACATACTCAGTTTGTCCAGATAGGGCTGTGCAGGGACACTAGTTTTTGGAACTTGTTTCAGAATAGGATGTTGGTTGTTTTTTTCTTTTCTAGTACTGAAAATAAAAGATTTATTGCACTGAGGCTGGCGTAGAGGTAAAGTTTGTTGTGCCTTGCCTTCAAATCTATGAGTGTGCAGCAGTAGGTACCATAAGTAATAAAGAGTGTAAGGATTTTTCTCGCATAGTTACCTTTTCCTGATTTCCTGTTTTCATCAGATTAGGGGACATTCAAGCATCTATTTCATTCTGGATACTTGCAATCAAGAACGCTCAACTATCAGAGGATTACTGCTTTCCAACAAGTACTGGTGTTACTTACTGAAGCTTAAGAGCTCTTACAGAAATGTTTGTGTTGCAAAAGAGTAGTTTATCAGTCTTTAATAATTCTATTTTGAAAATGGAAAACAATCTTTTCTATCATTTCTGTGATTTACCACCCTCATTTGAAGAAATGTCACACTAGAAAGAAACTGCAAATAACTCTTTGCTTTCTCTTTTTAAGGAAAAATTCCTACTGTTTTGTCTCTGTAAACCTCTGATGATTTTTTTTTTTAATGTTTCCTAATGTTTCCTCTTGCTACACACTTAAGCAGAGCTATTTTGATTAAATGGCTCCCAAGATAACTGCAATTATAATGCACTAGACTTGTGAATATTTATTCTGAAATGTGCATTGCTATTATACAGGGTACATAAAACATCTGTATTTCATGTGTGTTTCTATGAGGTCTCTATATGAGATGAGTATAACATTGATTGTCCTTGACATCACTGAATTATAAATAATAAACTCAAAGCTAAATCATTTATTTGTCATGGAACAGCTGTATGAACATTTTAGTAATATAAGCTGTAGTAAACTCTAGAACAGAGAATATATTTACAATTGTAACAGATCTAACTCTTCATGGGTATCTTTAGAATAGATTATCAGTAAAAGTAGACACAAACCAAATTCCTCATGTGAAAATGTTATGGTAAATGAGTTATCATATTCTTGCTTAATTCATACCCTAAAATCAGAAAAACAGCTTTAGAACAACTGAGATATTAAATGCTGCTAGTGACATGGCTAGTATGACTAATTAGTAACTTAATCCAAGGAGAAGCCATACACAACCTCCTTTGTTGCTTACACTTGGTAATAATTGGTCCTAGGAGAAAAAAAATAAAATAAAATACTATATCAAAAGATCAGTACTGTAATACTTAAATATTCTGACAAAGACAAGAATGCAAAAGACATAAATGATATTTTCTCTGAATTAGATGTTTATTTTGTGAGCCTATTTATTTATTTATTTTTCTTAATCTGCTTTACTGCCTTTGAAATTTTAAGCACCTTTGCCATACTTTTCTTGTATCTACTTTCATGCCTGCTTAAGCTAAACTGGTGGCACGCTTCTGCCAGATGTAGATTAGTCTTTTAATACTTTATCACAAAGTTATATTTCGCTGTTGCCTGTTCAGTTAGTTTTAATACACGATTATATAAGCAGCAAACTGAACACCAATCACAGAAGCTGTGAAGTTAAAATGAAATAAAAAGTTTATAAAGAGATCTCTAAAAACCAGAAAACAATATATACAATTCTTAGGCACTAACAAAACATCCTTAATAATTCTCTTTAGACTTTTAGCTAGCAGTCTGTAAACTCTTGACTAAACATACAATTCAGACTAAAGCAATAGGTAAACGGCTAAGAAAGAGACTTTTAAGTGCACTCAGGAGGAAGCATAGAAACAATAATCCAATTAGCAGAAGAATCACTTATTCTTAGACAGTAAGATAACAGTGAAGAAAAGACAATATATCTTGTATCTAGAACCAGGGAATAAATAAGAGATTAAATTTGCCTATTGGTCTTTATGGGAAATGTTATGTTCTGCATTGCCCATACTGGAGTTGAATAATCTCTGTAAACTATATGTATACTTATATATATATATAAGTATACATATATAGAGAGAGTATACTTTTATATATATATATAGTTGTATGAGGAAGAAATATTGCTTTTCATTATTGTTGTGCCGATAGTTATTTCTGGTGCAAAAGAGTACAAAAAAAGTTTCACCTAGAAAAAAATAAAAATAAAGGTTTGACTTTGTTCCAGGCTTAACATTTCAGACTATGGTTTAGTGTTGGAACATTCTAGAAGAAAAATTGGAACATCTTGAGAACAACAAAATGAGTACTGCTATGTTTTGAGAAAATACTTGTCTAAATAATTTTGAGAAATACAACTAAAAAAAATTAGGAAATGGAAAACATATATCTATGGAGCAGTTCTGAAAGCGAGTCAACATTTTTGTGTTGATTGACCCCAGAAATGAAAAGAAGTTATAGATTTTTATAAAAAGGGAAGAACTATGTAAAAAAAAAGCTTGTTTTCTTTTTCTTCATGTTTTCATTCTAGGCAAAGATCTAATCTGGAAGAAGGCCTCGCTCAAAAATCATAGTGTGTGCTTTTGACAAGACGACCTTCAGAACTGAAGATAACTACAAAGTCAACAGTACAAGAACATTATGTCTCTTTTTCTTTCTTTCATTCTCACAACAAATGATAAGCAAATTGAATAGCATGAGAACCTGGCGCAAGCCCAAACAGCATAGGAAAAGGCCATTCTGATTGTTTTGCCTACAGGCTTCCTAAATATTTAGATGTATGCATCTGTGCCCCTTCTGGTGTGGGTTAGCCTGGCAGTACATGTTGGCCCTTAGTATGTTGCAGGTCCTGGATGGCTGCAACTCAAACTCAGGCTTCCACACCTTCCCCATCACCACCCCAGCAGCTACTGTTTGCATTGTGTATTACTTTCTATATTTAATTGCTAGTGTAAACCCTTAAAAACCACAGCATTGTCCTTGACTTTCTTCATATCTATGACCAGTTTTGAAGTTGTCACTATGGTTACCTGGATTTCTCTTACATTCCCATCTCCAGTTCCAAATGTATTACAAAAAAATTGTGAACATCCTAACTGTTAAAAGTTGTTTATTGTTACTTTGCTTTCCAGCTCATATTTGCTTAATCTAGTCATATCTGTGCGGAGGTACTCATGGTCTCCTTTGTCTGGGCAGTGCTTTTGGGTAGGCTTTACCTTGTGACAGATGATGTACATTGATTCAAGTCAGAACTTTCTGAAATGTAGATAAGATGACAGAGATGTCATGAAGACTGTCACATAGAGAGAAATCATATTTATTCAATGTAGGGTGAAAATATCCTTAAACATTTGAGACAGTTCCCTTTATTCCAGATTGAGATGAGTAATGAAAGACAACAAGCTATACAAAACAGAATGTAGTGAAATAGCTACAGTGGAAAGTACATTTCAAAGGAGAATATGCCAACTACTAAAGACAGTAGTTTTATCTAGTGGAGAAAATCATGACAAAACTAAACATGGAGATTTACTTATAACAACAAAACATCAGAAGAAATAGCTACAAAGACATCAAAATGAAGGTACTGGGCTGATTCCTGAAGTAACTTGGGGGAATAGGTCAGGCAGCATGATTCCCAGGTCCAGGAGGACCCTGGGAACTACCAAGCTGTCAGCCTCACCTCTGTGCCTGGGAAGTTCATGGAGCAGATCCTCCTAGAAGCTATGCTAAGGCACGTGGAGGACAGAGACGTGATTTGAGGCAGCCAGCATGGCTTCACCAAGGGCCAGTCCTCCTGGACCAAGCTAGTGGTCTTCTATGATGAAGTGACTACATCAGTGGAGAAGGGAAGAGCTACGGATGTCATCTATCTGGAATTCTGTAAGCCCTTTGACATGGTCTCCCACAATATACTTCTGTCTAAATTGGACAGATAGACAGATTTAATGGGTGGACTGTTCAGTGGATGAGGAATTGGTTGGATGGTTGCATCCAGAGGGTAGTGGTCAATGGCTCAATGTCCAGAGGGAGATCGGTTACAAATGGTGTCCCTCAGAGGTCCCTACTGGGACCAGTACTGTTCAGTATCTTCATCAATGACATAGACAATGGGATCGAGTGCACCCTCAGCAAGTTTTGCTGGTGACACCAAGCTGAATGGTGCTGTTGAGCTGCCTGAGGGACAGGATGCCATCCGGATGGACCTACGCAACCTCGGTAAATGGGCCTGTGTGACCCTCATGAGGTTCAACAAGGCAAGTGCAGAATCCTACACGTGGGTCAGGGCAATCCCATGCACAAATACAGGCTGGGGGATAAAGCGATTGAGAGCAGCCCTGCCGAGAAGGACTTGGTACTGGTGGATGAAAAGCCAGCAGTGTGCGTTTGCAGACCAGAAGGCCAACCATATCCTGGGCTGCATCAAAAGAAGCATGTCCAACAGGTTGAGGGAGGTGATTCTGTCCCTCTACTCTGCTCTGGTGAGACCCCACCTGCAGGATTGCATCCAGCTGTTGAGCCCTCAGCACAGGAAGGACATGGACCTGTTGGAGCGGGTCCAGAAGAAGGCCACAAAAATGATCAGAGGGCTGGAGCACTTCTATGAAGATAGGCTGAGACAGCTGGGGTTATTCAGCCTGAGGAAGAGAAGGCTCTGGAAAGACCTTATTGTAGACTTTCAGTACTTGAAGGGGGCTTATAAGAAAGATGGGGACTAACTTTTTAGCAGGGCCTGCTGCAATAGGGCAAGGGTAATGGTTTTAAGCTAAAAGAGGGCAGATTTAGAGTAGATTGAAGGAAGAAATATTTTACAATGAGGGTGGTGAAACACTGGAACAGGTTGCCCAGAGAGGTGGTAGAAGTGCCATCTCTGGAAACATTCATGTCAGATTGGACAGGGCTCAGAGCAACATTATCTAGTTGAAGATGTGCCTGCTCATTGCAGGGGGATTGGACTAGATGACCTTCAAAGGCTTCTTCCCGCCCCACCCTGGATTTTCGTGAAATTTTTTCACTGCACATGGATATATACTCTTTGTTTAACTAATCCGATTTTGAGAGGCCCAAGAAGAAAGATTAAGTTTTCTTTTACTGTAATGTCCTTCAAGACGTAACATTTTTTAATATAGCTGAATGCTCTTATTTACACAGCATCCTTCAAAATGCACAATCGCAGAGAAAGTGATGGGATTCTTCTTTCCCCCTGCAAGATTCACTAGCTTATGCAATTAAAACACTTTGTAATGTTCATGTGTTATGGAAGTTTAATGTAGCAGAACTCTTTGCTAACAGGAAGAGGAGTCAATGAAGGTTTTTACTCTGTTACAAAAGTATTTAAGGGGAAAAAAAGGAAAAGAGGAATTAAGGATCCTGATTCCTCTTTCACATCAGGCCATACCAAAACAGATTTATTTTACTTTCCCTGGTCCTTCACTGCTTTCCTCTAACCCTTCATCATTTTCCCTCTGACCCCCATACTACTAAAGTATCTTTCTACTTGACCAAACAAGAATACTGAAAAAAAGTATTTATGGTTCATTTAAATTAATGAACTGAACCGTGAGAGGTAGTGTTTGAGTCATTTGAGAAATATTTGCTGTTATAAAACAGGGGTATATCAAGGGTCAAAGACTCCTTTGGATGAAAATCACATGTAACTAAAATAGTTATGATCTTACAGTAGCTTTTTTTTAATTTTTAATTTTTTTCTGCTTGCTTATTCTGACTATAGTACCTTTGGGAGTACAGTAAGGAGAAAACAGTTTACTTTATTCCCTCTCCTTTATCTGTCTGACAGCTCCTTCAACACATCCCTCACCACAGCAGCTGTTCACCAGCATTTTTAACTACATTTCTGGCTTTGGTGATTTTGGAAAGGGGAGCTGAAAAAGGTTTTACCCTGACTTTCCTCTATCTTTTTTCTTAATGCTCCACACATACATGACAGTGTCATCCTCACCTTCTGTTGTTAAAGAGGTAAGAGTATCTAGCTATGCTGGCCACAAAGTTAACAAGTGAGAGACCGCTGCTCACTTTTTGACTTCCATTGAATCATTGAATGACCTTGAGTAATTTTCCTTTCTTTCCTGTGACTCTGATTTATTTAAAATGTGTATTTTTAAGGAAACCCCAAGCATATATGTATATGTGTGTATTTAAGTATATATGCATGCATCTGTCTATCTATCTATATGAGTGCATCAATACAGATATCTATATCTGTATCTGTACACACACACACATATAAGCACACACATACATACAAACATATATAAATATGTAATATTCATTATTAAATCAAAGGAACTATTATTATGATCAATACAATTATCTATTCTATTCTCCTCTGCAGGCTCTCAGAGGGGTTGCCCAGCTGCGTTTGACTATCGCGTTTGACTATTTTGTTCAACATTATTGCTACTACATTGCAGTTAATTACTACCCAAATAATTTCCGAATCTAAATACATTGTACTGTTAACTCCTGTAAAAAGAAAACAAACAAACAGACAAGAAAGTTCAATTCAGTTCTACACTGTGATAAGTAATATATTTCTATGTTGTCAGTTTAACAAGGTGAGCAGTTATGAGTTGAGATTACCTATGAGATCAATAATGTAAGAGATTGTTCTTTTGTCCAAATGTTAGGCTGGAAGGTTTTTCTTTCAGCAGCAGTAAAAACAACAACAAAATAACTAGAGAACCTAAATTACACTAACCTTTTCTAAAGTTACTGCTTTTTAATGCAAGCAAGAACCGGCATGACCTTTTAGGTTGTCTTCTGAGAATACAAATTAGATAGCTTAGATTGTTTTTTAGTATGGTATAATGTCTATTGAAGAAGAGTATTTTCCATTTTGCAAGCAGTGCCTGCAGAAGAGAATGAATTATTTCATGTTAACTGTATTTTCTTCAAGAGAAATATTTTTTTTTGCCAATTTCCTCCATAATGAGGACTCTTAGTTATAAAATGCCTATATGAAGTCTTAATGGCTTGCCATCAGAAAAAAACCCCGAAACAGTTAAAAGCATTTAGTCTGCCAATTCTAATTCACCTGTAATTCTCTCTCTAAACGGATAAATACTAAACTCTTACAGGGTAAACATAGCATCATCAGATATAAGCAACCAGAAGTTAAATATGCCTTTTTCAGACGTATGACTGTAAGCATATCATTATATATTTATGTCTGAAAGAATAAGATTTGCAGAACTGTGCTCATATCTTTACATTCCGAGAATTAAAAAATGAAGACTAAACTAAGCTTCATCTTCGTACTACCCTCGATTATCAAAGAGCACAGTCCGTTTACACAGAAAGACTACAAATGATGTAGCTGAGATTCATGGTATCCCTCCTGGCTGCTCCAGAAGAAACGTAATACCATCTCTCATGGGCGATACTAGATCTGAATAGTCCGAGATATGCTCTCAATGTTAAGGTTTTCTTCAACACTAACAAGAATAAAAAATGCTCATGCACAGAGCAATTGATATTTTATGACTGTCAGAATTTCATGCTGTTTTTAAAGTGCCAAATGTTCCATAATGTCTAAGTAATGCCTATGACTGATAGCCTTTTAAATGGCTTATAAATGACAGACATCTAGGTTCCCAGGGCCTTTAGTTAGAGGTTGAAAATCCTGTTTTACAGAACCTTAGACAAATATTCTTCTCTTCACTTTATCAATAAACATATACCTACATTCCAAATATTTTTGTAAAATTCTTCAAAAGTGACTTAAAAGAAAAGGGTTTCTTCGTTTTGAAGACAGATTTACTACTAGTTATAATTTCTTCTTTTCCACTGACACCTTTTTCCCGCATAAATGAATTGGTGGTTTCATAGTTTCCTTCATTTGTATCTAATGAGAAAAATATCATATAATGGTAATTTTGGTTTTCATTCAAGTTGCTAATTAATGACACATGTAGGGACATACCTGCCTCCTCTGCAATCACCTTACTCTCTGAATGACTTGTTTCAGATCATCTTTTTGTGCTTTATTTCTAATACTTTTTCACTTAATTATTTTTACTCTTCTATCATGAATGGAGAGTGCTCTTAAGTAGACAGACCCTCAGCTAGGTAGGGTTAAACACATGGCCTTATTTTTGGCTGAACCACAGACATCTTTTGTGATTTTCAGTAAGTCTCTTGAGGCAGGATCTATCTCAGTTAACCTTAGACTCCTAACTTCAATCAACAGAGACAGTGGAAAGAAGATCTACAGGGCAATTTGTCCAGGACAAATTAAAGATCTAATACAGGAAAGATGATATTTGTATAAAGTTCTCTTTCTTTCTCAATTGACGATGGGCTGGGCTTTATCTCCCATCTATAAAGTGTTCAAATATTACTGTAGTATGTGAATATGTTCTGATTAACATACACTCAGAAAGTTACTGAATAATTTGTTAGACGCTTTTTTTTAGTTTTCCATACATAATATATCTTTAATGTATAACTAAATGGTATTGCCTAACAATAATTTAGGGAATAAAATCTTATATTGCATCTGGACTTTGTCTTTTTAAAATTTGCATTCAGCACTCAATACATCCTGGCCATTTTTTATTAAATAGAAGTCCTCCCTACACCTCTAAGTTAAAAAAAAAAGGGTTCAACAAAACATAAAGCATTAATCTCATGTCTTGATACCTGACAGAAGGTTCAAAACCTGACAAAAAAAACCCAGCACACAACACAACAAAAAAGCAAAACCACGATCACCCATACATTGCTACATTTAAGTAAAAGAATTGAAAATGAGGACTTACATAGTTCCATTCAGCCTTTTTTGGTGTTTGTCATAACTCATCCTGCTTCAAGATTTGTGCCACGCATCAAAAAAAAAAGAACAAGAAGCAAATAACTGTGAGACACATAGCAGGGATAGCATGTAAAATTATATCAGATATTAGAAAATATTAATAAAGGGGTTTAACTGCATTCAGTTCAAAGACTATGTACAATATTTTATTTTCATTATTAATGGAAGAATATTCTAGCCTTTGAAAAGAACAAAGTACACCAGATTTTTAAGATGTAACAATTTTTATCATCTTTGTGCATCTGGAATTTCAATATCTAATGAAATAGTTTTTCTTATTATTCGTTCAGTTTTGAAGGCAGGTTTTTTAAGCTACTGCTGTTCAGCAAATTCAATAACTGAGTGGAAATGCAAGCCCATCACTTCTACAGATGTACCTAGAAACAGATGTTATTAGAACTATGAAAAAATTACCTGTTAATAAACTGTGAGGGAATGTGGAATGTGAGAGCATCTGCTTCATTTAGGTTATCTGATCAAGGACCTTTCCAGTTCAAAGGGAGTCAAAGTGATAAATGAAACAGAGAGAGACACAAATCTGACAGACAAGAGATAAGGGAGAAAACAACTGAAGAACAAAACTCTTGAAATAGTAATAGTCCTCCAAGACACCCCAGGCTTGACCCTGGAGACGGTCCACCTGGACTGCGTAGCTGGCAAGAAGGGGGAAGCAGAAGAACACAAGTATTAAGGATATTTGAGGGGGGCTGTGGCACTGTGCAAAACTTACTAAGAAATGTTTAGGGAAGGGTTGAGGGAGAGAAAAAGGAGGACCCAGAGATTAAAAAAGGCAGGGGAGACTGATAAGAGGGGGGATATGAGAGGCCAGTTGTGTGTATGCAAGAGCTGATCAGTATATCTGTCTGACCGAGCCCTGTGCTTGATCATCACAGTCTGTCCTGGCTTCTTACTAAATCCTTCCTTAACTCTGCCTCTGTGTAACCTCACTCTTTGTCCCACGTGTGAGTGCTCCGGCAGCAACTGGAGAGACTGTTAGTGAACTCAGAGCTAGCAACTGGAGTGACACCAGGGGTGACAGGGTCTGTGCGTCAATGGTGCCAGCAACCGCTGGGGGACAACAGGTCACAGGGCCTGTGTGCCTGCGTGTCAGCAGGTGAGGGGAGAGGAAGATGCTTTTTACTCAAATCTGGGGTGAGTGGGTGTAGGTCTGTGAAGTTGGGGTGTGTCTAATTTGCTATCAAACTTCAAGCTGGACCAGGTGGCAGAGGAAGACCCAGGTCCAGGCAGGGGTTTCAGGAAGGGAGAGGGCTCGTGGTATTTGGGAGTATGGTTGGGTGCCTTTGAAATGAGTGAACATCAAGCTGGACCAACCAGTGAGTAGGACACCTGTGGAGTGAGGAAGAGGGTTCAGGATCCAGGCAGAGGAATTAGGCAGAGGGACTGTGCTGGTATTTGAGGGATCTACGAGCACGTGTATGCTTGTGAATTGAGAGAGTGAGTGAGTGTGTGTGTGTGTTTTCACTAGTGAAATTCAGTCCTGATCAGCTGGAGAGGAGGACGGGTATTTGGCGATTTGTACTCACCTTTTGGAGTCTTGGCTATCTGTAGTTGTGTTTTATGTAAGTCCTGGTGGTTCCATATTTGGGGATTGTTAAAGGCAGTGCCCTGACAGTGCTTGTCATTGTAGCCCGCCGCATCAGCGTCCCCTGTGTGTGCAGGAGTGTACCACCTCGCTACTGGCTGACCCTCCAAACAGGAAAGCAGCAGCTGCATCCATCAGGCTGGGAGAGAGACTCCCGGGCCTCCAGGGCACCAGGCTGAGCTCCAGCGGCCAAGACAGAGCAACACCTGGGCCCCGGACCCTGCCAGAGTCAAAAGCCTTGCAACATCCCTTAGCCGAAACACCTCAGGCTTAGCAGCCTCACATCTATTACAAATGCCTAAATTATTCCTGTACGGCAGAGACACTATGGTTTGATTTCGTGACCAAAATTCTAAGCAAATATTCACCTGTTCTCTTATGTGCTGAAATTAAAAGCCATTCATAAAAACCATTTATGTAAAACTTTTTTTAATAAAGTCATTTGCATTCCCTTATGACACCGTCTTCACACTTGATAGAAGACAGAAGCTGAATAAGCATAATCTTTTTAATAATTTCAATATGTTCAGCTAAGTATTACTGATGATTAAATTATACTAAGTCTGACACGTTTTGTGGAGGCATATTGTAAAAGTGAGTGTTGCACTGGAATAAATTATTGAGAGGTGTATGTCGTTACGCATTCAGCATGCATGAAGGAAGTGTTTCTAGGTATCATGTTAATCCAGGTCAAGGAAGGACAATGAAGGTCAAGGAGGAAGAGCCTTGAAAGCTTTTTAAGATGTGAATTATTATAGCGGGGTCAATAGGATTTCCAAAGTGAGCAATGATAGTTAGTAGAGCATTTCCTGAACAAAAGGCAATCATTATAAGATCTTTGTGGAAAGAAGGCTAAATTATTCTTCACAGGCATAAATCATTGTAATATTCTTGACAATTCTTACTATAATTACCATATTGCACTTACTTGCTGCTTTCTTTATAAAGCAGCAAGAAAAGATATTCTGTGGTGGTTCTGGAATGTAGCACTAATGTCATTCTCACAGAGAAAAGTAAGTAGAAAATGAGTACTCTGAAGAGCTACGGAAAAAGCACAACAGGGCACATATATTTCCATAACCAAAACAGATGAATATTATCTCGTCCCTTAATAGACTTTTTTTTTTCTTTTTCTGCATATTTCAAGCCAAGATTGTCTATGTCATTAATGTGATTCCAAAAATCATCAAGCAAAACAGATCACTTAATTATCAAGTATTTTAATAGCATGTTATTTTCGAACAATGTAAATAAAGCTTTAAAGCATAAACTTAATTTTAATTTTTTTTTTTTGGTGACCAACTTAGTCCAAACTTATAGCACAGCTAATATGACTTTATTTTTTATTTCCATCCAGCCCAGGGTTCTGTGTCCCCATGTATATTAACAAAGACACTAAATTTAAAGACATGAACAAGTTGTGTCATGAATTAGATAATGTACTACTAGATTCACTTACAACTGAATAAACGGATGATTATTTTGATGATTAACTTTCTAAGAGTGTAAGAAACTTTTTAAAATATCACAGATTTGATAGGTTATTTTATTTGTTTTTATCATAGATTTGACAGGTGATAGTAAATAAAATACGGAAAAAAATGTAACAGATAAGGCACAAAGGCAACGTAACTTCTCTGTTCTTTCATAAGGAAGCCCTTTAAGAACATGCAAAATAGTTATATTTGTTTATGCTGTCTTCTCTTTATAAATTTTAGTATCAAAACCAACTGACTTTTAAAGGTAAAATTTGGCATAAGTTAAAAGAAATAAAAAAGAGTAATTTGTACTTTCATCTGCATTATTTAACAATTGAAATAAGGCAAAAGTATTATTCAGAGATGACAAAGATATCCATTTTCTCACAAAATTTTGTTAAGTTGAATAACTGTGAGTATCATAGAATCATAGAATGGTTTGGGTTGGAAAGGACCTTGAAGATCCCCTAGTTCCAACCCCCCTGCCATGGGCAGGGACACCTCCTACCAGACCAGGTTGCTCAAAGCCCCGTCCAGCCTGGCCTTGAACACCTCCAGGGATGGGGCATCCACAATTTCTACAGCAACCTGTGCCAGTGTCTCACCACCCTCATAGTAAAAAATATTTGTAAAAAGGTAGAAAATTGTTGCTGTTTACAGGGATATTGAAAGTGTATTATGCCGAGATCTATATTTTGGCTTATTTTAAACAACTTTTAAATGTGTTCTATCAGGAATTCATATGTAGATTTCAGATAATAATGATTATTAAGTACAACCACAGCCATTTAAAATGTAAATATCAGAGAACACAACATTCACTACAGAAATAAAACTGAATTTTCTGAAATCAGAATGAATTTATTTTTTCCTCATTGAGAATTTTTGCAGCTATCTTAAAGAGGGAATGTCTTTCTACTTGGACATGTGATGTCACGTAACTGTCACATTTCCATTTTTTGCTAATAAATATGATTGTATTTTAATTTCTGATTTCTCTGCTTACTCAGCATTTTCCTGTTTGATAACAAAATATAACTTAATGAATGAATCCTGACACCACATTCGACCTATTAATGTTAAACACAACCAAGATGAAAATAGTTTGGGTTTTTTGGTTGGTTGGTTGGCTGGGTTTTCCTTTTCTGCAAACCAATCTTACAAGAGCTTCAGAATCCTCAACATGAAATATGGAGAAATTTTTATAATGCAAAGACTAAAAAAGGAAAATTTAATCTTAGATTATTTTTTTGGTGTCAGTTTTTTGTATAACTTTTTTCCTGAAAACTCTACCTCCATACCCAGAATCCACAGCTATATCTTTCTGTCAAATAACAAATACTAGTTATCCCTCTAAAGCTGTAATGCATTATGGCTGTATTAGACCTAATATATTAATGTTGGAAGGATGATGTTTTAGAGAAAATGAAAAGAGTTAAAAACAACCTAACAGTAGTACTAAATCTGTCCCAAATCTCCAGATCTGTCATTAGTGAGATGGTTCAGAAATAAAATAATTAATCCTCCAAATTCCGTATTTTTTCAATGTTATGCTGCCTAGAACTAGAATTGGAAATATGTCCAATGAGACTGTAACTACCTTGACTTTTTTCACTCTAAATAGGAAAAAATGCTATTGTTCTTTCTTTCTTTTTTTCCCCAAACCCAAAAATTTCTATAATGAAATAATGATTAGGCAACCTCTAACAGTCCCCCGTAAAAGCCCAGAAAAATGCTTGCCACTTTTGTCTTGATTTGGTGTTTCACTCATATGAGATTAACATAGGAATGCATTAATTTAATGTAATAGTCTAAGTGAATTACATCAAAATAAAAAGTTGAAACAGAATATTTCAAAGTTATTTAAATGAAGCAAGGATCTGAAACAATTAGATTGTATTCTTTTCATCATTTTCAAAACCATTATATTCATGTCAAATGTTGGTTTATCAAGAAAATGACACATCAGTCAAATTTAGTAATATTTAATTCTGCATTAATCTCAGTAATTTCTTCTCAGTTTCGTCTAGCGCATACGACATTGGAGCAGAAATTAAGAGGCATGAGTATTTCTGTATTTTTTAACACTCATTTGTTGCATAAGAATACAATCCATCAAGGCACCTTTCTTTCATGAGGGTAACAGTTTTAAATTGAAAGAAAGTAGATTTAGATTAGGTATTAGGAAGAAATTTTTCACTCTGGAGGTGATGAGACACTGGAAGAGGCTGCCCAAGGAATTTGTGGATGCCCCATCCCTGGAAGTGTTCAAGGCCAGGTTGGATGGGGCTTTGAGCAGCCTGGTCTAGTGGGAGGTGTCCCTGCCCATGGCAGGGGGGGTGGAACTAGATGATCTTTAAGATCCTTTCCAACCTAAACCATTCTGTGATTCTATGATAGTCTTTATCTTTGTTTGCTTTCCAAAATAATTGTAGCAAAGAACTCTTCTTCTGTTTCTGTACAGTAATCACAACAGTGCAAAGTACTCAGAGTACAGCTATGAAACATGTATATAATAGAGGCAACAAATATCACACAATTAGCTTTGATTTTTCAGAAGTATAGCAGTATTTTGTCTTCATTTTTTTTGCCCTTCATGAGTACTTACAATTCATTCAGTGTATTTAAACAGTTCAAATTATTCCTTTTACTATTCAAAGTCCTGCATTATGAAAGGATGTCTCATAAGCAAGCTCTCAAAAATCTTTTCTCAGCATATTTCTGTCTCTCTGGTTGTTTCTTCTGTTCTCTGTTGTGTTCTGTGTGACAGAATCATCAAAAATTGAAAGGCTCTGGTGGATATTCTCTATGTTATATTCTTTCATGACATAACTCTTCTAAATCCTTCTAAAAATTCTCTAAAAGAATCAGTATGAAGGAGCAAATACTGACTTTTTAATGGATCTTTCTATGATCACTCCTTTAATGTATTTTTGTATGACTTTAAATTACTCTTTATATGAGACTAAATAATTTTTAAAAATTATTAACTTTTTTGAGGGGGTGGACTTTTCAATATTTAAAGGTGCCCAATGGAGTCTAAAGACTTATTAAAAGGCCAACCATGTTACTAGAAAGCCTCAAAATCTGTATACCAGGTACCTTTACCAAGCAATACTAAATCATTAGTTTAGCATCAAGTAGAATTATGGAAAAATAGCTTAGACCATTGATTTGTTTAAATTCTTAACAAATATATCACAAATCACAATTTGTTTATTATTTAACTGAGCAATTCATGTACGCAAATTACATGTGCAAATGGGAGCTTTTGTTCATGATTTCTCCTACGAGGAGACGCTGAGAGAGCTGGGGCTGTTCAGCCTGGAGAAGAGGAGGGTCCGGGGAGACCTTATTGTGGCCTTCCAGTACCTAAAGGGGGCCTACAGGAGAGCTGGGGAAGGACTTTTTACTAGGGCATGTAGCAATAGGATGAGGGGGAATGGCTTTAAATTGGAAGAGGGCAGGTTTAGATTAAACATTAGGAAGAAATTTTTCACTTTGAGGGTGGTAAGGCACTGGCACAGGCTGCCCAGAGAGGTTGCTGAGGCCCCATCCCTGGAGGTGTTCAAGGCCAGGCTGGACGTGGCCTTGAGCAACCTGGTCTAGTGGGAGGTGTCCCTGCCCATGGCAGGGGGGTTGGAACTCGATGATCTTCAAGGTCTCTTCGAACCTAAACCATTCTATGATTTCAATAAAAAATAACAACTTTTGACTGAAATTAAATTTTAGATCTAAACTGATGGGGGACATTCTGAGTCATGTTAATGGGATTTGAGACATAAATGTGTTTTTCCAGCTCTTTTCTCTTTGAACTTTTGTGTACTCACATTTTGGAAACTAGAAATAACTCAAAATATTTTATTTGAAGAGGATGTTGGGGTGGTTTTGTCCAAAACGAGTGGAACAAACTTCCCCAAACAAAAATATTCTGATAAAGAAATGAAATCATTTTTTTTGTGAATTGAACTATTCCCTCGCCGACTAAACTAAAAATGTTTCATTTAACCTTAAAGATGAATTAATATCCACTATAGATAAATTTTTGTTCAGACTTTATGGCTGCATTTTTAAAAAGTATCGGTATTTTTAACACAAACTCCTCTAGCAGTTTAATTTGTTCCTCCTTTTATACACAATAATTTACTTTTGCCATGAAATGCACTTTCTTTTGTGATTTAACTCACAGGTATGAGTTGCTGTCCTCAAGTATGATATGTATATTTCAAGAAAGTTTTCAAGTGACACATGAAATCATCTAAACCATTCAAATCAAATTTCAGGATAAAGCTTGTTCCATGAACATCAGTTCATTTTGTATTACAGTTTAATTCATCCTCACTCCCATTATGTAATTTGATCAGAGATTTTTTTTTTCCTTTCTGCTTTCCTAAACATAATACAATTTATTCAGAAAAGGAATGATATCTTGTAAGTAACAACTATTTTTTTGAGTTGTCTTTCTTTTGTTTATATTTGTCCCCTTTTAGCACAACAGGACATAAAACAGTTAACATAATGACTGGCGTAAGACCGTACGGACAAAGAAATTTAAGTGCCTAATTCCTATTTTACTTCCCATTGGAAATAGATGCCTTAAGTCCCACGGGAAGTAGAATAGGTTAGGTACATGAATACCTCTGCCCATGTGAACTTTACCTGATATGGCTGATGACTTCGAGTTCTCTGGTGTTGCCCTTGGTCGAGTTGTTTCACAACCAGTAAGTTTATTTTTGCTCTCTAAACAGCCACATCTTGAGAGAAACTATCTGGTAGTATGTCTAAGTCTTCAGCACAAATCCCCCTAGTATTCATGACTTTCTGCAGAATCACAAAGAAGTCTTGAGTGAAATGGCGAGACTGCAGAAAAAGAAAATTACCATCTGTCAGTAAAATACATTCTGATGTTTAAATTTCTTCTTCATACGACCATATGCATTTTCATTATTAGGAGATATAGTTCACCAAAATTAACTTGTCTGGGGTTTTTAGGATTGCATTCTGACTTAATTCCCTAAGATTATCCCTTACAATACCCTGAAGTGTTCAGTAAAATCAATGCTTCCTGTTTTCTTTTAAAGGTTAATGTTTACTTGTCTAATGCTGCAATAATGCAAAAGAGGAAAACAGGTGTACTCTTTCATTAAAGACAATTTGTGCAAATTAAACAGCCTCACAATGGCTGATATTACTACACTTATTCTTTTCTTGCTTGTAGCTCTTAAATTTAATACATTGCTGCAAAGTTTAGATCATTCTTGAAGGAGTCAACACAGAATGTCTGGGTCACTTTTTTTTGACTCATTAACTAAAAACAACCCATGCAGTTTGAATTTTGAAAAATGCACCGAGAAGGGATTATGAGATTATTTTATTTTCTCAGAATCACTTCCATAGTATTAACGTGTTTCTGAAGAGTTTCAAATTTCCCAATTTTAAATATAATAACTGAAGCTATCTTAGATAAAACAATAATTCATATTGGATTAACTTTTTAAAACATAATATATTCAGTGAAATTTCAGATTTTGCAGTTAAATTAGAAAAATGTATATTTAAAGTATTTTTTTTACATTGTACTTTTTTGAAAAAAAATATATAATTTTTTCATCGTTTTAATCGTCAACACATTTAATTTACAGCAGAGTGCTTAATAAAACAGATTGACCAAATTTCTATTGGTTAATAATTTATTTGCCTTATAAATGTTGAGTTCTTCCTACTTCTCTGCGGTGTTTACTTGCCATATTTCCAGTTTGCCCTTCATGTTCTTCTGCTCATCATTGATAGATTTATTTCTCTAGACAGTCTCCTTGTTTTCTAACAGCATGTTGAAAACATTTTAAACTTCCTTCCCTTGATTATATTGATCAGTCTCTAGAGACATCACTACTGTCAGAAGAGGTGGGATTTGGTTGCCTAAAAAAGGCAACAAGGGTATTCTGCCTTGCCATCAGGTGCCACTCTAGAAGTGTAGGGGTTTCCCATAGGTCCTGTGTCATTTTTAAGAGAACAGCGTGGATGTCTCACATCTCAAGGCATCTCAGATGAAACTAGATGCTTAGGTTTAAGCAACAGAATTATTTTACTCAGTTTTTTTTTTATTTATTGTTATCCATGGAGTTGTCAGAATTCCAAATGCTTCTTGTTTCTGAAATTCTTAAAATCTCTACACAATTATTACCTATGCAATTCCCTTCAAAAGTTTGGTTTTATACTTTTTAAACTAAAAATTTTATGCTTCCAGGTAGTTGATTGGTTTAGCAAGGATATTCTTGTTCTACTTCATCGTGTCCTAATATTCTGTTCCTATGAACTCTCTGGACTAACAGCAGAGTCTAGATAAGAAATAATATGCACATTTCTTGAGGCTTTCTCTTCCACTAAAATTCTCAGGTGTCATTCCTTTATTGATGTGTTCAGCATTTTTCACCAGTGAACCAATCATTTCTTTAATCAGTCAATAGAGAAGGACTGTTAGAACACAGCAGAACAGAACAAAATAGAGTAGAATGGTTCCAGCTAGAAGACCTAAAATGATCAACTAGTCCAACTGCCTGACCACTTCATGGTTGACCAAAAGTTAAAAAGCATGATCTTAACAGCATTGTCCAAATGCCTCTTAAACACTAACAGGCTTGGGGCATCGACCACATCCCTAAGAAGCCTGTTCCAGAGCTTGATCGACCTTTTGGTAAAGAAATGTTTCCTAATGTCAAGTTTGAACCATTCCCATGCATTTGGGGCAACCCCTGGTATCAATATAGGCTGGGGGATGAAGGGATTGAGAACAGCCCTGCTGAGAAGGACATGGGGGTATTGGTGGATGAAAAGCTGGACATAAACAGGCAATGTGTGCCCACAGTCCAGAAGGCCAAATACATCCTGGGCTGCATCAAAAGAAGTGTGACTAGCAGGCCAAGGGAGGTGACTCTGCCCCCTACTCCGCTCTGGTGAGACCCCACCTTGAATATTGCATCCCACAATCCATCCTGCAGCCCACAGCACAGGAAAGATACGGAGTTTATTTTTAAAACTTCTAATCCTTAGCCCCACAAGGGATTTTTTTTTTTCCCCTAAGTGTATTATCAATGTTCTGTATTTCATCATTTTAATCTAGTATAATTTCCTCCTCCAACATTTCATCCTAATTTTGTCTTAATTAATAACATCTACATGCACTTTGTCACTGATGAAATCCAAGCTTGAACAATCATTTATTCTCTAACATAATAATATGTGGAAAACTGCGTATTATTTTAACTTGAATCCACATCATATTATAGCATGGAATATTTTGTTTTATTCTTTTCTCCCAATAATTACAATGACCACAAAACATAAGAAACAAGGTCTTATGGACAATCCATTGTTTGGGTTTTTTTTTGAAGGGGGGTGGATTTAGGACAGAAGCTTTTACTAATGTCAGATTTCTGCACCTGATATCAATTTATTAAAATTTCCTATTCTAATAAGCATTGCTTAAGAATTCCTGAAAAACCTTAAAAAAAAAATTCCCCCAAACCTTAAAAACCTTTTTGACTGTATTCAAAATGCAGGTCTTACAACATGAGTTACAGTCACATGTATGAAGTTTACAATGCAGAGCAATTAGTAGTTTGGCCAGTGAGGAAATAAGATAATCATGCTGTATATAATAAACAGATAGTTAAATTCTTTGCATGTATTTAGAGGTATTTTCACCAGGAGAGAAAACATTTAACTTGGGAATAATGATTAGGATTCATATATTCCACGAAAACTTCCTTATTTTTTGTATCCTCTGTCCTTTGAACTGATAACTGTTGCTAGTCACACTGAATAAGATAATTATTACACACATATTTCTGTTTAAACACATCTGCTCTGACTGGAATTGCAGAAGAAACACTCTTATGCTACTCTATTGATTGGTGAGCCATTAAGGTTCCAATTCAAAAAACATCTGTTAGTTACTCAGCCTCAGGTGTCTTGCTTGATTAGGTATTAATTCTTAAATTGATGCCAGATTCTCATTAACCCCCACATGAATAAAGATAGGGACTAAATTTGCCAGTTCTCTAAAGCAACCTTTAAAATGTAGTATAAGTGGTCTCTTTCTTAAAAGAATTATAGCTCTGAAGAGTCTATGTGTGCAGTTCTGGATAAATAACAGGTATGTTAAGGAGTACATGTGAGTCAACATAGTGATAATCAAGACATCACTTAAACAGTTTCATAACTTCAACTTTAGCATCACTATCTGAATATATCTGAAAATATTGTAAGATACTCATATAAGGTATGATTGCTAAAGTCTACATGGTTAGACAAAGTTTGCACTGTTATTAATGTCTTTATTATGGAAAGTACCTAAGAACACAAAAATCATATATTATTGTTAATATAAATAATCTAAATTGCTACCAGTCCTTAATAGTGTCTTTAAAACCTGACTAGCAACTGTACAACTAGACCACAGTGCTGAATTCAGTTTACAGTATAACCAGTGGTAGTATCCTCATCTAATATTATGAGTACTTAAAGAAATACAATAATGAAAACTTAAAGTAGACATTCTAGGACTTAGAAATAGTAAGGTTTGTGTTTCTAAGGAATCACTCAGTCAATACCTGGGATAAATCAAGGCATACATTGAAATGCATAAATTAGAAACTTTTTTTATTTAAGTGTTAACTGTTTGTGCTGGAATTTAATAAATATTTGATTAAAAAACAGTATAGTCACAAAAGATGCAAACATATTTGCAAGAGAGCTGACATACTGACTTTTTAAACTTTCTACCACTGTCTGTAAGCAGAAATCTTTGCTTGTGACTTTGTGATGTTTTGCTTTTGCTATATTTGTATTCTGTATTGTACCACTACCACAATGCTGAAATGAAGGATAGCTTGTGTTTATAGTATTATCCTTGGATGTCAAGAGATCTGGCTTAGTTTTGGGCAAGACGTTTATTCTTTCTGGACCCAAAGTCAGATTAAAGATAACAGAATGTCTTAGTCTAAAAAGAACTGGGGATCAGTCTTCTGTACCTACACACAGAATGCCTACAAGAAAAAGATAGCTTTCTTCATTAATACAACAGGTTATATTTGTACATGGCATCCTGAAAATCAAAATATTAGATAATTTTTTTTTTTTACAGACAGAATGATTTGAGTGTTTTATGACCAGTGTAATACTATTAGATGGCATTTCCCAAAATAGAATGGGTAATTTTACCAGAACAGAACAAATCTGTAATAAGAAAAAAAACCCAAACTCTTCTTGCTTACTTCCAAAATACCAAAACTTCAGTTTTTAATCAAAGGATTCTCCAGACATCTAAAATTTGTCACTACATGTAGGTGCATGTAAACAGAAGTAGCTCCACATACACTACAATTTTCAAATAAAATCTCCTTTCTTATTTTAAGGGAAACTACGTAGGGAACTGCTAAAAGAAAAATATTTTAAATTGTGGAAACTACAGGTATTTCTTTACAGCTTCATGTACTGTATGCGAAGATGTAACTTAAAATATACTGATGTCCTTAGGGCCAGAGAGAGGCAAATGCCTCTAAGATTATGCTGTTTGCATTCCATTTTAAATAGCTCATTGAATGCCTTAATTTTATAAGTATCTGAATGCAGAATAGAGATGTTGAATTCTGTTGTGGACAACATGTAGCAACTAAACCTCGTGGTTATAATTATTATCACACAACAAGCTCATGTAACAATATAACAAGAAATGTGTGCTAACTAATACATAATTAAAAATATCATTAACTTCGTATTAAAGTTTATTCATAACATACTTGTTATGAATAGAATTGTGTTTGATCTTTTTAAAAGTAGCTCCTAAACCTGATCCAGAACAGAAAAATAATATAGACAAAAATCATGAAGAAGCATTAAAGAACTTCACAGAAGTTAAAATTCAACTTCTGTTTTCCATTTAGATGGGTCAGTTCTTTTATCTTAAGCAATTTGTTCGTATGTAATTAAGTAACTACCCCTCCCAGCAATTGCTATTTTTTTGATTGTTTAAGTGTGTAGTTGTCATGCATTGTAAAATGGAAAGGTTGAATACGATGAATCCCAAAGATAAATTATTAAGTTTAATTTTCTGGCTATTTTAAAAAGTCAGAATAATGATAGTGACACAAATAGAAATAATACCATCCAGTGCTAAACTTTTATCTTTTCCCCATACAAACTGAAATAATACCCGCCAGATAAATCTTTATAAGTACCACAGTAATAATAATAAAAAAGAAGAGACTTTAAGAATTGACTTGTTGTACATCAACAATGTAAATACGCCAGTTATTTCAAAATAAAAATTATGTCACAAACTAGATGTCAAACTTCTGACGCCACTAACTTTTGTGATGTTTTAGTAAAGCAACAAAGAACAATAAAAGTACAGCACGTCTGAATGTGTGAGCCTGCGACAAGTCCCGCTCCGATTTCAGGCTCGGGAGAGGTTTGTAATGATCCCAAGTGAGATTGAGGCGCAAACGAGGTCAAATGCCACCAATGGGGCGGTTTTCATTGAGCAGGTACAGAGGAGTGGAGAGATAGGACAGGCAGGGAATTAGAAGGAAATGAAGCAAACATTCGGAAAGATAAGCAAAGGATAGTCACCACCATGGATCCAGCAACGTCCCCGTGGTCCTCAGTCTTCAGTTCTTCAGTGGTGGGCGCACACCACGGCTCGTTTCCACCATCTCTTTACACACACACAAAAAAGAGCTTGGCAGGCTGCCAGCCCGGCCCAGACAGGGGTCGGTTTTGGTGGCGCCTGAGGATGGTCTGCTGCTGTCGGCTTTGGCAGTGTCCGATTTGTAAAAGACTGGTCTTCTGCTGCTGCTGGTTTTGGCAGTGGCTGATTTGCAGCAGAATTGTCTGCTGCTGCCGGTCATTGGCACCTTGCAAGGTACGCCCAAGCAAGCTTTGAGGCAAATATTTGGCATCCCAGTCTCTCACAGCCTGTTCTAAAGGGCAAGCCAGGATGCAAATTGAGATTTTTTTTTTTCTATATGGCCATTACATTTCACTTACAAGAAAGAAACTAAAATTATCAAAATTAAATCTATATCCTTTCTGTTTTAGTTAATTATGTGAGAAATGCTCACTCACCAGTAAAAATGTAGAGAGGACAAAAATCCTCAAAGCAAAGAAAAAAGCTCATTCTGGATCAAAATAAACAAGTCAGCTGACTCAGATGCCTTCCAAAAAGAGCTTACTTATCTACAAAACTTCAGGTATTTATGTCCTGTCCCCTTTTCCCATTGGTTAGGCACTTTAGGGCGCACATTCTTTCACGACCCGTTAGCCTATCACAAACTCGATTCACAATTTTCTCCTTTTAAGGAGTTGTTTTTCTAAGTTACACAGCTCTGCTTGTGCTGTCAACACACAAAATGGCTGTTCACAGCCCTGCGTGTCGTCAACATACAAAATGGCTGAAGCAAAACAATTCCATCTCTCACAAATGAGCTGCTAAATATCTAGAAAAAAGATGTATGAGGCTGAGGTAAATTTTATGTTTTATCTCTATTTATTATTGTTATTAATAAATGTCATTTTAAACAAATTCTTTTCAATTAAAATGCCGATACATTTTCAAAGCTTGCTTTTAGTATTGAAGATAACATAAAAGTACTTTACGTGTAAAGGAAATGCAGTTGGCCTTACTGAATTGAGATGATCTTATAACTGGTCGTTTGTTCAATAAGTGTGGGCTTTTTTTCCACTTAGAGAAGTGAAAATGTGAGTACAGTAAGGCACTGGCTCGTTTGTGGTGTCATTTGGAATAGATGTATGGTTTCCTGAAACTGTAGAATAAAAATGGAACCGACTGTCCAGAAAAGTGTGTGTGTACATTACACATTTCAATTAAATCTCCTCAAGTAGGAGCTTTTATCTGAGTATGAGAAGGGGTATATTCTTGCTGTGGCTCTACAGTGTGATTAGTGTTAGAACAATTTTGCTACTGCAATTTGGCTGGAGATGTTAATAAACATTTTTCTCTTCCTTTCTCTAGTAACAAGGACTGTTAAGCTCAAGCTTACTTCCTTGTTTGAGAGTCTGCTAAGAAAAACGTTCTCTGGAGCTGTATTTCACTAGTGGGTTTGCTCCTTGGCCTTCTCTCTGGTTAGTGCAGCCAGAGGTCCACAGACTGATATTCCGTCTCTAGTCTAGGAAATGAAGGTACAGGTGAAAAGCAATTAAGTGTGATGTAGAAAGATGTACAGCAATCTGGGATTGCGTAGGCCATCAAGTGCAAAGATATTAGGAGCAAAACCTAATTTATACGATCCCTAGTCTTGGATTAAGAGCTCAGATATGTAGATGGTGTTAATTAAAGACAGAGCTTTTCTGCTTCACAAAAATTTATAACTGAAGAACAAGGCACCAACAGATAAATGGGAGAGTACAGTGGGACAACAACATATGGAGGATTGATCTTGGCCAGACAACCACCCGACTGTTTTCTCACTCCCCATCCTCAGCAGGACAGAAGGAGAAAGGAGGATTAAAAAAGCTCATGGGACAAAGTAGAAATAGGAAGTTACTATCACAGGCAAAACAGACTTTTGGAAAAATAGCTGTGATCTCAGCTAATAACTCCCAGCTAACGGAGGCAGCCAACAGGCACAGCACTTTGCAGAACAATCTCTGGGATCTGGTTTGGGATCTTCTGGAGACAAGGCCCAGGATCATCGGGGAATGCCTGGAAACCCTCTGTGAAACATGGAAGTACCCGCTGCCGCCGCCAAGTAAAGATGAGGTAAGGGGAGCCACGGGGGTGTGAGCTGGGGCAAGCTCTAGCAGCTTCCAACAAGCATGATAAGCTGCCTTTGACCAGGTTGCCTGGAAGTTTTTGTTGCAACTGCCCCCTGGTTAGGGAGGGTCAAACACCCTTTGGCTGGTGATTGGAAGAGCAACTATGTAATAGCCAGCCCTGGAGCACAGCTCTTGGGGGCTACCGACCGGTGCAGCCGTTTGTGCAGCAGGGCACAAAGAAGGGGGCCATGGCTGCATTTGAACCAGTGGAGCGGTCTCAGATATGGTGGCAAAGGGAAGTTTCTTTGGCAGTTGTTTGAGCAGCTGCATCAGTGGGTAGTAATCGGTGGCATGAAGTCTAGTTGGAGACTAGTAACTAACAGTGTTTAACATCTTCATTAATGATCTGGATAATGGTGCATGGTACACCCTCAGCATATTTGCTGATGATACAAAACCAGAGTCTGCACAACCATCTCTCAATGGCCTTTCAGTACTTCAAGGGGGTGTATAAGAGAGATGATCCATTGCAGAACTGGTTGGCTCTGGCATGGGTCAGCCCCTGGTCTCTTCTCACAGAAGTCACCTCTCCAGCCCTCCACCACCACTGCCTTGCCATGGGACACCCAATGCAGTATTGTGTACAGTAGTCTTAGTGCAGCAACAGCTCTTGTTACAGAAAGAGTAATGTGATTGAAAACCCTAAGATGTCTTTCAGGATTTTTACAGACCACTTACTAATACCACAATTAATAATGTCATCATATTGTTATCATCAATAATATATTTTTGTCTGGGTTTTTTTAGGATTTTCAATGATATGCAATTACTAGGGCATGTGAGAAATGGAAAGTAAAACAGTCTTGAAACTGAAGATAAGGAACTTATGTTTGATTTAACAGAAAACTGGTAAAGGAATCCAAAAATGTTTCCTCTTTAATGAAAAGATAACTTTAAATGCTCTAAAATGTCCAGTTGTTTCTATTCAGTGTAAAGCTTCTCCTTGCACAACTTTCATTCCATTTACCTACTGCAGAGTTTCAAAATCCCTTTGGTATCAGTAAACAGGTAGGACATCCCAGGTAAAAAAACACGTCTAAGTAATCTGCATTACAGAAGTTCCTTGGAGATAATAGCAGTCTTCTGCCTGTCTTTTTGTTAAAGATTGTGAAAATCTGAGTATCTTGGCTCTAAGATTACATGGAGAAAATAATAGGCTTTTTTACGTTTTCCTTGAGCTAAGGTTTTATTCAGGGTTGTTTTGAACATAGAAAATAATACTGATTATGTTTTTATAAAAATTCTGCTTTAATATAATTATACTAAGATGTAATTTCAAATGTTAGTTGCAAACGAAAAATATTCAAAGGGTCAGAATTAATGTTGTCTGTGAAAACAACTCATAGCTAATTTCTTTAAATCTGTATCCTACTAAGCAGATGTATAAAACCAGTGTCAAATAATTTCAAATACTTTACTCACTACTTCCACATTTAATTTTGTTCATGTAAGCCACTTGGAACTCAGTACTGTTTGAAGACCAAAAGGGTTCTTTTAAAATGCCAATTTTTACATCCATAAAAAAAAAAAAGAGCTTAAGAGAAGAAAGACAGGAGGAGAAAGGTAAGAACTGAGTGATTGTAGTGTATTTACAGCTGCTTTTCCATTTCTGAAAAAAAGAGATTAAAATGTATTGTTTACTGAAGGAAAAAAAAAAGTAAGCAGTCTTATTTCTTACTTTGCAAAACAGAAGTCAGGACCAGTCAGACCAGTTCTGTCTAATAAATTCCTCTCGTGACATTTTCCATCTCTAATGAACACAAGTGACTGTAATATATTTAAGTATTTGTGAAGATTGAAAGCTTAATCTCGTATTATTGATGATGAATGCCGTTTTCTATTTTTTGCTCTATTTTACATAATTTGGGATGTACAGCCAACATTAGACTGTTGAAGAACCAGTAAAAAATATTTAGTCAGGGTGTGCTGGTGCAAGGGGCTGAAGAAAAGAATATACAGGAGGTTTAGGGCTCACAAGTATGAGCTTTGCGGGTATGTGAAAGTGGAACAGAATTCAAACCCCTGAGGTAGAGTGAGTATGCACCTTTAATCTTTTCAAGGACCAAGAGACTTGATGGTTAGTTAAGGGTTTTAAATTGAGATTTTCTATCTGTGTTTTAAGTTACTTAGTTGCATTTCTGCTCTTGTGCAGTCCAAATCCTGTCTGTAGTTTGCACTGACAGTCTCTTCTTCTTGACTATACGATAGTGTTTCCTTACGCTAGAGATTTACAGTTAGAAATCTACATTACTTTCTTTCTTAAAACCAAAACAAAACAATAAATCCCAACATTTCTTTACTCTTTGCTTGGGTCTCTCTTTTCTGGCCCAGTGCTTGAAATACTTCTCCAATGCACATTTTAATAGATACTGAATTTGCATGCAATTTTATTGAGATGGATTCAACTCATCTCTGAAGACAATATTTATTCATTCTCCAGACAAATTAAAAGACCCTGATAGTTAAAGTAAGTCCCATTTTTATGTCTTAACATATCTCCATTAGGGAGTTTCATGGCTGTAACTTCATTATCTGGGTACATCTCTTTAATACAAACAATGACTATCAATTAAAATGAGATTGAAGTGGGGCTTGGGGCAAATATAATTTCCTTTTAATATGCATTTGAAACACAATTGCAAAAGGAAATAGTTGTATTTTAATGGCTTCTTCTTTGAAGTTAAGGAGATCCAAATCTGGGACTCATTTTGGCTGCTTTACAGCAGTTTTTGCATAGTACATTCCTGGAAGCAAATTAACTGCACCTCTGAGAGACTTTGACTGCACAGGCACAATCCCCAAGGATACAGAATCTCTGTAGCAGTTCCAAGAAGTTCATTTTTCTGGCTATAAGCAAAGTGGACATGACCTAGAGTCCCATATGCCATAGATATCCCTAGCTGCTTATAATGTCAGCTGATCTGTATTACAGCTGTGTAGAAAATCTACAAAATATTTGTCATTTAATTCACTTAATGTTTAAAGATCTTTGAAGGGAACTGAAGAGAGAGAAATGAAAATGAAATAATCACTTTAATAAGAAAAACAAATAAAGCTGTCAGTTATAGCTGAAAGACCTCACCTTGACTGCATCACAGAGAAATTATATAACATAATAATCTGAGTTTCTTAAGTGACTCTGCTCATTCTGATGTGTCCTTGAATTTATCTAGTAATATGAATAGAAACACTGGGTAATAATTACCTATTTTGAATCCACATGGATTTTGTCCAAACGGTTCCCCTATTCTGTTCTACATTGGAACTCTAGGGGGATGCAATCAAAGGCAGTAAATGAACTTACTTTGAAGCTCTCTAAGGCATTGTCAACTTGCCATCAAACTATTACTTTAACAAATTATATTTGAGAATTGAGCAAAAAGGCCTTTTGTATTGGATTCCTTTATACATGTTCCATCTGAAAGGGAAATCTGCTGCAAAATGGAAGATAAACACAAAAAATATTTTCTCTGAGAAAAGCTTTAAATGCGAAGAATTACTTGGATGTCAGACTACTTATTGCTACTCATTCACATCATTTTTATCAGTGAATTCTAATTTCTTTCATCTGACCCCAAAATTAAAGTTTTCAGCGCCAAAGCTGAAGTCAAACATTGATCATATGATCCAAATCCCAAGGATGAAAAGATTTAAAGTGTTAGAATAAACAATGAACTAAGTTAAAATAAGCCAAGAACCAGAGAAAGTTGCTCATCATAATTCTGGTTCTTCAGCATGTTTGGTTCCAAGAAAAAAAAAAGAAGTTCAGTTTCAAAGCTCAAAATAGCAATAATGTAGCAAAGGAAAATCCCTATCAGGAAAGTGAATTTTCTATGTATTTTTTTTGTTGATTGGTTGTTTCTGGGGGTTTTGGTTTCTGTGGCTTTGTTTGTGGCAATGTGACAATGTTGTTTTCAAAAGTAAGATAAAAATACTCTTAATTTAATGTGATTTATGCTCTGAAATGATCTTGAAGTAATGGTGAAAAGTTGCGTGTGGGAAAATGTAATCAGTTTAAGGCATAGCTCTTCTATTTAGCTGAGGCAGCAAAAGTTATTTTACACAAGTTCAGAATTAGGACCTTAATTACCTTTTAAAATAAACCGCCAAAGTACAAAATACAATAAGTCATGATTTTCGGTTAAAATATGCAAACATTTGACTTAAATGGGGAGCAGTATACTTTAGGTTCGTGAACCCAAAGACAGATTTTAAGCTGAAGTTACTTTTATAATGTTAAGTATTTCAGTATCCCATATATTCCTGATGCAATGAACCCATTTTCTTATTGTACTTGACATAGGACTTTTTTTTTTTATATAGGCCAGAAGGGCAAAACCAAATGCTATCTTCCACTCATTTAGTGAGTAACCCCTTCAGTCTTGTCCAGATATGAAAATACTAAATACATTTTATTTATATTTAATAATTACTATGGGATATGTTTATCAAGTTTTCAGTTTCTAATAAAGACTTTCTCCCAACATGTTATGAATTATATTTTTTGTCTCTGTTGCTTATCTGTCTTAGGCAGTCCCATGGAATGCATTACTTCATTATTAGTACTTTTTTCAATTTTGTTTACAGTTTGCAGAAAAGTGGATATTATTCCACAGGGAGAAGGATCACTTAAGTTTCTCGGCTACCTAACTAAATTGTTTTATTTGTCTGCTTTACAAAGTTTTAAATTCCTTAGAACACTTGAAATGAGAGTAAAGGTTATTTTTGTCCCTCAGTAGGCATTCTGGGTTAGCAAGAGCCTAAAGCATGAGGGAGTACTGCTCCAGGATAAAATGTCTATTCTTGTGTCTGCAATTCAGCATGTGTTTCTTGTTGATTCTCCGATATTGGTTAAAGAAAATGTGATTGACTATGAATTACTGATGTTGACTATCTCCAGAGATGAGTGAATGAATCTATGGGGCAGAAAGGGAGGGTAAGATAGAAATAAATATGCACATTTTGTGTTTCTGGTAGGAATCGCATTAATCTGGTATGTGGTGCAAGAAAATTATAAGAATAACCATAGTATTTCAAACTTTGAATGCTTAATCAGCAGTTAAAGCACACAAACAAAACTAGAAGGTAGCAATATGGCATATACGCCCATGCAGGCCTACAGGTAGAGGTTAGTCAGCCTTCATGTTATTCCTTAGGTCAGTTTTCTGGGTGAAGAAAGAAGAGGGAATTTGTGTCTAAAATCACACATGATGTCTGGCTGGACAATCCTGTGGTGAGGCTGTTCGGCAGTGCGGTCTTCAGAGTGCTGTAGGATTTTCTCAGAAGTAAGCAACTCCATTCTTAATTTCTACCATCAGGTAAAGGAATGTTACATGCAGATATTATGCTTAATCTCAAGATAAAATGAGGTATATAGATGACGTTGTCCTAATGTATTGGGCAGGAACCACTTTCAGGCTTCTCTGTTACAATTACTCAGCTAGGTTCATCTAGGGGTCACTGAGGTTCACTGGGAGCAGTACACTCCTACACATCTCAGTATGAAAGAGGCAAGGGCAGTCATAGTTATTTATGGCAGCCTATGGGTCTCTACAATCAAAGCCTGTAATTACACTCTGCCTGGATTCTGCCTGAAATATTTATCTCCTTGTTACGTTGTCTTCTGCTGTGGCCCACTATGGCCAAGAGAAGTGGTCAACATCAGCTCGGAGTAAGGGAAGTCCCAATCAGTTCTTAGACCCGATAAAGCCTATAGCACTGACTAGTAATGGCAAAGTTATATTTACTGGGCTATAGTTTCGCTGAGCTGCCATACTTTGCCTGTAATATGACTTTCTGTGTGACAGATTTAATCAGCATTTCTATGCAGGCTTTGCAGATATATTGACTTGTGTGGGTTTTGGTTTGTTTTTGTTTTTGTTTTTTTTCTATAATGCTAGATTAAACTGAAGTATCTTACTGTAACGTTAATTTTAAAAGGAGCTTAATGTAGTTTAGATCAAGTGTAATTATGAGGGCTTTAATTAAATATAGACAGAAATTATAGACTATATTCTGCATTTCTGAAAAGCAAAGCCCATCATAATTAATGCCAGACATAAATGTCTGCAGGATGGGGACTGCCACGGTACTTTTATGTCTGGAAGCGAGTGCAGCCCTATTGTTAAGGTTTATAGGAAAAAAAAAATGCAGTGAAGTATTTCTTTTCTCACAAATATCCATATGAAGATCCACACTTGTTGTTTTTCTGTTGTGTTCCTACAAAGAATGAGTGGGAATAAAGGAGAACAGACAGGGAAAGGCAAACAAGCAAGTAAAAATAAAAATGTAAAACCTAATTATTTTTGGCCTGTTCTACACAGTGCTTTGGAAAGAGAATGTGACTTAAGAAAAAACACACTTTTTATTGAAATTGTATCACTGAAATAGTATAATGACAATAAGAATCTGGAACATTTTTTTTTTTTCCATTTAAGAAAGAAAGATGAAACACAAAGAAAGAAAGATTGAACACAATAACTGGAGAAGATAAGCATTTCTTGATCTGCACTTTTTTTTTTTAAGAGCAGACAGTGTTCAATAAAGAGATGATATGAACAAGAAGGCAAGGCATGATTTCTATATTTTCTTTTAGATTTTTCCACTAGCTTAATTATTTAAAAGTTCTAGCAGCTGCTTTTGTAAATGACATGTACTTCTCAGATCGTGGGCCTCACCTGTCATCACTTGACACATGATTAACATTTATTGAAACACACCTTTCTAAGTATTTTAGGTTTTGTACATAGCTTTTCAAACATAATGAATGATTTAAAATAGGGATATTGCTGACAAATCGGTTTCATTTTGTTAGTGTGACTACAAAGCAGTGTCCTTTTTTCAGGCAGGAGATAACTTTCTCTTTTTTGGTGCCTGCATTGTATAGTTTTGTCTCAAGACAAAATATGTTAAAGCTCTTTAATAAAAATGAATCCTACTTATTGATTCTAAAATGATTTTTTTTATTTTTTAAATGAATTTATAATTCTTTCTTAATGTTTAGCACAACTAAATGAGCTCAGCCTATTTCAGCCTATTTCATTTATGCAGAAGGTTAAAATATGACTTAACCATCTAGAAATATTTAAAGAAGGAAAATTACTTCTAGTAATGAAAGCTACTCTAATAGACAAACGCATGAGATCTGGTGGCTAGAAAATTACATCTAGGATATATATATATTTTTTCTTAAATTAAGGAAAAAAAAAAAGAAAAAAAAAAACGCCAAACTTTCAGCAAACACTTTCCAAAGTTGCAGTAAAATGCAAAGCATGATTTGGTTGCTTTCTGAACTGCTTCTCGCATAAACAGAAACAAACACTGAGGCATCAGTTGGTATTGTTTTTGAAAAGTTGAAGATTCACCGATTCAGAATATTCTGCTACAGAGTGGGGTTCTTCTCTTCCTCCCACACAGAGCAAGACATGAAACAGGCTTTAAAGTTTCTTTTTTAATTTTTAAATAGACTTGCCTTCATCTTATTGTTCTCTAGATAAAATAAGTGTTATATGCTGGTCTCAAAGAAATTAGTGGGGGAAAGTCCTGTTCCTTTAAATGTTAGGATGATACCTTCTGTGTTGGAGATCTAAGCTAGCAGAAAAAGTATGGTGGGCTCACAATGCTATGCTAAAAAGAAATACAGATGTTCCTTTTACCTTTTCTTTCAAGTATAGGACAAAGCTTCATACTTTTAGCTTTTGTGGAGTAATTATAGATAAGTCCCTAATTACTGCAATGCTACATGTCTACTTGTGGGAGAACTATAATACCTCATACTGCAGCACAACAATAAGAATACGAGTGTAAAGTATTGACAGCAAATGGGAGCAGTTATTTATAAAAAAGTTTATGTACTACAGTATAAAAGTAGATTAATTTTTTTCATTTATTCTGACAAAATATTTTTTCAGTATTTTATAAATGTAAAAGTTCAATCCTTCTGGAATCTATCTAAATATACCTACCATTTTAATGTGTTGTTTGCCTGTTTATAAATCTATATGCACTAAAACCAACTGATACATGCGATGTTCAGATAATCAGAAAATCAGGCTATATTCAAATAGCTCACATATACTGTAGCTGGAGCTTGTTGTATGACTGCTGGTCATATTTTTGAGTTGTCACAGTAGTGTTAACATATATAATACCCACTGATTTGAATTTTTATTTGTAATGGATATTTGTAACATAATACAGGGCAATATGTGTTATCCATGGTTTAATGTGACACAAGTCTTGTATTTAAACTTGTAAATTGAGTTTTCCATAAAAGTTCTGGTTTGTAGGGCTGTAAATTTCTTGAAGTTTCTTACATAAACCATAGGGGATGGTAAGCTGGTGAGCAAGTCCATATGGAAAAGGAATCGGTGAACAATATGTGAATACTGGAACTGCTCTGTTGGCTGTGGCAGGGTTGGCTGATTATTTGAATCAATGTTTAGCTGGTTTATTATGCAAAAATACTGTTGATATTAAACTATAAAGACTGAGAGTCCCCCAAGACACCTGTTCCTCATTCTTCACCTTTATTCAAACAGAAGGAATCATTATTATTGTGGTATTTAAATGCTGTAACTATTGCAGCATGCAGTGCATCATAGCAAAATGCTAACCTTAATAGAAACATATTTAATGCCAGATTATTAAAATTTGGTTAATTATTTGGACACATCTGTGCTTTTGAAATTATTCCATGAGGCATGATATACACTACACATAATAACTGGAAAACACACAGGGTTTCAGAACTCTTCATGTATAAATGAAAACATAAACCTTGCAGCATGCTTCCCTTTCTGATCTGTTAAAACTCTCTCTGTTCAACAGCTGGCTATTTGTACTATCATAAAACAAAATTCCTGCCATGCAAAGAAAGGGACAGATACCAGTTTAAGGGAAATGTGTAGTATTTAATGGCAGTTCTTCTCTCAATGTTTCTTTGTTCTTTTTTGTTTGGTTGTTTTTTGTTTTTTTTGGTTTTTTTTTCAAAATTAATTCCATGGTTAACTTTGTAACTGGAAATCTCTGTCCTGGTAGCACTCTTCTTGCAGAGAAGGGGAGCACCTTTGTCGCTATACTGCTTGAGAAGGTGTATGCTCTTCTCTGTGTATGTGGGGAATGCTGAAGTATGTGATTACAGGACAGAACCTAATTTTGGATTTCATGTTTACTTCCCCCAGTGCTGTTTCTTGGTTGTGGGGGGGGAAAAAAAAACAAACCACTATAAAAGACTTAAAGCCCAAACTTTCACTTTGCTGTTATTTCTTAATTTTTTTTTTTTTTTTTGCTTTTATCTATCTGCTTTTGGCAGCCTTTCTCCAAGTCTGTATGCCTATCTTTCAAATCACTTATATATCTGACAGTTTGGTATTACTGCTCAAGATATTTTTTTCCTCCAGGTATTTCTCTCATTCACCCTTGTGCTGAGTACAGCTGGGATGGAGTTAATTTTCTTCACAGCAGCCTGTATGGTGCTGTGCTTTGGACTTGTGGCTGAAACAATATTGAAATAACATTTTGGCTGCTGCTGAATAGTACTTGCGCAGCCCTGAGGCTTTCTTTTTCCCCACTCTGCCCCACTCTAAACTGACCAAAGGGATATTCCATAGCATATGATGCCATGCTCAGCAGTAACATCTTGGGGAAATAAGGAGGAAGGGGGATGTTTGTGCTTATGGGGTTTGTTTTCCCACGTAAACATTATGTGTGCTGAGGCTTCGCTTTTTAGGAAGCAGCTGAACATCTGCCTGCCTGTGGGAAGCAGTGAAAAAAAATTCCTTATTTTGCTCTGCTTATGCATGCAGTGTTTGCTGTACCTAACCGGTCAACCCATATATTTCCTTCCTGTTCTCTCCCCCATCCTGCCATGGGTGGGTAAGTGAGCAAGTTGCTCTGTGGGTTCTTGGCTGCTGGCTGGGGTCAACCCACAAGAGTTATTTATTCCACCCTCCCACTGTGAAACTCTCTTACATTTATAAACAAATGCAAATTTTTAAAGACATTTTTCTATATGTGCATGTCTTCAGTATTTATTCTTTTTAATTGTTTCTCCTACAATAGAAAAGAGAGAGAGAAATGTCCCCAGGTTTCTAATCTAACCTTGTATTAGTCTCTGTCAAGGTTACTTATGTGCTACTTCAGACTCATACTCTCCTGTAAAAAATGTAAGTGAAAATCTAAACAATACCAGGCATGTCCAGAGCTTTTCTAGCACAGAAAATAGTATTTTTTTTTTTAAATGCATATTAAACATAAGGAACAGATTCTCACTTGGCATAAATCAGAATGGCTGCATTGAAGTCAATGCTATCATGAAACTTTAAAACATCTGTAGTGCTCATCCACTTTTTTTTTTTTTTACTAATGTATTATTAAAAAAAATATTTTGCTATGTTGCACAATTTAAGAGATAGTGTTTTGTACATGATACAAAACTGATGACCTGAGCAGATCCTGATGATGAAGGTATGAATTTTGACAGTGATAGCATAAAAAGTACAGTTTTAATTATTTATGTTCTCTGTTGTTTACCAAGTTTATGCGCTCTTGTATTTGTCTATGTTACTTTGTACACCAGCTTACAATGGTTCAGTAAAGAAAAACTGCTCTATTAAAGGGATTTAACACAGAAACATTAGCAAAACTTACTAATGATCTGAACATGGAAACCCTGGGTGAAATAAACATATACAGAACCTAATTGCAATTTAAGTTAGATATTAATTGTGTTAGCCCCAAGTTCAAGTTGCTCAAGTCTTTTCAGAAACCTGTCATCTTTTTCACTCTAGTTAAAATGCCTTCTCTTTGAAACTATTGTCTGCTGGTCATTTATTTTAAATGCTCCTCATAGGTTTAACAGACCTTTGATTTTCAGTGCAGTTAAGGATATTGCTGTAATTGGTTAAGTGTATTCAGTGCTTTCGGGGGAGAATTACCTACTCTATCCATGACATGTCTTCAGAAGTTAACCTTTTGAACATTACAAGTAGAGACAAATTGTAACACAAGATGGAAGGCACTCTCCCTGACCATGTAACTAATTAGCATAATCACATTATTTGTACAGAAAGAATATAGGCAAGCATTCAATGTTGCAGAAATTACCTCACGTTGAAAAATTGACCAAATCAAAACCTTTTCCTTGCAGATTCTTGAAGTTGGATGCAAAGTCCAGTCACAGTATAATTTTTCTCTCTGTTTTTTTTCTCTTTTTTTTTAAAAAAAAGCTAAACTGTAAAGTAGAAGCATAAATGCCATTATTCTGGGTATTCAGCATAGGCAGATAAAGAAAAAGTGGACACATTAAAAGCATATGTATGTACTTGATATACATATCAAGTGTGTCCGTTGCTTTTCTAGCACAGAAAATAGTATTATGTTTTTAAAATATTCTGCTAATTCTAGAAGATTGTTTCCTACAAGTAAATATTTAAAGATGAAGAAAGGACCAATGAACACTTTTAGAAATGCCTAGGCATTTGACCGCTCAAAAAATCCACCCAGGTGCTCACTTATATTTATATGCCTTTAAAATATGATTCTGAGTGCACTTTTTAAAGCTGAATAGGCCAAACGGAACCAAGGTTTTCAGGAAGTATTAATCACCAGGTCACTGAAATTCAGGTTTCCTACAAGTCATCTAAAACTGGACTTTCAAGACCAACAATGCCCAAACTTGCTTTCAAAAGTTGCCTTTGAAAAATATTGATCTTTGAACATAGTCTGAGAGATATTAAATACTAAATTGAAAGCTGGAGCTAAAATTTATGGCAATATTTCCACACTAACAATACTTCCTCAGGCTCCAATTTCTCTTTGTAGCTTTGCCATGTTGTTCTATTGTTCCAGAGACATAGTTAGAAACAATGACACAGTACCGATATCTATTACCTAGTAGGTCTGTTATGACAGAAATAGTCCATGACTATCACAGTGTGTATCTTTTAGTATGCAAATGGTTGAACAACTTTGTCCATTTCAACTGTTCTTAAAGCTTCAGGCTCTGGGTATCAATATCTGCAATATAAGATTGACTTGAGAGTTAAAAATAAAAAAATAAAAAAAATCAGGCTGTTCTCCATTTGCGTTCCTTTTTCCTTCATATAATGGATGCAGCTGCATTCTCAGACTGTCCTCACTGAATGTCTTGTGGTTTTACAGCATCAATTCATCAGTAGCAAAAGTGTTTTATAAGATTCGTGTGGAGACAGGTACTTCAATACTAAACAATAGTGTTGTAATTTGCTGAAAATTCTTGCAAACTTTTTTTTTTTCTGGTGGTTTTAATCTACAGTCTTTTCGGTGATTTGTTTTTTTTTTGGGTGGGAGTTGCTTCAAGGGGGGGTTGTGACTAGAGAACTGCTTCTAAAAATTTGCTGAAATTTAAAATTATCAGACGAAGCAGATCTTAGAGCAAGACAAAAATGCATCTGTGTACAGATATTCAAAACTAATTTTTCAAGCTTTGTTACTGAAAAAAAAACATTATTTGCATGGTTTCACAGGTCCTGCAGGATGTGTTCCTTGGTATCTAATTATAGCTATTTAAAAGTTAGTGTGCAATCTGATTTCCACTATTGTAAATGGATATAGACCCATACATATCATCCCAAGCTAAGATTAATGTCTCGGTACAAGGGATGAAATAGTACTCCAGAATTTACACTGACTATAGGAGAAACTTGCATGAAGATTTTAGACTAAAAGTCTAATTCTTAGATATCTCAAGGTATGTCTAATGAATTTCAGCTTGCTTCTGTTTCCTGCCTGAATGCCTTAACTTCTAGGAGTAATTTTAATTTCCTCCTTTGGTCTGCAAACATCTACATTAATTAACTACTCCCAGGGGAGCAGAAAACAAGGAAAGCCATCAACAACATAACAAGTAAGCATTATATAAATACCCAAGTTGCTTGTCTATAGCTTTCACATTTCGGAAAATTATCCTTTTTTCAGGCTGTTCTCTTCAGGGTAACCTGCTTTAGAAGGACACAAGCCAACAGGGGCCCTTATATCAACATTTCCTTATCAAACAGGCCGATTTTTTTCCTTTTGTTGGAACCAGCCTTCCTTCACAAAACCAGCCACAACTTTTCTTCTTTTGTTGCCAAACAGGACTATAGGGATCACAGAATTTCTGGGTTTTCCTATGACCCATTTCAAATGTCTCCTTTTAAAATAGGTCTTCCAATTATGTGATATTTATGTTATAGTTCTTGAATACAATCAGTTTAGTTTCCATCAAAGCTATAGAAGTAGCAAACTTTTCTTTCCATACTGTGAGCTAATGACCCATCTCTTTTCTGCCATTGGAAAGAGAAAAAAGGAGTAGGGTCCAAGGCAGACTCCTACTGGATTCTGCATCTTATTGCCTAAGATTTCTCTAACTTCTGGAAAAAATACCCAAATAATAGACATTGTAGGGAGCAGGAAATAACTGTTCATCGTTTCTTTTTTTTCCCTGCTGATACTCCACTGAAACCCTAGTGTTTCCATTTCTTCTCAAAAAACCTGTTCTCATTTCCTTTCATATCATATTTTGCTGTGTAATAAGGAGAGGTTGTGAAACACTATCCCATACAGAAATGTGATAACTCTCCAGTACAACTATGGTGATAACTCCCTGGAACTTCACAAAGATTCCTTATTTCCTTCAATACCAGCTCAGTAAGTACAAAACATTGTCTCTGCATTGCTTGAATCGCTCTTTCTGTGGTTTATATTCACAGTTTTTTGGCACCAAAAGTTATGTGAAGACAAATTTTTAATTTTTCAGGCACTGAGGAAAAAATCAATTGGAAACACTTAATTAATCTATGAAATCTTTCACAGAGCTGTTTCCTGTTTACACATTGATGCTATAACAACTCTTTCTCATAATCAAAACAGTCAGAGAGTCCTGAAAAAGCCCAGCCTGCAAGAGAGCTCTGCACACCCTCTGCTTTCAAACCTCTTATAAAAGCAGGACCAAGGTTATCTAGGGCTCTGTCAAGCTGAGTCTTGAACTTTTCCACTGAGGGAGATTCCACTTCTTTGGGCAACTTTATTCAATGTTTAATTGTTCTCATAATGAGGATTTAGTTGTGGGGTTTTATTTTGGTTTCTTTTTTTTTTTTTTTATTTAGGCAGAATTTCCCCTGAAGCAACTTGTCCCTGTTGCCTCTTGTTCAGTCACCTTGCAGCCTAGTGGAAATACCTCTAAGTTCTCTAACTCCCTTTTACCTACTCGAAGACTCTGATTAGTACTTCCCCTCTGAGCCTTCTCTTCTCTAGGCAGAATAAACCCCATTTCTCCAACCTTTCTTCATGTGCCAAGTCATTCAACTATCTAATCATATTGGCTGCCCTTTGCTGGACCCTCTCCAATTGTTAAATGTCTCTCTTGAACTGGGGAGTCAAAACAGTGAATCAAGAAAAACAATCATCTTAAAAAGAATTCATGCCGAGTATTGCCAACCTATTGTGTCTCCAACAACTAAGAAAGATGGCCCTGGGTAATTATTGAGGAATTTGAAACTTTGGCTTTCCCCAAAATATCATAAACATCAACTCTTCAACAACATTTTTTTTTGGGTGGGTGGAGGTTGGGTGGGTTCTTGTTTGTTTTTTAATTTTAAATAAAAAGGGAAACAAAATATAAATCTAATTCTGATGATTTTACTCCTCAAAATAGGGCTCAGGTTGTATCAGAGTGGTTACTATTCCAGGATAAAAGTGTATATTTTCAGACATCTACTCTACGTTATCTTTAGAAGGTCTTGGAGATCAGGGGAGACCTGAAATAGAACAGCAACTGTTGTACCTGTCTGCAGTAAATGCTGAAAGGTGGCACTGGGTAACTAGAGGTCAGTCAGACTCACTTTGGTCCCTGGGAAATGTTTTCCTGGAGCTCGTTTCTGGCACATAAAGAAGGTGATCGGTAACAGTAAATCCAGGACAAATCATGCCTGACCAACCTGATTGCTTTCTACAATAAAATGATTGCATTTGTTCGTGAGGGGAATGCAGTGGATGTCACTTAATTTTTAACAAGGTTTTCAACACTGTCTTCCACTACATTCCTATACCCAAGTTAGGACATTATGGCCTGGATGGATGGACAGCTAGTTTGGTAAAATACTGACTGGATGACCAGGTTCAGACAGACATAAGAAATATGGGGACTAATTTTTTAGCAGGGCCTATTGCAACAGGACAAGGAGTAACGGTTTTAAGCTAAAAGAGGGTACATCTAGGCTAGCTAGAAGGAAGAAATATTTTACAGTGAGGTTGGTGGAGCGTGGGCACAGGTTGCCCAGAGAGGTGGGTAGGTGCACCATCCCTGGGAATGTTCAAGGTCAGGTTGGACGGGGCTCAGAGCAACCTGATCCAGTTGAAGATCATTGCAGTAGGGTTGGACTAAATGACCTTTAAAGGTTCCTTCCAACCCAAACAATTCTGTTATTTTCTTGATCAGGATAGTCAAGCACTGGAATAGTTTGCCTGGAAAGGTTGTGCAGTTCTCATCCTTAGCGGTTTTAAATACCCAACTGGCTCAACCCCTTAGCAAGCTGGTCAGACCTCATAGTTGAACCTGTTTTGTATACGAATTTTGACTTAGAGACCTATTGAGGTCCCTTCCAAACTGAATTATCCTATGCTACTATGATCTTTAGTCCTTTCTTTTCAAGTGGGAATTTTCCAGAGAGGTCTAATCGTACCTTCAGTGTCTTTTATCTATATCCAAGTACTTTGTACAATGTAGTAATTAATTTATTTCTCAGTTCTTCTTGGTAAGCTAAGATGCTTATCAATCTCAATGTCCGGGATTGTCAATCTTCTATACAGTTCACATGTATTTTTGTTGCACAACTTTTTGCTTTTTCTGAAATGTCTTTACTGGATTTCAGTGATGTATGCTGTTATTAGTCTTTCTAATTTATTTTAACAAGAATTGCTACACTGCAACATATGATTGCTAACTGTTTTTATAGATCTAGGCCATTTTGATACCTTAGTACATTAAATACATGCTGGTTTGTCCACTCTGTCCTTTGATCCATCTCAGTGTGATTGTTTTCTAATTTAATCCTTTACTTTGCGCTTATTCAATTTACTTTGAATTTACCTTTGCAGTTGTTGGCATTAGAATGGTGTTTGTTTTAAAGTGGTCAGTTTACTGTGAGATATGAATTTCCCAACATAACTGCTGTTTGTCATACACAAATTATATTAGTGCACCGATGACAATTCTACAACACTGAAGGAAATCTTAATGGCATTTCAGTATCACATTTATTCCAGAATTCCATTAAGAATGTTCCCATTAATTTATAGGATTTCTTTACTGACGATTATGTTCACATTCAGAAAAATTACTTATTTTCTTCCTTTCTGTATTTTGTTTATATTGTATGTAGCTAAGAATTTATCTCAAATTAGTATGACACTTAATTTCCTGTCAAAACCTTAATACACATCCTACTGCATTACATTTATGCCCTACTTTTATCAATCAAATTTTTAATTTAACTTAAGAGGGAGAAAATCAAACTAGGGATATTTCACTTCCTGTAGACGGGGATTACAATTATTCCTGCTCTTAACCCTTTAATTAATTGAAATTCATTTGAGCTCTTCTATGGAAATGGAAATGATAAAATGGTAACTGCTCTGTCATTTGTATATTCATGGCATAAAGTTAACATTCATTCTACAGAAGTGCGAAAAAAGTGGATCAGATCACATCTAATACCTTTAGGTGGTTTTTTTTCATGTAGATTTGTGCAGATTTTAAAATTATAATTAGGGTTTTTTTCACTTCACAGAAAACTTTAAAAGCACTTTGTCACACACAGATGGTACAAAATCTATAAATGCTACTTTTCTGGTTCTTTTCCTATCAATTTCAACAGCTTTATCACCTACAGTAAATGGATTTCTCTTAGGACTTCTGTTTTTATGGTAAAAATCCTGCCTCTGAGCTACTGAGATGCAACTTAATCAGGTCATTTCAGTCTTTTTTTCAGGATGAAGACATCAGTTAGAAAAATATTCTGAAAATGTCTTGTTTTCTCAAGGCTGCCTGAGAGACTGCTAATTGCAAATACATGCTGAAAGTGCAAACCTTTCTAAAGGTGCTATAAGTAAAGTTGTTAAAAGCCTGACTAAAGAATCTCTGCTTCCAGAGTTAAGCAGGATTTTCATGCAATATTTAAATAATAATTTTGGGGAGTGGGTATTCTCAGCATACATGCCAGGGTTTGCAGTTTTTTGGATGTTTTATTGTTTTTGTTGGTTTTTGCCTTTCTACAAAGTCTGTTTGAGATTAAATTCTCAACCCACAGAACAGAGAATATTAGAAATCTCAATGAGAAATGCTGCTGAGACAAGGAGAGATGTGAAAACCTTCCTGTTTACAGTGAAGATAAATTGTTGCCCAAAGGTGAGGCTGTGAATTCACTACAAGAAGAAATACACTGTTCTGTGTTCCTAGCTTCACTTGACTTTCACATAAATCTAAATTAATACAAACAAAATCATGTTATTATCCTTCATAGACTTCATACACATCTCAGTGAACAACTTCTAAATGTCTCAAGATTATTAGCAATTGCATCTGCCATGAGGTCAAGAAAAAAATTGAACTATGAACTAGTTTGAACCCTATCTTCTTAAAAAAAATATTTTGAATTAAGCTTTAGTTATTATTCTGAAGTTTGGTGCCCAAATCCACATATTTTGAACCAAAATATAATCCGAACTATTGTTTTGAAGCTTGACCAGATTTTAAACAAAATACACTACTTGGTTTGTATACTTTGGGTTTAAGTAATTTTAGCTACAACTTCTTAATGGCATCATCTTGACAATATTACCAAATCAATGCATGCAGTGATAGCAAGGTTTCAGTTCTATAATGTGCTGAACATCTTACGTATGCCATAGAAGATGCCATAGATCCAAAAAGGAATCAAGCTTGTCATTCCAGTTGAAATAGAAGTTATGACCCTAAATAATTCTTTATATTTGAAGGCTAGAAATAATTCTAGTCAGTAGTATTTTAAACTGAATCTAAGGCAGGTCACTGTTCTAAAGCAGCATACCATGTTCATACAGTTTGCAACTTTTATCATGATGATTTTTTTTTTCACAGCCTGTTATCTGAATTAATAGACTTTTTTTTGTATAAAAGAAGTAATATAGTTTTGATTCTGTGTGAGATGTAAATAATATATAATACATAAATATGACGCTTTTTACATGCCTAGATAAGAGATAAAGTGCAATGACCACTGTGGCCCAAATCCAGCTTATATCTTGAAAGTGTTTTTTAATAGTAGAATAGCCATTTCAGATATTCATAGAGATGTTCATATATATTGAAGTGTTTATTAATGTGAAATAACATTTTAAATTAATTTTAAAACAATTAATACACTATTTCTATATCCTGTTGTTATTTAAGCAGGGTATACAGGATTGCAAGTGACAAAGATCAGCATAATAATTTTGTGCTTCTGCAATGCTCGAGTCAATAACGTACTGGGAACAAAATAAAATCAGAGTTTGTTTAGAACCATCTCGTATCTGTATTATGTGATTCTTTCTTCAGGTCTCAGCATTCACATGCACTTAAGAATGCAAACTGAACAGCATTAGGAAATATTTCCTGAAGAAACTTGTAGACTTTCTTATTATCTAATGGTGGTGTTCATCTCACTACGAGACAATAAGGAATTTCTGCTGATTTTAACATTAGAACACTTAATTTGTGTAGAAAATGAGTGATCTGTCTTCAGATGTAAAAGAAAGAACGGCCTAAAAGTTAATTCTCTCACCTGTGATACGTAATTCCTGGGTTTAGTCTTTCAGTCTCCTACTGATTTTTCTCTGTAAACATACTGTACCGGGTCTGGCGGGGGTGAAGTTACCAAGTTAACTTTCTTCACAGCAGCCTGCATGGTGCCACGCTTTGCATTTGTGGCCAAAACAATGCTGATAATCAGAGTTTTGGGTACCACTGAACAGTTCTTGCACAGAGTCAGGACTTCCTCCGTCTTTCTCTCCCCACATCCCCAGAGTAGGCTGGGGGTTAGCAAGAGACTGGGAGGGAACGCAGCCAGCACAGCTGACCTGAACTGACCAAAGGGATATTCCATACCATATGACATAGTGCTCAGCAGTAAAAGCCATGGGAATTAAAGAGGGGGGGCAGGGGGGAGAAAGGAGGAGGCATTCGGGGTTGTGGTGTTTGTTTTCCCATGTAACTGTTATATGAGCTGAGGTCCTGCTTTCCTTGAAATGGCGAAGTAACCACCTGCCATTGGGAAGTAGTAAATGAATTCCTTATTTTGATTGTGCATGCAGGTTTTGTTTTTCTAGTTAAACTGCCATTATCTTGATGCATGAGTCTGTGCACCTTCTTTCTACTTTTTTTCCCATCCCCAGGGTGAAGTGAGTGAGAAAAGGCAGGTTGGGTGCTTGGCTGCTAACAAGGGTCAACCCATCATCTGTATCTAAGTTATGTATGCCATGATATTCATCCAGTGTCTGGATTCTTTGTTACCTGCTATCTTATGGGATATTCTGTATGTAGTTAATATGTGTGTTCCTCATTGTCTCAACAATTTATTCAGGAAAACAAATGATTAAAGAATCA
>NW_009648793.1:98278-101654 GCF_000708025.1 Charadrius vociferus
CTAGTTTCCTATTTGTCTGATAGGATATTGAACCATGAACTGTTCCCTGAAGAAATCTGCTTGCCACACAATAATCAACAATCAAGTGATATTAAACTAGGAGCATGGGAAATCCTTAAATGCTACTCCTTCTCTTTTAGAGCAGCGGTTAAACTAAGGCTTCAACTTTCTATAATGCTTTTGAATAGTAGCACTGTTGATAGTGCTGAGTAGTTTTTAGTCTAGCAAGTTGAGTTGTCTATGCCTCTAGAAGCTGAAAAAATCTTGGGTTTGTACTTCTTACAGTCAAGGTTTAATGCGCATAGATAGACTACTGTGTGCTAATACTGTTACTATCGCTGTTACCATTTCAAAGTAAAGTTTTTTTAAAAACAAAATATTTTACTTTTTTTTTGGAGCTAGGTGGCAGATGAACAAACACTGATTATGCAAGACTACAGAAAAATTACAGAGCTTATGTCCTGCAAGCCCTTTGCCATTTAAGAACCTCAGTTATGTAATCTTCCCCATGGAAGAAAGTCCAATACGTGACACGATGGCTTCATGCCATTTTGTAGAATCATAGGATGGTTTAGGTTGGAAGGGGCCTTGAAGATCATCTAGTTCCAACTCCCCTGCCATGGGAAGGGACACCTCCCACTAGACCAGGTTGCTCAAAGCCCCATCCAACCTGGCATTAAACACTTCCAGGGGTGGGACTTCAACAAATTCCCTGGGCAACCCATTCCAGAACCTCACTTCCCTCATAGTGAAGAATTTCTTCCTGATATCTAATCTAAATCTACCCTATTCCAGTCTGAAGCCATTCCCCCTCGTCCTGTCACTACATGCCCTAGTAAAATGTCCTTCCCCAGCTCTCCTGTAGGCCCCCTTTAGGTACTGGAAGGCCGCAGTGAGGTCTCCCTGGAGCCTTCTCTTCTCCAGGCTGAACAGCCCCAACTCTCTCAGCCTCTCCTCACAGGAGAGGTGCTCCAGCCCTCGGATCATCCTCGTGGCTCTCCTCTGGACGTGCTCCAGCAGGTCCATGTCCTCCTTATGTTGGGGACTCCAGAGCTGGATGCAGTACTCCAGGTGGGGTCTCACGAGAGTGGAGTAGAGGGTCAGAATCGCCTCCCTTGACCTGCTGGCCACACTTCTTTTGATGCAGCCCAGGATGCGGTTGGCCTTCTGGGCTGCGATTGCACATTGCTGGCTCATGCTGAGCTTCTGGTCAATCACCACGGCCAAGTCTTTCTCCTCAGGGCTGCTCTCCAGCCATTCCCTGCCGAGCCTGTATTTGTGCTTGGGATTGCCCTGACCCAGATGTAGGACCTTGCCCGGGCAACCTATTCCAGAGCCTCACTTCCCTCATAGTGAAGAATTTCTTCCTGATATCTAATCTAAATCTACCTATTCCAGTCTGAAGCCATTAGCCCTTGTCCTGTCACTACATGCCCTTGTAAAAAGTCCCTCTCCAGCTTTCTTATAGGCCCCCTTCAGATACTGGAAGGCTGCTATAAGATCTCCCCGGAGTCTTCTCTTGTCCAGGCTGAACAACCCCAAATTCAGCACACTTTTGTGTTTTTCTTTCTGCAAATTAATGGCAACTCCTAGGTTTTCTCTTTGTCTTTTCGGAACACGTAAAAAAAATACATGGGGAGACATGAAGAGTGCCTTTTAACATGGGTGTTAGTTTTAATGCAAAAGAAGGACCTAGATACAGGAAAAATAAAGACAAAGTTTGAAATTAAATGGTGATGCCCAAGGATGGAGAGGATGACTGCATTCTGATCAAAAATTAGAAGTGATCCTACTATCAGTTTACTAAGTCAGTTGAATGAATAAGCCAGTTGCCCAGAAATACACAACGGACTAGATTCATATGGATCACATTAGATCCATTGAAAATATTCTGCCAAGATGGTCTGTGCTTTTGGGGTATGGGTGAGAATAAGAAAAAAATCTTTTTACAAAACAGTGATTGAACAGATTTTTTCTCATCTTAATATTTTTCAGAAGACAAAAAAGTGATAAATGAGAAGACAAAAAAATGCCTGCAAAAGTTGGTACTCATTTTAGGCTATGAAAAGGTCAGGGACCTAGAGTTAGTTAACGACCTAAGATTTTCCTATAAACAGGAAAAGTTAGACAATTTCAGAGGGTAAGTCATCTTAAGCATTTTAGATATCTTCTACCCTGGTGTCCATAAGATTTTATACACTATATGCCATTCTGTATACTGTATTCTAAACTGGATAAAGCTCTAAGCAGCCTTGTCTGACCTCATATCTGACCCTGCTTTGAGCAGGAGTTTGGATATAGGTGACCTTCTGAGGTCAATTTCATGAATTATTTTGATCTTATCATCCTAAATCTCTCATCAAAATATTTTGCATTGGACACTTATTCCTCCTAGTCATGCAAACCAGCAATGACTACACACCTAATTCTTGAAGACTGGAAAACATAATTTTCTCCTATATTTTAGAATATTACAAGTTTTCTTGCAGTTTATGTTATTACAATTGCCAGTGTAGCCCTATCAAGCTTATAGGCTTTACATTGACCTGACAGCACAGGTCTTGGGACTTCTTTCAGCTTGTCTTGGCCTGAGCTGATTTTAACTAGTTTTAACTGCCAGGTAGCTGCTGCTGCTGCTGCAAAAAAAAATGTTTTAGTTTAGTTTTGGCTTATAGGATAACTAAGTAATTATTCTGTGTGGATTGAACTGTATGTGATCTCAGAATAAGAGTGCTGTAGAAGAGTGTAGTGTGATCTTAGAATAAAATGTGTTGTGGAAGAATGCAGATAGCAGACAGAAATCTCAAACTGTAAACACAAATCACTGTAATCAGTTGCTGGTCATTACCAGAAAGTGCAACCTTAAGCATCGCATAAAATCAGTTTTGGGTATAAGGAAGAACAAAAAAAAAAAAAAAGCCAGAGTAACTTGGAAACCAGCAACAAGAAGGAACACAGAAGAGGTAGTGTTAAGAAAAAATAAAGTCCAAGACATCGTATTTCTTTTTATTAGAGCAATCAGGATGGTTTTGACTCATCATAAAATCTTCCATCTCCTATCTGTTGGAAGAAGATGGAGAGAAATATTGGGAAGGTGAGCGTAACACCAGAGGGATGTTAGTGGTTAAGTTTATGTATAACAATTTTCTTTTCGAGGCTTTTCTGTATTAATTTTGGCTATGAGTATCAGCATGGTTGTAACTGAAAAACTGCTGTATTTTGATTAGATTTTAAGAGTTTAATTAAACAGTAAATTCTTCACTCCATATACACAATGTATTCCCTTTTGGCCATAACAAGATTTTGAGTGTAACATCAGCTGCCTGATTCTAAATGAGAAAATTATTTTGACTTTCACTGGAAAACCTTATTTTCT
>NW_009648793.1:101689-219373 GCF_000708025.1 Charadrius vociferus
CCCTGATACTTCCAGAAAAAAAAAACATTTATGCGGCTTATCCTCAGACAACCCTAGAATTATATCCTTTTCATACTGAAAAAAACATGTTCAAAAATTGTGCTGAGTAGATTCCCCTCCCTGCTCCCCCCCACATTTATCCCTGTCTTCACCAAACAGCTTTCTGACATTCAGTCTAACAATTTAAATACTTTAGGACTTAGTTTTGGACCTGGGACACCCAATACCATCTTTCCTGGTAAACACCATCCTGCCTGTATGTACAACAGGCAGTTTTCCCACAAAGAAATGATGTAATTTCCACCTGTCAGTTAGAAACAGCTGCAACCGCAGCTTGTCCTGAGGAATTCGCAGAGCCAGCATTTCATGTTAATACCTCATTTTGAGACATTTAATTTGAAGCTTTAGGTGCCATGAATTCATCTTCAGTCTATTGTATCACAATTATTTTGTACTGTCTCTTCTCCATTTATTGATGCCAACAGTCACTGCTCACTGAATGATGATAGAAGTGCCAGGACATTGATAACCTGAAAATAGAGCTAAATACTATCAAGATCCATACACTTTTCCAAAGAAACACATGCTAGCAATATCCTAAAATGGATAGCAGGGAGAAAAGCACAGTTTCTCCTGATTTTTCTGAGGACACTGACCTTCTAAGACGACTAAGCTGAACCGGGCCCCTGTCTGTAGGATAGTGGAGAGATTTTTTTTTTCTGGAAGTTGGACCAAAGCTAGATTATGAAAACTTTTATTTGATAAAATGTGTTAGGCCACATAGCTTGGTGGTATGAATTGAGGCAAAGCAACTGATGTGAACGTGGTTTTTGGTTGTTTGTTGTGTTTGTTTTTTTTTTTTTTCCCTGGTACAAAAATAAAATTAGAAAGCAATATAAAACCTGAGGCCCAGATTCAGTTAATTTACATTTCAAGTTTGAGCCTTCACAGGCATTTGCATTTAGTCAAGGAGAAACACAAGAGAGAAGGATTAGGTAAATTAGGGTCTAACACTGTTCTATCTTAACTGTTCTATCACTCTTAAAAATTAGTCTAATGTATCAGAGATTATGATAAATATTTCTATACTTCTGAACAAGTATAAATATAACTAAGCCACAGAGCTTGTAACTCTGTAGGGGGAGATGTAGCTGTGTCTGTCACCTTCAATTAGCACACTTCTGTTTTCACACTGCTAAAGAAAGATTCTCTTCAGCAATCAAGAAAGTTTTTGGAACAGAACAAATGAAACTTCAAAAGATGTCCATGGCAATGTATAACATAAAAAAAAAAAATAAAGAAAGAAATTAGTTGATAAAAGTGAGCAAAGTCATCGTCTGTCTTTCAGGCAACAAAGCAGGATCAGAGTGTTTTCATCTGTTGTGTCTGTTGTGTGAATCAGTTAATAATTTTGTAACTTGGACTTTTAGATGACTTTAATAAATAAAGACAAAATTTGGCACAACATTCCCTCCTTGTCTCTCAGGAATTTACATTTTAGTCATTTAATTGTGTAATCTATTATTTTGTGACATACTATTCTGCTTACAGAGTAGTACAGACATTTTATTCTGTGACCAAACCAAAGAAGGTTTAATATTTTTCCAAGATTTGTCCACAGAAAACTGAGAGTAAAAACAATCAAAAAACCCTAAAATAAACATTTTGTTTGCTTCCAGACTTTTTGATTGTAATGCCTATAACATAGACTCAGGGAACCACTAACCTAGGAAATACCTCAAGATATCACCTCTCTGATCTTCTTACCTCCTCCACCTCTTTTAACTGACAGTTACGCTTTTTTTATTGATCTTGACATGTTGCATCTGTCTTGAACTTGGCAGAATGCCTCTATTGATGTCTAACCAGTGATGAATAGAACAGAAAGATCATTTTACTTGTCTTTAGGCCATGTATAAACAAACAGCAGCCTTTTGTTGACTCATTTCCAACAGATCTTCAACAGTATTTAGGTTCCTTTTCTACAGAGCGTCTACCTACATAGTTATTTATTCTGTTTGTAGACTGTTAGTTATTCTGACTTAGAATCATAGAATCATAGAATGGTTTAGGTTGGCAGGGACCTTAATGATCCCCTAGTTCCAACCCCCCTGCTATGGGCAGGGACACCTTCCACCAGATCAGGTTGTTCAAAGCCTCATCCAAACAGGCAACTTAAATGTATTATCTTGAACTCATTCTTTTTTATTAGTATAATATAACAGTTTATATTAGTTTATATTATAATTATAATATAACTTCCATTTATGCAAATAATTATGAATTCTAGCCCTCTCCTCTAATGTATTTGTTTTTCCTGCTAGACTGTTATCATCTGCAAACTTAATAATCTTACTCTTTATGTTATCGTTTAGGTACTGAATGAAGCTATGTCTCCCTTGTACATTTGTTCTCCCAGCACAGACCCTTGCATAACCCCAGCTTATTAATTCTTTGATTAAGAACGGTTTAAAAGCACTCTCCAAGTATGGATTTTTACAGGGGTTTGTACATATTTTATTATATTTTAATTTAGATTATGCAAAATTTCTTTGTTGAAGCTTCTGATCTGAAGGTTTAACCTTTTGAAACTATATGGGACCAAAGTTTAACGTATCGTTTAATCAATATTTCCAATTTAAGACATTAGGGTGCCTGAGTCTCTCCATGAATTATGTAAAGACTCTAGGCAGTAGCACCTACTTTGTACACACCTAATTCCTTTGTTGGAATTAATAAGCAGAAGGGTAGATTTTTGAAACTGGGACATGAGGAAGCTGTATAAACTTTAGCTGTAAATAATTTTTGTGTATACAGGGATTAAAAAAAATAAGCATATATTCTATTTTCATATACAAAACTGTTGGCTACACTAAGGCAAGGTACTTTATTAGTCTTGTTTTCACAGTTGTATTTCTGATGATCTTCTGAAATCCATCATTTTTAGTGGAACATGACCCTTAAACTCATAACTGCATTTTTCCATAGTAAGAGTAGGCAAATCTCAGTTTTCAGTCAGAGCTGATCTCCTTTAAGAAGACAATTGCTGACCTACAGAATTGGTCTCATGAAATTAATCAGGGCTTTTTCTTTTAGCTCAGTGACAGTTTAAGTAGCTAAAATGAAGTGGAGCTGTTATATATAATATGTATATGTATTCTATATATATATTTTTTTTGTTGTTGTTGGTTACTGCTAAAGAGGGACTATGAGGATCTATTCTCTTTCTTGTTCTCATGGAGACTATCAGAAATTAAAGAGAGATCTCTATTTTCTTGATAAATTTGGGATGAATTGGCCAAAGAGTTCACAAACTATTAGCAAGGAGATGAAGAGATGAATGACATGATGTAGAAGTCCTATTTCCATGAGAAACCAAGAAAATTTTCTGTGTTACATGCAGTGTAGGGGAGGCAGGAAAATTCTGTTATTTGTGTCCCTCAGATAAAAACTCAAAACTTTACAGAAGACAGAATCACAGAGTTTCTGGGGTCAGAAGGGACCTCTGGAGGTCATCTGGTCCATCCCACCCGGCTTGAAGCAGGATCACCTAGAATATGTTCACTCAGGTCTGTGTCCAGTCAGATTTTGAGTATCTTCAAGGATGGAGACTCAATAACCTTTCCGGGCAATCTGTGTCAGTGCACAAATCATAATAAAAGTTTTTTCTTATGTTTAAAGAGAGTTTCCTGTGTGTCCAGTTTGTGTCCATTTCCTCTTGTTCTTTGAGTGGGCATCACTAAAAAAGTTTGTCTTCACTTTATTTCCTTCCTCCCATTAGGCATTTATAGACATTGATGAGATTCCCCCTTAGCTCTTTCTTGTCCAGGCTAAACAGTTCCAGCTCTCTCAGCCTTTCCCAGTATGTCAGATGCTCCATTACCTTAACTTCACTGGTCCTTCACTGTACTTGCTCCAGCATGTCCATGTCTTTTTATTGGGGAGCCCAGACCTGGACAAAGCTCTCCGTATGTGATCTCATCAGACTATAAAGGTTATTTTTGAACACTGAAAGAACATCTACATGGCGTTAAAAAACTATCCTAAACAACTAACTAGCTGGTTAATTTGACTACAGAGAGTGCAGAAACAACGGTTAAAATATTTTTTTCTAGGAAAAGTATGAGAAAATACAATTTGAAACAAAGCTTATTAGAATAGCTCAGTAGACTCCCCAGAACTTCACCGTGCACTGAAGGTTTAAGTCATATCTGAAAATGAAAAAGATTGAGAAATTACTAGTCAAAAGTGAATGATACTCGGGACTCCTTTAAAAAATACTTGGGAAATGGTGTCATCTTCTTCTTGCTTGTACCATTTCATACTGAATGGCTTCACAGAACTGTATAGAATCACTCCTGTTTGAAAGAGAGTGAGATTCGGTAAGTGAACATAACCGGAAAATAGAGGCTTTGTAAAATTACTAAAGATTGTGTGGTGCACACAGAAATGCTGTAGGTTAGGATCAACAGCTGTAGAATTGGCAGTGGCTGGGGGGGAGGGGGGAGAGGGGTAGGAAAGACTTGCAACTAAGAGTATTTCTTGAACACTATTATCAGTTTTCACTGAAATACTTTGAGGACACATATCCTGGTTGAAACAATAGTTGAACTACTCATATAGAGTTGGTCATTTGTCCTGCATCCTTCCCTAGCCTGGCTCCTTCTAGGAACTCTCCCCCTTGGATTTTCATGGGCACGAATCATACCCTGCCTCACCTACCTTCCAAGCTCCTCCTTCTACAAATCCTTCCCCCCAAAAGACCACTTCTTGAGAAGTAGATGCTGGTAGTCCTTTGTTGAGATGCTATAAACTTGATCAACAAAACTCCCCAGGCTTTCATGTCCTCTGCCCCCTTTAAGAAGGAACTGGATAAATATTAGGAAGTGATCACATACAGGAAAGAAAAAAATCCCATATGATTATGTGGTTTTTAATTCTTGATAATTATCATAAATAAAAGAAGAGGAGGGATGTTTCCTAGCTTGTATGAAAACCGAGGTGCTTATTTATAAATCCAGAGAGTGAAAGTTATACTTCCACATTTTGCAACTGTCTTTCACCATCAATAGCTTCTCATTTCTTAAAATAGGTCTCATCCCATATAGATGGAGCTATGTCTTAAGAGAAATGGGGGAAAAAAGGAAAGAAAAAACCCAACACAACCTCACAGAAAAGGCTCTTTTCCGTAGAAGTCTGTTTTCCTTCTGAAACTCTGAAGTACAGAAGAAAAGAATCAGGTATCTTGACACCATTGTTTTCAGCTCTTTCTGGGAATTCCCTTGGAACAAACCTTTAATTCCCTTGGAATTAAAACCTCAGTCTTTCAAGAAGTCTAAAGAATGAAGTTCCATATCCGTAAATATCAGGAAGAAACATAGAGAATTATGGCATCTAGTAGAGGTGCTGTTACGATGAAGCTAGAAGAGCTTTTTAGAAGAATATTCCTCTTTGGAAAATAAAAGTCCCCTAAACCCTCCCTCCCCTAATCCCAGTAGTCTGTCCAACACAGAGTTTCAGCTATGTATTGCAAATCTCCTTAGTTTCTCCCTGTCTTCCACTGGTTTTCATCTACAAAATAAAAATACTAATGCTAGCTGCTCACCCAGCTGCTTGGGGAGGGAGATGGAATTGGGGGAGAATAAAATAAGATTAAAAAAACCCTTGTGGCCTGAGATGAAAACAAGGTGATCACTTGTCAATTAGCATAATTCCTTCATTCCCAATGCCTCTCCCTTCTCCCCCAAACTGCCCTACTACCATAACTTTGTCCCGTGCACCCAAGTACAGGGACTGTTTGATACGGTTGTGTTCTGCACTGCCAAATCTAGCTTCTACAGTGAGATTAAAAAAATGGGCCTATCAGAGTTTAGCATAATCTATAATTTGTCTGCTTGGGATACAAGAGAGATGGAAGTGAAGAGGAAATTAAACTCTCCTCTCCCATTCTCGGATGTGTGTTTTGACACGAGGCTACAATGCCAAAAAGCTGCCGTTGCTTCAGCTACTGCTTCTTCATCCTCCAGCCATTAAGAATGATGAATCCCAAACATTCATGTTTCTCCATCCCAAATCAGCTGTTAGAATCCCAGTGAAGACTCCCAAATAAACTGTGCACAACATTTAACATTTCTTTGTTTTAGTGTCAGTGACTCTCACTCAGCATTCAAGAACACTGGCTTGTCCTGAAGCTGACTGAGATCTTTGAACAGTCATTGGTGGAGGGGATGCTCCAAGAGGCTCATGTCGCTTTCATTAATTAGGATACATTAGGTTTAGGTACCATACCGTGATCGCGATTGTCTCAGCACACAAAATTTTGGCAATGGAAATAGACGACCTTTCTCAAGGGGCATCACACGGAATATAAATACTTTTTTTAATGCTGCAATTGTGTTCCAACATGCATTCAAATATTAGATTTAATTATAATACTGCAGTAGCAAGCCTATGAGAAAAGCTTTACATTATTGATATATGTTTGTATTATAAAATAACAATTATATTTAAATTACTAGCTGGTGAATAAGAACTATTTAACAAGTAGTTTAATAATCTTCATTAATAGTAGCTGAAGTATTCTATAAATGCTACAAATAATAGCCTTCCTTACTTAAATTATTTGTGGGTTGATGAAATTTCAAAATCAAATTTCTGTTTCCACATATTGCAGACAATGCATTCCATATAAATTAAAGATTTTTCTGTGTGTAGTTATCTTCAGAACTCTGTCACAGATATATTTATTGTGAATCTCTGGCTGCCTTACAGTCTTTGGTCCAGTATTTAAGATTCTGCCTAAATAGGACTCTTCCTTACTTCCAGGTGTGCAAATAAACATAATTCAAAGTCCAGTGTATGGTAAACAGGACAAGTAACTGGTTTTATTGGAGACGGAGTTTAAGGTGTTTGTGAGCAACATTTTGGTGTTTGCTCATGGTTATAAAAGTTGAAGTCCTTTTTACCAGCTTCAGTCTTCAAGCTTACCTACATCTATATGGAACGTATATGGGTTCTTTCATCCCAGCAGAAGTAAAATAGGCACCCTTAATTATCTCGGGAGTAAAAAAAGGCTTGCTTTTGAAGTTGTGTGTTACCACATATCCCTTAAGATATGATAAGAGATAGAAGCCTTTGACTTTTTTCCATATTTTGCAAGTCCCAGACCTCAAATGAATGTAAGCTTTCAACTCCATTTAATTTCCTAATTACTATTTAGATAATTAAATCACCCTTACTGTTCAGGAGTGGCTCTGAGTAGCAATTACACAGCATTTTAGAAACAGAGTCTGTACTTTTTTTTTGAGAATTGGGGAGATACTATTCTGTCTTTTCGTCTTTTTATAAAGAAAAGTTCGATGTTGGAAATGTTACTAATAGTGTATCCAGCCCAGGAAACTAAGCTTAGTGTCCTGTGTATGATGAGCTGCTAAACTTGCATAAAGTTCATGTAAGTGCAAAGTGCATTCGAGGGGGGCTGGCATCATAACCTATACTAGCCATTATATGGAATTAACGTGTATTTCTTAACTTTTCTCACTACTTAAATCCTTAGTTTGTTCAGAATGATTTACTGAATTATATTTGAATCTTTTCTTGAGAATTTTTCATTGTCAACATCATCAGTTAGAATCAGGCCTGCCACCACAGATACCTTATTAGATTCTAATTATATTACATTTCAATTATTTTCTGTTTTGAGCAACCAGAAAGTGTTAAGTACCTCACAAACCAAAAACTGTTCCGATCACAAAAATTTACTCCAGGTAAAATAAGAGCATTAACTGTGTGTTACATAGAGAATTAAAGAACACAGAGGAAATAGGGGGGGAAGTAAAGTCATCAAAGAAGATATTCCTTTTCTCAGGGCTCTTAACAGACATGAAGTAGCAGATATAAATCAATCAACTGCAGCTCCTACCACCCCCACTCATCTTCCCCATCCCACTGACAAGCATAGTTGCCCCCAAGGTAGGTACATCTGATCCACTCACAAATCAGCTCCAGCCTTACCTCAGTTTCCAGTCTGTCATACAGAAGTCAAACAAAACTGGAGTCACTTTAACGTAAGACAGAGGAGGAAGGCTGTTGTGGTTCTACTTATTCACAAGCAAATTGGACATCTTTGCCTCTGGGGAGGCAACACTGGTCAGGAGGGCATGGAGGAGTGCTAAGGGCAGTAAGAGTTGCAGCCGTTCGATTTTAATCCACTGCTACACATCTGTCAGAGGTCTCAATTAGTCTAACCACATTCTTCATGTGGTTTTAGGAGTCCTGCAGCCTTAAGTAAAGAATACATCTGCTTCTGCACGGCTCTCTTAAAAGTACAAACGAAAAATATAGAAGGTTGTTTAAGAAAGTGTGGTGTGTTAACAGGAATGTCTGATGTTGAATCAGCTATTGTCAGTATGCTATATATACTCCTGTACTCTGTATATACTAACTTGTGTTTTCAACTTTAACATTCAGATGCTGTAATATAATAGATATGCAGCTATGTGACTGCAACAGACTGAGGTCAAGTTCATATCAGTGTATAAACCATTCATGCACAGATTCAGTATTAATGAACCTAAAAACATATCTGCGGAGAGTCACCAAAATCTATAGTCAAGAAGAGATGATCACAGTTGGTAGCGATAATCTATTTGTTACAGGTAAAAGCAATGCATATCATTGATCATTTCCTATGCTTTACTCCTGGAACACTGATTTAAGTCTTATTGTTCTAGATACTAGAAATCAACATTTAGTTCCCTTCCCTTCCCTTCCCTTCCCTTCCCTTCCCTTCCCTTCCCTTCCCTTCCCTTCCCTTCCCCTTCCCCTTCCCCTTCCCCTTTCCCCTTTCCCCTTCCCCTTTCCCCTTTCCCTTTCTCTTTTCTTTTTTTCCCTTTTCCCTTCCCTTATTGTAGCTGTCAAAAATATCCCAAGCAGAAGCACAAGCTATCTGTACTGGTCCTCTGTCATCTGCCTAAAATATAGGAAGCCAAGATCAAACACAGAAAATTAATTGAATTTTGGATTGTTTTCAGCATGTTTCAGTAATGTCCTCAGACTGCACTAGAAAACTTCATGTTTTGGAAATCACATTTTAGTTGATTTCCAGATGAGATCTTTTCCAAAGACTTTTCAAACCTGTGGAACCTTCCCATTTACTTCAGTGGATTTGAATCAGAGTCATATTCGACAGCATTATTTAAGAAGCTAATTAAAATTAATTTTAAAACAGTGTGGAATTAAAAAAAAATAATCATATGAACTCAGAAATATTGTCATCTATTCAAACAGAGTAATGCCAAGCAATCAACCAACCCCCCTGCATAGTATAAAGAGTAATATACTATTATGGAAATGCAAGGGAATGCTTCATTTGTAATTCAGGTGCAATGTATCATTACAGATGACACACTAAGTTTAAAGAGTATCATCAGCTATATGCATATCTATACTCATATGTACTACTTTCCTTGCGGTCAGTTCAGGGGTAGTTAGAGCAGTTGTGACAAAGATAAATGGTAAGAACAGTGTGGATATCCTACAAAAAATATGCTCAGTTTTGTCACCTTTTATATATGCTGCTATAAAGTTTAGATTATTGTTCTTTCATACAGTTTAACTATGGTCTAGAAATAAAAATCTTTCAATAAAACTTTTGGACACAGGTATTTTAATACAATAACATGTTTTAATAGGTGGTTTCTTAGATTAAAAAAAATCATTAGGTTAGTGACACTGTATTATAAAATTTCTGTAAAAGCTGAGTTCACTGAATCAGAGACTCCCCTGTTATTATTTTAGAGGATACTGCCATTTTAACACAATCATGTCAAATAAAAATACCAACATTACTTCTATGGGATGTTATTACTGGTATCCATTTTGAAGATCAAATTAATATCTATTTAATTAAATCCTACAGAACTGCCAGAGAGCTTCAGACACCACTACTTGATATTTTAATTTCAAAACAGAGTTCGCTGACCTTCTTGTCATTTTTAAATATGTACTCTAATCACTAAAATTTGAACCTTTTAAATTACAAAATAAATAACTTTTTCTTCAGTAAAGTGGAAAAAAACCTAACAATGGGAAATGTAATTGAAATGCTTAAGTTTACGAAGAAATTTGAGCTTTATGTAATTTTTGACAATATTTTATGACAAACCATATTATCTTCAACTGTCATATGTATGAGCTTAAAAATGTTGGGTATTTAGAATTTCACTTAGATCGCATTCATTATTTAAGATTTAATTAATATGTGGTGACCCTTTCATTTGCTTTTTCTTGTCTGTGGTATCTATCATAAAGATTCAAAATTGAAAGCCCATCGGTTTCCTCTGTATTGGATAGCCACCATTAGACACCAGGAGACATACAGGAGGTGAAGTTTTGCAGATTGGTCTGCCGTGTAGAGCACAACAGATGACCTGGAAACTGTGATAGACAGGAATACAAAAGGCAGAAGCTATGAGAAATAATCGTGTCTGGGGACAAAGTAAACATTACCGAGAAGTCAAAGATGAACTACCGAGGCTGACTTTTGGCACTAGAAGTTTATATATTTAAATATATGTTTTATAAATATATAAATTTTTTAAACGTGGAGTTTTACAGGGGCGTTTATTACATTTTTTGTTTCATTTTCTTTTGGCTGAAATGCATATTTAATTATATACAGAGATAAATATATACATACACATTTTGTATTACATACATACATATTTATACATTGTATATATACAGACAACTGATAACAGGAGGTTAAGTGAAAAGTAAATTTACTACTGTATAAAAAAACTTAGCGTGCAACTAAGTTAACTTAACAAAAAAGAAGAAAAAAATTAATCCTAAAAATCCCGCCAAAACCAAGCAGGGAAATAAAGGACCCCGGTTAACCATCTGAGTCGGTAATTCACAAAAAACAAGAACATCATAGGAAGATATTGCTATAGAACAGAATATGCTGTGCCTAAAGACAAATCTAGTAGCAAGTTTTACCACAAAGCACAAACTACAGGAAATATAAAAGTCTAAGTTAAGGAAGAAAAACGCTGCTACTCAACAAAAATGGCTTTAAAAATATTCACAATCTCTATGATCTACATAGGAAGTTTCCATTTCTTTAACAAATAATTTTAGAAAATGTGACCACAAGGACATGATTTTGCCTGATCCCATAAAATATTTAAAATTAATTTCATTTGTCCGCTTCCATTTCTTTAATAATTAATTAGGAATCATTTCCTTGACTTCAGTGTGTCCCTCCTGTATTAGTAAATCTTCTCTGTAATGATTGTATCACTTTAGCATTCTTGCTCCACAGGGTTTAAGATAGGCTCTCTTTGTCTTATTAAGACATTATCTGCTTAATTATTTGGTAAGACTGCAGAAGAAGAATGTCACTGTAACTAAAATAAAATAAAATAAAAAATACATACCTTCCACTGAATATTAAGAAATAAAAGAATAATAGAATAGGGGAAAAAAGGAAAAAAAAAACAACGTACAGAAAACGCAATCAAGCCTTTTCTCATTAGTGAGAACATATGTATTTATTTTATATATGCATGAAAACAACAAAACAATGCTTTGTTCTCAGGAAAAATGCTGACAGAATTGAAGTGCTGCGTGGCCGTCCGTTTAACCATGCAGTATATCTATAATTTCATGTAGGAATCCAGCATGATCTAATAGCTTGATATATGGGTCCTGGTATTAAAACTGAATATTCACAAAACATATTCTTAGAAATACATATTTCTAATGTATATTATTTAATATACATTTCTTCTGTTATTCAATGTAAGGTAATTGTGTTCTAGTTAACAGACAAGTGACAGGCGCGGTGGTTTGCACATGGATAAACAGACCTGCAGACATAAGTACGTCTGCATACATATGCACACTAAACCGATGATAGTGCTGAACTTTTCTATTACAGACAGCTATAGATTATTCAATACGTTCATCTGCATACAAATAAAGGGCCATTTCATTACAAGTAGGGATAACGATATGTCTTTTTCTCTTAAGCTGATTGTTCCTTGATGCATCTTTCAGGAGATACAGCACAGGAACTGCTCTCCACTTTCAATTTATTATTCAAATTCCAAGTTCAAATATTTGGTTATAGTCATGTCTATTTTATCCACTCTTCCTCATAAATAAATAATCACGTACATACATATCTACGTCTGTCTCTTTCAGGATAAATTTTTGATTAGTAAAAGCCAGAAGGAATTTAAGAAAAATATTTTAAAGCTTGTTTTAATCATGAAAAAGAGCAAACATAAAAATACACGTTATTACATAAAGAGACATACAGCCCTTCCACACACACACTCCTGCCATAGGTCTATATTTAAAGATAAATACATGAAAAAAATGGGAAACAGAACCCAAAGCTATTTAATTCCACAATTAGCAAGAAGAACTCATTCCTCAGGGTAGCAAATACAAAGAGATTGCTTATAAGTGACTTGCTTCAGCTACTTTTAAATATTTAAGAGATTCATTGTGATTACCTGTAAGTTATGTAAATATAAGCAACTAAGAGGGCAACTGGAAAAGTTTTTTTATGCATTCATAACAGCAGTGTTGCTACAGTTCTTTTAAAATAGAAAAGAACAGAAAAAAAAACCAGAAAAAAATAGCTTTTGTTAGATGACTAACTGAACGTACGAATGAGGAGCTTGGGAATAAAAGAGTGCTGCGTACTCCTCAGTCTGGATCAGACTCAGGAAGTATGAGAATTACAGTTATTGCAGTTTTATTCTCACTTTTCTGAGAATCTCCACTTGCTTCCTCTGTTTATTCATTACCGTTTTGTGCTTCTCTTTTTATTTCATTAATATACTTTTCCTCGGTCTTAATTACTTGCATTCAGTGTATTGATCTTGAAAAACTTTGGCCTCCATCCTGTATGGTTCATAAAGAAAATACAAGTGCATGTTTTTCTTGTAGGGCAAGGTACCCTGCTCAGGACCATGGAGAAAATGCTGCAAGGCTTGTAGAAAGGCTTGATGAGTGAACGATGCTGAAATGGAGAGCAAGTATAAGTTGTGCAGAGCACAGTTACTATTTTGGGTCCAGAAGTTCTGCAATTGTTTTAAAAAAGCTATGTTACCAAGCTGATAAGGATTTCCTCTCATCAGGATTCCTTTACTTAAATGTAGTGCTGCAGTCACAGCTCAGAGATACGGGCATCGTTTTCCTGTCTGAATCCTGTGCCTATTAGCCAAATGGTTTCTCTTAAACAGATCCACAAAATACCATAAACTGAAAGAGTGATAAATAATCTAAGTACAATAAAAAAACAGATAAAACCGTTTCAAAACAGATTTCTCTTTTTCCAGATGATGAATAGAACACAACAAATAAAAGCAACATATTCTTTATATGATACAGAACATCTTGTGCCCTTGTGGCCAAGATGGCCAATGGTATCCTGGGGTGCATTGCCAGCAGGTTGAGGGAGGTCATCCTCCCCCTCTACTCTGCCCCGGTGAGCCCACATCTGGAGACTTGTGTCCACTTCTGGGCTCCCCAGTGCAAGAAAAACAATGAACTACTGGAGAAAGTCCAGCAGAGGGCTACAAAGATGACCAAGGGACTGGAGCACCTTTCTTATAAGGAAAGGCTGAGAGCCCTGGGTCTGTTTATCCTGGAGAAGAGAAGACTGAGAGGGGATCTCATCAATGCTTATAAATATCTAAAGGGCAGGTGTCAAGAGGATGGGGCCAGACCCTTCAGCGGTGCCCAGCGACAGGACAAGGGGCAACGGAACACAGGAAATTCCATCCAAACATGAGGAAAAACTTCTTTGCTTTGAGGGTGGCAGAGCACTGGCACAGGCTGCCCAGAGAGGTTGTGGAGTCTCCTTCTCTGGAGATACTCAAAACCCGCCTGGATGCAGTCCTGTCCGGCCTGCTCTAGGTGAAGCTGCTTTGGCAGGGGGTTGGGCTAGATGATCTCTGAAGGTCCCTTCCAACCCCTACTGTTCTGTGATACAGGAACTAAGCACTGCCTCAGTAACCTTAGGAATATAGGCCAGTTTAATATCTGTAATTATTGCACGTATTATCAGATAAGAGTCCTAATTAAGAAGAAAAAAATACATGATTTGGTAACGTTTAGTGAGAAATAAGACAGACCATCAACTTTCACTTTAAGAATCCAGACCTTGCAAATGAAATAACATTTTTTTCCCTCTGGAATTTAATCTTTATAGAAAGGACAAGCGCACAAACCTCAATAATACAAGCTAAAACTTCACTTGAATTTAACTGATATATAGGGAAAAAAAGAAAAACCAAAGTGAAACAGAAAAGAAACAAACAAACAAACAAACAAAACCAAAACCACAAAAAAACCCCTTCTTTTGCAGCTTTCCTTAACTCCTAGCAATTTGTCCAGGGAAAAAGGTTTCAGTCTTACAAACAACTCCATTTCTCTTCCAATGTCATTGCATTTTCCTTCACACATTTCCTTTACCTTCGGACATAAATTTGAAAATATAACTTGGTGCATGCATTGTCTCACTGTCTTGTGAATATTCACATAAATTCACAACTTTTACTGAAAGTTTTCCTAAGCCTTTGGAGCAAGGACACCTACATCTGTACAAAACCAAAACCAGATACATTTTTGCTTCATCTTCTCCCTGACTGCTTTGATTTATAAAGATGTGCTTTTACTGAGCTTTCACTCAAGGCATTCACTCCAAATTTTCTGTGTAACTTAAATTTATAATTATAAAAAATCACAAGCTAATTTATTTACAAAGTTAAATTCAGGTCACTAGAAATGAAGGGTCTTAGTAATTTTACTACGAAGTTTTTAGAATAATTTATTTCTTTACATTAATAAATATAAATCTGCTGTTAACTGGAATTCAGATGAGTGTAAATTTATACATATCTAGCCCAATTTTTTCCTCTTTGACAAACAGGAACTATTTTGAATAATTTTAAACCTGGAAACTAACCCTCAAGTATTGGACTAAAAATAAAGTCTCTGGAATTTTTATGTTTTATTTTTCTCCCAGCTAAAAATGGCACAGCATGCTGCACGCACACACAGACACAGGCTAAGCTAATAGATGAACACCCATCATGTCTTTTGCCTAGAGCAGTGGTTTCCAACCTTCAGGCTATGCTGAGCCAAATCAGCTCTTCCTTGGGTTTGGAAAAGGCTTGCAGCAATTATGGCACTCTCCTGTGAATACTTATACACAGGAATGAGATTTTTTTTATAATTTGTATACAATCCAATCTGAAATCAAGTCTACATTTTCTAAGCGGAAGCCAACTTCGTCATTTTGATATGCAGCGGTTGAATTTAGGTATAAACTTTTAAAGGGGTTGCTGTTAGTATTAACAAATGATTGGTGTCATTATATTCACATTTATAAGCCTGAGATGTGGTATAAATGAATGACATTTTGTAACCTGTGTTAGGTTGTTATTGTGATTTTAAATATGTTTTCCACTTATTATTTCTTGGGTTTTTTGTTTGTTTGTTTCTGAGACATTTTTCCTTCCCACTGCTGAGAACACTTTCAGTTTCCATTAAAACAAAAGAAGATAGATGTGCTTATTATCTCAGACCACAGCATTTCTCATCCCTGCTTAAAGGAAGTCAGCAGCATTAGGGAAAGTCAGGCAGTATCCTTCAATTTTTAAAATTTGACTGAGTTTTGAGTTTCATGTTCTTTTCTTGGACTTTTTTTACATGTGCTCATTGCTTGATTTATTACAAGTGGGAATAAGAAATTAAATATTCCTCTTTGACTGTGACTGTTCTTTCTTGGACATAATTATTTAACACATTGCTAATCCTCAAGAGTGGTCCAAGGTCTGTTGAAAAGAAATATACTCAAGTAAGGACTCCTCAAGAAGATCAAGTGCCTTGTGAAGCAGAAATTAGAGTAGGGGCAGGGCACGCACATTGTTAGTCTCTCAAGTGATTCTGTAGCTCCTGTATGTAGGAACTTGAGTTCAAAGGTGGAGTGGGGAAGAGGATTCATTATACGTTTGTGAGTTTTGCCTTACCAACAATTCTTCACAAGTTCTGGAAACCAGTTACTTGTTATTAATTAAAGATGCTACCTTCTGGGTTTGCAGATAGTCTTTGCACCCCATCTTGCTAAAAGCCCATTTTTACTCCTATTGGTAGCCAAAGTATTTTTCCCTGACTTAAATGAAAAAGCATTAAAACCCTCATTAAAACATAGAGGCAAATAACAATTTTTTAAAATTAATCTGTAATGTAACCCTTTTTTTCCTTATGAATTAGCCACAAACAAATTATAATTTATATGTATTTGCACCTAACTATGTTATTTGCACGTTTTATATCATCATATTTCATCCTATTGGCTGTTTGCAAACTTTTCCCTTTGACTGTGTATTCATTTATATATTGTTCTTTTTTTTTTTTGTGACCATTTATGTTTTATGTACTCTATATGCAAATGAAAGGAAATTCAGAAAGGAAATGTACTTGGCTCAAAACAGATTTCCATAAATATTTTTTGGATTGAATTATATTTCTTTCAATCTCAAACTGCAAAATTATTATTGACCAGTTCATCTATGTTTCTCTCAGTTATGCTGAAATTATACTAACTTTAAAGGATGAAACTTTGAGCTGATAATCAAAGAAACTGGAATAGTGTCTTACGTACTACTAAATAAAGACATAAGGATATACTTTTCTTCTCTAAATTAATGTATTCCCCGCTAAAGAGTCGCAGCCCTTAAATAGGTTGTCAATAGATGTTTAATACTTCTGGGGTAGTGCAACCAACCATGTTTCTATAACTGATCTTGAACTGTACAAATACCTGATATGAAAGAGAAATAAGCAGTCAGGAATTAAGTTCTACAGTGCTCTCAGCTATTTTGCAACTTTTGTTAGAGTCATATTTTTAAACCAAGAAATCCATTTATTCAAAACCCTGATAAAAATGCACAGTAAAAAAAATACGTACATCACATTTTAGACAGAATGTCTTTCCTCTGTTGCCATCTTTTTTTTTTTCTTCCCCGCATCCTCTTCAAGAAACACTGATTCTGAATTCCAAAATGGTTCAACAGAGATTTATCAGTTTAATTAACATTTTCTGATGCCCAAAACGAAAGTTCTGATGTATATTAGAGATAGGATCTTCCTGAAAATAAGCAGCCCAGTAAACGTGTCACAAGCTTGAGCTTGTATCTGTATCGGTATCGGCTGGGACAGTTACATTTCTTCACAGAAGCTTGTGTGGTTCGATGTTTTGGATTTTTAATGAGAACAGTGTTGATAACACACCAATGCTTTAGCTATTGCTGAGCAGCGCTCACACGGGGTCAGGGCCTTTCCCACTTCTCACACTGCTCTGCCAGTGTGCAGCCTGGTGGTGGGCAAGAAGTTGGGAGGGGGACATAGCTGGGAAAACTGACCCCAGCTGACCAAAGGGATATTCCCTGCCGTATGACATCATGCTCAGCAATAAAACCTGGGGGGAAGGCGGAAGAAGAGGGGAAGATACGTTTGGAGCCATGGTGCCTGTCTTCCCAAGTAACCATTATGCGTGATAAAGCCCTGATTTCCTGGGGACGGCTAAATATCTGCCTGCTGATGGGAAGTTGTGAATGAATTCCTTCTTTTGCTTGCTTGTGCATGCAGCTTCTGCTTTACCTAGTAAACAGTCTTTATCTCAACCCATGAGTTTTCTCGCTTTTACCCATCTGATTCTCTATTCCATAGTGCTGTGGGGGAGTGAGTGAGCAGCTGTGTGGGGCTGAGCTGCCTGATGGGGTTAAACCACAACAGCATCACAGAGAGAGCTGAGCTTTAGTTCAAATTTTCAAGGATCACCCCTGAAAATGAAGTTGTTCCTCCTACGGAGAAAAAGTTCATCCACGCTTCTTTGTTTTTTTCTTCTTTCCCCATCAAAGGAGTTCATAAGGATTCAGTTGTTGTTATTTTTGAGTACTAAAATGAGTGCACATTTTATTTTCATTCTGAAATGGAAATTCTAACTTTGGGACAGTTCTTGAAACAATGCTGGTACATAGATTGACATGGTGCTACTGTTATAAGAACCTGCTTATTATTACCTAGTTTTAGTGATTGTATTCTGATTTTCCATCTTGAATGCTTGTCTGTGGTCGATTTTACTTTGTATTTTTCTCCTTGATATTATATGATAAGATTTCCCCATATCATGCCTCGTCCAACTATTTTTTTTACGCCTGTGATCATGATTGAAGCTTTGTTCTGAATACCAGACACCAAGTAAAATACTTATTAAAGTATTTTTTCCTTTCTTCCACCCTGATTTTTTTTAAAGATGACTGTTTCTTATAGAACTAAACTGACCTGAACTGCATGTTTAATTTCCTAGGGCCAGTAGGAAATGCAAAGGAGAAACCAAACACACACAAACAAAAACCAACTCATACTTGCAGAATTATGTCAGCAGCCCAATTTTATTTTAAAATTTGCTGGTGTTCGCTTACATCTATTGTACAATGGTTATAACAGTCAAGCAGAATGCAAAAAATGTACGTGAAATTTGTTTTTTTTCAAGGACTATCAGTCCATATTTCTCAGAATAATACCCTAGCTACAGAACTACAGCCCATGCTAGAAACAGGCATGCTAGTTATATTTATGGTTCTGTATGTTATAGAGAGGCAGGATATCACTTAGCATTTAACATACAGTGGCATCTTGCCTTTGTGGCCTGGTTTCCACATGAGGAGGCTCATCCAACAGATATAAATTAGACCCTTACCTCCCTGTAAGGAAATGTCTTCTGGCTCCTGCCAAACTCAGAATGAAAAAAGGCAAGTGACACATAATCAGGTGAATTTCTGCCCTGTGAAAAGCGACAGCTTCAAAACATTTCTGAGTTCTGAACTAAAACAAAAGATCTCACTGCAGTGAGGGCTGGTAGTCCATGTTTCTGCTGAATCTGTAATCCAGCTGGAGATGGGTGTCAGGAGCTCTCACGCTGGAGAGAGATGAAATACCACAGAGCTGCTGGTCAGTGCTGTCTTTTCTAGTAAATGTTTCCTAAGCCAAACTCCTCCACAGAGGAGGTAGGAACAGATGATCACTTGTGTTTTATGAGTGTGTCCACCAGTAACTCAAACTGGGTTCCTGTACTCATTGTGAGTGCAGTTATTTCTCTCCCTAAAGAGTATCATTGCAATAATGTTCAATGTTGAAGAAAGTGATTATGTGCATGACCCTCATATATTATGTGCTGCCAAAATACATTTGAAGATAGAAATTACATCTACATTTAGAATATATAAATAGTTGTCAAAGCAGGCTGTATAGCTGTTCTGTTTAGTAGCTAGGTTGTGTATGTTCGATTTCACAATTACAGTAATCCTAAAACAACCGAAATTTAAGAAATAGAAGTCTCCACACTTTAATTTCCCATATTGTGGTACTTGCTGATGATGGTTATTGATCTCCTTGGAAGTGCAGGGTGGGATTTCCAGGTTCACGAGGGCTGTAGAGAATATCTCAGACATAATAGCAGCCACTCAGCTATTAGATAAGAGTGTAATCTCTAGTAGCATTTCTGTTTTCTTTCTGTTTGTGAGCTACTCGTGTATTTCTGCAGCTGAATCTTTTCAGCACATTCTAAGGGAATTTGCAGACAGGAAGACTGCATTTTCATTTTTGGACAGAAAAACTGCACATTTAAAACCTTTTATTTTTGTTGGACTGCTGGACTTTTCTCACTAATTCTTCAGGCAAATGCACTTTTCTGTCTTTAGCCGTGTGATGGGTTCACCCTGGCTGGACACCAGGTGCCCACCAAAGCTGCTCTATTACTCCCCTCCTCAGGTGGACAGGGGAGAGAAAATATAAAGAAAGGCTCGTGGGTCAAGATAAGGACAGGGAAATCACTCAGCAATTATGGTCAGAGGCAAAACAGACTCAACTTGGGTAAATGAGTTTAATTTATTACCAATAAAATCAGAGTACGATAATGAGAAAATAAAACTTATTTTTTTTGAAACATCCTCTCCCCACCCCTCCCTTCTTCCTGGGCTTAACTTTACTCCTAAATTCTCTACCTCCTCTCTCCCGAGTGGCACAGGGGAGTGGGTAATGGGGGTTGTGGTCAGTTCATCACACATTGTCTCTGCTGCTCCTTCCTCCTCAGAGGGAGGACTCCTCACACTCTTCCCCTGTTCCAGCATGGGGTCCTTCTCACAGGAGACAGTTCTCCACGAACTTCTCCAACAGGAATCCTTCCCACAGGCTGCAGTTCTTCTTGAATTGCTCCAATATGGGTCCCTTCCACAGGATGCAGTTCTTCAGGAACAGACTGTTCCGGCGTGGGTCCCTCACAGGGTCACAAGTCCGGCCAGCAAACCTGCTCCAGAGTGGGCTCCTTTTTCACGGGTCCACAGGTCCTGCCAGAAGCCTGCTCCAGCACAGGCTTCCCACAGGGTACCAGCCTCCTTTGGGTGCATCCACCTGCTCCGGCGTGGGGTCTTCCATGGACTGCAGGTGAATATCTGCTCCACAGTGGACCTCCACGGGCTGCAGGGAGACAGCTGCCTCACCATGGTCTTCACCATGGGCTGCAGGGGAATCTCTGGGCATTTGGAGCACCTCTTTCCCCTCCTTCACTGACCTTAGTGTCAGCAGAGTTGTTACTCTCACATATTCTCACTCCTCTCTGGCTGTTGTGCAGCAACTTTTTCCCCTTCTTAAGTATGTTACCACAGAAGTGCCATTGCTGATTGGCTCTGCCTTGTCCAGCAGCAGGTCCATCTTGGAGCCGGCTGCCATTGGCTTTGTCGGACATGGGGGAAGCCTCTAGCACCTTCTCACAGAAGCCACCCCTGTAGCCCCCCCGCTACCAAAACCTTACCACGCAAACCCAATCCCAGGCCTGCCCGGAATTGCACTAAACTTAAAAGTTGTATACATGTGCAAAGAAATGGCTGCAATGATCCAGCTTCAAGTTTGATTCTATATTTACAAGCCTTAAATAGATCCATAGGCCACTATATACTTCTGTCTTAATGAAAAGAATACTTCTTTTTCACTCAGTTTTGTAGCTTTCAGTCTTTGATTTTTTTCTTTTTTCTTCTTACATGTGTAGTGCTTTAAAATATAATTTTCTTTTCTCAGTCATCCATTTTCTGTTTCGCTCTAGTCCCTCAGGGTTTTATTTTTCTCTCCAACTTTGTCATTTAGTTTTTGCACAACTTTGACAAGTACAGTATTAGAAGTTTCTTTTTAGGGAATCTTCCACTCTAGCAACCAATCAAGACAAAAGAAAATCTATATTTTGCAGATCATTTACTGAGCCTTCACAGTCTGCACACAGAACAAATATAGAAGAAAACATTGCTACTGAGCAAATGGTGAACAGTATAACACAATGAATCTTGCCACGTACTGACATTTATTAACATACTACCCTTCCTACTGTATTGAACTGCTTACCCAGTTATTCGATTTAATAAGAATATATGAAGACCTGAACACCCAAATTTTGAAAAGCAGGTATTTAGGAATATGAGAGACTAAGACAAGAGTGCTGAATTTCATGGTGACGTTCTAAAATTGGAAGCCTATTGTTACAGATATATTTGACAATCATAAAAATGCTAAGTGTTTCCAGGAATAAGCTTCATTTGGAATCAATGCAGAGAAATTCAGGGAGCAAGGAGTGAGTCTCAGGTATAAACAGTAGCTTCAGTAGACCAGAAAGCCTCACTACAAAAATAACAAAAAAAAACCCCAAAAACCAAACAATTAGCATTTTAACAGCTAAAATAAGGAAAGAAAGTTTCACAAAAAGAAGGCTAAATAATATCTTTTTTCCTCAAAAGATAATTGCTTTAAAACAGCGGAGTGAATCCAAGAACAATAATATTTCTGACAACTGTGTTCCATTTTGTTTGCATTACAAGGAAATCATTAATATACGTTTTCTTTCAAAGAACTTGTTTTATTATATTAGTTTAAGAAAAGATTTCTCTTTTCTGTTTTCTTTCTTTAAGCTTCTTTTCGTGTGATCTCTGATACAATCCATTTAGCAGTCTTCCCTTGAAAGGGGACTATCAAGAAGTCAGGCACTTATACTATTTGGCTTCATTTACACCTTTTACAATCTATGGACATTTAATGTCCTATCATCTACTAATTGGTAGGGCTCCTTTTATATAAGGGAATTTGTTTGAAAAGATGGACTTCCTGAATACTTCAAACTTCTGGGGATTTCTGCTAAAAGTCCCTAGCCTAGGAATACTGCAGAAGCGGTGCAAAGTAGTCACGCTAAGGGGCAGGACTTTCTGGAGAATTATGGAGCCTCTCAGATGCACCCACGAGCTCCAGAGGACTTTAATGTTCCCTTGCTTGTGCTGAGGGACTGTGGCTATGATAAACTAACTAAAAGTTCAAGGAAAGGAAGTTCCTTGGAGATTTGAACTGGACACGGCTGATCTTTGCACCAGGGTATTGCGAGGGACTAAAGAAAGGACAGAAGTAGGCACATTTCTTTAAAATGCATTTCTAATCCATTTTCTTTTCTTTTTAAAGGACAAAACAAATTATCTTTGTGTTCTGCCTTTCTTATGCTTTTGAGCTCTTCATTTTTCTCTTAGAGAAAAAGCACATCAGTTTGGAACACATTCCCTTTCCCCTCCATGTCCCATTCATTTGGCTGCCAGAACAAGGAAAACTCAATTCAGAGTCTCTTGGAATGCAGCCCAAAGAAAACAACCAAGGTCAAATTTTGGAAGGTAAGTAAACAAAAAAGCAAAAATATCTAGCAAGACTGTGATCTTAATAATACACTTTAAAGCGCTTTTGTTCAGTGAAGTTCAAAGTGTTCCCTGAAAATCACAGTGCTTAAATAAGCTCTTATTCCTGACAAGTTACTTATCCAGTACTCATATAACGCCCTTTATTATGGCTAAGCTTGTCTGTTTGCTTGTACGTTCTGAAAACTGCTCATTAAACATACACATTTTTTTGTGAGAAGCATTGTTGGGGTAAACTAATTTCAACCAAGTTAATAAGCGAGCAGGTAAAAGCATAACGGCACTGAGACAAACACTTCTCCCCTTTTCCTTCTTTTTTAAAAAAAATCAAGCAATGGAAAGATGGAAGACTGACATACTGTCTTGTAGCAAATAAATAACAATACAGTCTGAATGCAATAAAACTGCTGTTAACAAATTGATTGCAAGGCACAGTGTTTAAATACTCCAAACATTTACAAGAGGGAGAGAAAAGAAATAAACATGAAGGATAGAACACACTATACAGGTTCGGGGTTTTTTTTTTGGTGTGTTTTCAAATATATATAGTGAATTTAAATATCACTTATTTTACATCTATAATAATATTTAAAAGGCATAAAAACACAAATAGTAGTGACTGAAATTCATTTAAGATTTAAATTTTAAAACTGTACTTTAAATACTAAATTGACCATCTGGTCCCTTAAAGATAAATGTATTAACTGCATGGATTTTCTTCAAGCTAGTGTGTAATCTAATTTCTATGAGAAAGTGCCATGCAAATGTGGGACAAGGAAGACTTGTCTAAGCTTCTTTATTTTTAAATATGAAGAGTGCCAAGGTAAGGAGGTTGGAAAATTTTTGCTAGTAGATTAAACATACCTAAATTTCTCTTTGATAAGATCAGTTGTGAAACTCACCAAATTTCTTCTGTTTATTACACTGGAAATATATTTTCTCATGTTGCATCCTCTTTCTCTGTAATTTTTCTGTCTCTGTTTAGCTGAACACTTGAACAGTTTAGTGCTAGTTCTATTGTGTTTTGGTGTTATCTTCCTTCCAATGTATCCCTATGTTGGAACACAAATTTTCATTTTTTTCTAATTTCAGCAAAGATCCAGAAATAGCTTAAGCAGAAGTACAGTATGATCCTCAATGAACAGCAATTTTAAGATCAATACTGCATACTTCATTCATTAATATACTGTTAGAGTACCAAAGGTATGATTTGACCTTTACTGTTTGGAAGGTTATTTCTTCAGTGTTAGGGCTCAAATTTCTACTTTTTACGAGGAATATCTTTTCTGATAATGGGTGTGTCATGGGGGAATTTAAAGGTGCTGCTCTTTGCTCCCACTACTGACTGACATAAAATTTCATTATGTAGTGTGACAGGTATAGCGAGAGATAAAATTTAGTTATTAGATAGGATGGGAAGAGAAGGTGGATAGCAATTTTTATTCTAAGTTTTTTATGCTAAGGTTTCTATACCGCGATTTCTATTCTAAAACACACACGCACTTCAGACTCACACTAGAATGACAGAATCATAGAATCGCTGAGGTTGGAAGGGACCTTTAAGATCATCAAGTCCAACCATTAACCTACCCTGACAAAACCACTTCTAAACCATGTCCCCAAGTACCACATCTACCCTTTTTTTAAACCCTTCCGGGGATGGCGAATCCCCCCCCCCCCTAGGCAGCCTATTCCAATGTTTAATAACCCTTTCAGTGATTTTTTTTTTTTCCTAATATCCAATCTATCCACTAGACTAGGTCCCTGCCCCTGTGCCACTGGTCCAGTTTAGATGGACCACTTCACATGTCTGGATCCTGGCTGGTAGCCCAGTATCTACGCACAACAATTCCACTTCTATACTGTGTCAGAAATCCATGCGTAGGGTGCACCCCACAAGAAACTATTTTTTTGCTGTTTGTCTTTTTCCAATTTAGATGGTTGGGATAAGCCACCAATGGCCTTGTTTCTCACGTCTCCCCAGGCCAATTTCTTTGACTTTCTCCGTATAGCCAATTAGTGGTTGCTGCCTGGATCATAAAGTTTCTGCTCTCCACCTCAAATGTGCTAGAAGTATTAAAAAGAAGTTAACCATTCATCTGAGCTTTGTTTGTTTCCTGTGAATAGTTAAACCATTAGAACAGGGCAGATGTAGTCCAAACCTTTGGAGTAAGACATCCCTAAAACAATTTTCTGTGCTTTCTTTGTTTTCCCAGCACATAGCGGAATGTAGCTGCAATCTAACTCTTATGAGTTAGAGCTGTGCAGCTGTAGGCGAGATCTCACTTATCTGAATGGTGCTTTTGAGTAGAGTTCAATCCATGAAATGGGTGTCAGTGTTCACTACCTCTACTTTTATCCGTTGTTCTTTTTAGTGACCCTCAAAAGCTTTGAAAATTCAATAAGAGAGAAAAATGTCCTGGAAACTCTACAACAAGTATTTTGCTGCAGTTATGTATGGCGCTTCTAAACTAAACAAGCCCAGTTTTGTCAACATTAGTGTAGCAAAACCAGGGAGTATTTAAATACTGCTGGATTGGGAAAGAAAACCTTATTTAAAGTGCAAGTTTATCCTTTCTATTGAACAGACCAGTCCTTATATATACTCTTAGTGACAAAGACCTTTGGTTTAGGTTGCATTTTGGCTGAATTCTAAGATCTCCTTCCTTTCGCTGACTTTGATTGTAAGTCAATTTCCAAGTCTGGGGCTTCTAACATCTCTTTGAAATACAATCATTCACATGCTGAAAATTCTTCATAGATCCTTCATTCAGAACTAAACCATGTACCTGAAAATTATTCCTTCTTTATATTTGTGAAACAGAGAAGAGATTTGCTTTTCAATAGAGAGAGATATATCTTTTTTGTAAAAAGAAAGTTTGAAGATGTTACCTGCTTTCACTATTGACCAGCTAAAGATTACTTTCCTTGGAACCTTAAGCAGCAAAACAGACTGTGGCAACGTTTCCTGAATTGTGATGGTGCAGCACAGCTGAATTAGTGGCGACACCTTTGTCGCATCCTAAAATAAGCATGTCAGTTAGTTGGAGTGTCTTCTTCTGTTGTGTCTGGATGGATACCAGATGACTAGTCTAGACAGTGTAACTGAACATTATTTAAGTTGCATTAAATTAAACTCAGATAAATTCTTGAGAAATTTATTTGGATTTGCCTAGATTCTGGTAGTGTTTTTCAGGATACTGGAAAACTGATTTTAGAAAATAATAGGTCCAGAATGACTAAATGGGAGCATTTGCCTTCCACAAATGTAAGATATTATGCATCTCGTGAATGAACTTTTTTTACAAAATTCTACAAAGCAATGATGTAGGAAGTTCTATGTGGACATTCAGTAGTTTGGTGGCAGAAGCTCCTTATTCTTGTGCTTAATCTGCACAAAACCAACTTGGCTATCTAGCAACTATTTCAGGTTGTAAGTACGGAATTGGACCAAATTAAAGCAGAGGAACGAGGAGAGGTAAGGAACATGAGTTTGAGGTGATGTTGAGGTTCGAGATTTACTTTTGGACTTGTGAGGATGGTTAAGCTAGGCTTCAGTTTAACCTCTCTTTAGGCTTTACCAAGACCTGAAAAGAGCTACAATTAAGGCTGGTACCAGAAAATAACAATGATTTAAGATTTAGTTACATTCTAGCAAGTGTGTCTAGTTTTTGTGAAATAGGATTAGGTTGGAATAACAATGAGATTTGGGGAAATCTATTTACATTTTTTTTAATCGTGTGTTATTTATTGGGATTTAAGCTAAGGCCAAATAGTCATATATAGACTGGGCTTTGATTAGAGCTAGGGCTAGAGTTTGTATGTTAGGACATCCGAGGATGAATGGTGAAGTTTGTTGATCTTTTCGGCAAGCCAAATAGAGCTTTATGAAGTCCTTAACAAACCTCACCATATAACTTCTCAATTTGTTTACAGTTCAAGGTATCTAGAAGTTACCAAAGTAACAGTAACGGTGTCCACAGAATTTGCATGCACAGGTTTGAGAATTAATATTGCAAGAGTCATGATACTGTATTTCAATGGCTAGCATTACTCAGGAAGCGTTCAAGACTGTCAAAGTAACAGAGGAGAACATCTGAATGCAGTGAAGACACAAGCAAACCTTTTACAGACCTTATTTTATGTTAGGGGTTAAAACAATTTAAAGTTGGAGATGACCAAAAACTGAAGTCCCTCAGTAAAGTGTTCCAGCCTCTTGGCTATTTTACAAAAGACAGAGAACACTTTAAAAATAAATATTAGGCACAAAAGAGAATTCGATTTTAGGGTCATATCCTCAGAGTATGTGGTTCTTAGGATTTTATACAGCTGAACTGAGAGTTTGATAATGCCCTTATCTTTTCTGCTTTCCTCATGGATCACATTATAGGTGTGATTTTGTGTTGTGGTTTTTTGTTGGTTTTTTTTTTTGCTTTGTTTTGTTTTGTTTGTTTTTCTACAGGTCTTATGTTTTCCATAGGAGTATTCAGAAATATATAGTAGTGTGTAGTGGAAGAGAAAGTATTCATTTCTAAACCATTCTGAATTACCAATCTACTGCATGATTCCCTAAAAATGGAGGAGAATGAACACAGTCATGTCTAGTCCGTTTGTCCTTGTTCAGTATATGTTGATTTCTAAAAGCTTCTGTCTGCTGTATGTTCAACATATAAATATATCTGTATCACGACTACACAAATTTAAAAGCAACAACATGGTAAATTCTATCATAGGACTAGATGCTACATTTTTATTTATGTTGTTAGTGATTAGCAATCTACTGTGATGCAGTTTTGTAGTGTCTTTCATTTTTTCTTTTATCTCGTATCACAGTGTTATCAATAAACTCCCGTTTCTGCAGAAAGCACACATTTATGCAACTGTTCAGTAAGATTTCTGTTTTATTTAGGTTCTCTTTTCCTTCATGATTTTCCTTTGGTCAAACTCGTTAAAGAAAGCAGTAATGAGAGGATGTGTATTCATCCTTTCTTTATTAAATGCCGAGGAAATTCTTTGCTGTTGCTTTTGTCAGAGAGGTAGAATAAGGACAAACAGACATTGCTTGCTTCAGGGTGCATGTTTCTGTTAGAAACACAGCTCATCAGAGAGCATAACAGATTCAGCCATGCTAGAGCAGAGATGTCCTTACGCAGGAAGCAGAAAGCATGCGTATAGTTAGATAGCATAAAAATAGTGTATGAGAGTTGGACACAGCTTTACAGGATAGACAGATAAAAAAGTGCTGATTGTTCAGGGTAGATAAAATAGCTAATGATTCCTTTTCCATGAGCAAATAAAAATCAAGGCAAAAGCTATGTTTCAGAGATGATTCTCTGTACTCTGTGGAGTTTGTCATCCAGACCACAGAGCTCTCAGAGGTCACGAGAAATTCCTTTTGTTTTGCAGTAAGGCTCTTTTCCAAAACATTTTCTGTGGTGCATATCTAGACTGAAGGAAATAAAGTTGCACACTTAGAGGAAAGGCCCAGAGGAAGGTATGAGGACCACAGTGTAAACAAAAGCGAATATCCTGAATAGGGCGACTACTGCTTTTCATAACTCAGAATTTCATTCTACATCCCAAATTTGAAGTTCTGATAAAATTTTAGTTAAAAGCTCTGACATACTACAATGTGAACGTTATAATTTTAGCACAATTTTAAATAAATATATTAATGAAATTATAAGATCCAAATTAACTGTGTAAACATATAAAATTAATACACATTGATCTCATACAATAATACTTGTACAATAATACATTATTATGACACTTCTTTAATGTAGAACCAGTAATCATATGTTCTCAGTTTCTCACGATGTAAGAGAGATAGAAAGAATGTTTACAGGGATTATGTATTTCTAAAAGGTCTACTTCTATAATTCTAAACCATTGGTTTAGAATCCTAAAGCATCAATATCTACAGCATCTTTACATATTTTTTTTGTAAATATTTTCTTCTCCCACCTATTTATTTTAAGCATAGAACTTACTACTGGGCACTCTAAAAGAATGGCTGGGACCTGGTCAAAATGGCACAGTGTCAAATGCCTGTAAAATAAATATGTGAAGGTGAAAATATATAAAACAAAACAAAACAAGAACTACAGCAAATAAGTACTGAGACGTTCTGGTTATAGTAACAGAAAGTTCATATTTAGGGGTTGTATTAGAATAATCAGCCAAATTTCATATTTTATCATGGCATCTTTTAGATCAATGAATGGAAAAAAAGCCCCACAAACCTAAAATAGTGTTAAAGAAAAAGGTTGTCATGATTTAATATCAGCTAAGTATTTTAATTGATACACTGATTTACACACCCCCCACACCCCCCTTTTTTTTTTACACAATATCTTTTATAACTATCTTGGGTCAAATTCTTCCTTTTGATAAATCAGATTTGACATAAGCAGTATTATATGAGTTAGACATTTGGTAAATGACAGAAACTGGGCTTTAAATATTAACTCAAGGCTAAAATTCTCTATGTTACAAAATGTCTAACTCAAATGACCTTGTGAACCTATTTCTTCTTTCAGATTTGTCATCAGTAACTAAAGTTCTTCTAAGACCATTGTACTATGCAAAAAAAACCCTTATATTTTCACAAATATGTCCCCTTTGGTTGTCTGATCATATTCCTTCAATGTTCCTATCTTTCCCATGGTTTTTTATTAAACTATATCCCTTATATCTTTTCCCCAAAATGCTCTAGTCATGTCCAATTCTTGTCTGTCCTCATTCTTGTTTCCAAATTTTTCTTCCTTCCAAATCTTTTAATTTTTATTCTTTCTCAAGAAAAAATCTCATCATAACACTTTGTCTTCAAATTTGTAACATATCTGTCCTATGAGATTTTTCATGAGTGATTTCACTGTTTCCCAAATAACTGAACTTGGCCTCCAAGCTGCTGCTCCCTTCTGTCCATAAATTTAAAGCCTAGACTAGCCCACTAACCTAGTTCTAAGCTGGTTTGGGCAAAATGCCCATTTTTAAAAAGGGAAAAAAGGAAGACCCAGGGAACTACAGGCCGCTCAGTCATGGAGCAGATCCTCCTGGAAACTCTGCTAAGCCACATGAAGAATAAGGAGGTGATTGGTGACAGCCTGTACCAAGGGCAATGTACAGCATTGGTGGATAAGGGAAGAGCAACTGACATCATCTGCCTGGACTTCTGCAAAGCGTTTAACACTGTTCCACATGACATCCTTGTCTCCAAGTTGGAGAGACATGGATTTGATGGATGGGGCACTTGGTGGATAAGGAACTGGCTGGATGGCCACACTCAAAAGAGTTGTGGTCAATGGCTCAATGTCCAAATGGTGAGCAACAACTAGTGGTGTTCCTCAGGGGTCGGTACTGGGACTGATGCTGTTTAACATCTTTGTTGGCAATGTTGGGATCGAGTGTACCCTCAGCAAGTTTGCTGATGACACCAAGGTACATGAAGCAAGTGATGGCATCCAGAGGGACCTGGACAGGCTCAACAAGTGGGCCCATGTGAACCTCATGAAGTTCAACCAGACCAGATGCAAGGTCCTGCACATGGGTCATGGTAATTCCAAGCACAATTACAGGCTGGGCAGAGAATGGATCAAGAGCGGCCCTGAGGAGAACTTTGGGATCTTGGTGGGAGAGAAGCTCAACATGACCCGGCAACATCTGCTCGCAGCCCAGAAAACTAACCTTATCCTGGGCTGCAACAAAAGGTGCATGGCCAGCAGGCTAAGGGAGGTGATTCTGCCCCTCTGCTCCACTCTGGGGAGAGTCCACCTGGAGTACTGCATCCAGCACTGGGACCCCCAGCACAAGAAGGACATGGATCTCTTGGAGGGGGTCCAGAGGGAAGCCACAAAGATGATCAGAGGGCTGGAACACCTCTCCTATGAAGATAGGCTGAGAGAGTTGGGGTTGTTCAGCCTGGAGAAGAGAAGGCTCCAGGCACACTTAATAGCAGCCTTCCAGTATTTGAAGGGGGCCTACAAGAAGGATGGAGGGTGACTTTTTACAAGTGCACGTAGTGATAGGATGAGGGTTAATGGCTTTAAACTGAAAGAGGGTAGATTTAGACTAGATATTAGGAAGAAGTTTTTCTCTGTGAGAATGGTGAGGCACTAGAACAGGGTGCCCAGGGAAGCTGTGGATGTACCATTCCTGGAGGTGTTCAAGACCAGGCTGGATGAAGCTTTGAGCAACCTGGTCTAGTGGGAGGTATTCCTCCCCATGGCAGGGGGGTTGAAACTAGATGATCTTCAAGGTCCCTTCCAACCTAAACCATTCTATGATTCTGTGATTCTAAGCTGGGGCAGGGACGGGAGAGCAAATCACACAAGTACATCTACAGATGCAGGTGTTCAGAATCAAGGCCCTAGTGTGAGTGCAGTCTGAATTTTAGTGTCAAATGCTTGTGCCCATCAAACTGTGCTTGGTAAATGCCAACTAATGCTTGAAAATTGTGAACCTCAAAAAAAAAAGTCTAAATACTTCTCATTTTTTCTTCCTTGCATAGGAATCTCGTTGATATATTAATAACATGCAACTCAAATCTTTATCAACAAATCAGATCATTAACATACTTGAAGATAATAATGCAACTCCTGACATACTCATCTTCTCAACCTCAGAGAAGAACACATTTGCTTTATATATGGGAAAACCAAGAAAAGACAAATAGGATTTTAATAACCTATACAATTACTATTAATCTTTTTTCACTCTAACGACTATAGAATTAAGTTATTAATTATTTTTTTCTATTTTGTTCTTTTTTTTTTTTTTTTAAGTGGGTACTTTTCCCCTTTGCACTACTTTCTTTGTTTCTACAATGAAACTAGAAAGCTAATTAGATACTGATTAAAGTTGAGATTTACATAGAAATGGGTGAGGATAAAATATTTGCATTTCAGATGAAGCTTACAAGGTACAACACAAAACTCTTGTGAATAGTTATTTTTTATCTGAGCATGACCGTAAAAAGTAAAGAACATGGAAAGTATCTATCAGCTCCTTCTACATAAAAAGGACAGTAACTTTACTAAGTATACACTGTTACTAACATGGCACTACTATGATGAAATAAAGATTAGATAATGGGGGATTAAATTAGATATTTGTTACATACTTTGCCAATAGAGTGAGAATAATAAAAGTGTACCAATCTTTAATAGGTAAGAAAATGCTCTGGAACTCTTGTAGCTGATCTTTTAAGGATTTCACTTTAAAATAGACTTACATTAATTTTCAATATCTTGAAAGAATAAACAATATTTTATCTTTTCTTAGTCCAGCTTGAATCATAGTTCCTGTGGTGGGCTGATCTTGGCAGGCTGCTAAGTGCCCATCTAGCCGCTCTCTCATTCCCCCTCCTCAGTAGGATGGGAGGAGAAAATGAAATGAAAAATCTCATGGTTCAAGACAAAGACAGGGAGGTCACTTACTGATCTCTGTCACAGCCAAAACAGATTCGACTTGTGGAAAATTAATTTCATTTATTGCCAACTAAAATATAGTAGGATGGTGGGAAACAAAGACAAAATTAAAACACCACCTTTCCTTCAACACACCCTTTCTTCCCATGCTCAGCCTCTCTCCTTCATTCCCAACTCCTCCCCCACCCCTCCGAGTGGCTTAGGGGAGAAGGGGAATGGGATTCATGGTCAGCCCATACCAGTGCCTGTCTGCTGCTGCTTCCTCCTCACATTTTCCCACCGCTCCAGTGTGAGGTCTCCACATTACTGCAGTCCCTTCAGGAAATATTCATCCATGGTGATGTGGGGTCCCCCGTAGTCTGTAGTGTGGATGTCTTGCTCCAGCATGCTTCTTCCCATCAGCTGCAGAGAAATACCTGCTCCAGCACTGGGACCACCTCTCTTTCCTTATTCTTTGACCTTCTTCACGGGACTGATTCTTATGCTGGATTTCCTCACTGTTCTCTGGTGTTTTAAACATGTTTTCCAAGAGTCGCCACCAGCTTGGCTGAGGGGCTCAGCTGTGCCCTGTGGTGGGTCCGTTGGGGCCAGATGGAACCAGCTGGAACTGGCTGGAACCAGCTGTGTCTGGTATTGGGCAGCCCCAGACTCTCCTCGGAGAGGCCACCACTGCAGCCCCCTCACTGCCAGCACCTGGGCATCCGCACACCATACAGTTCAGTGCATCAAACAATGCACATTCCAACAATATCTGATTTTTTTCCCTGAAATTTGAGTACTTTTGTTCCTCTCTAGGAAATTATGCTGAAGCTGCTCTCCTTTCAAAAGAAAGAGAAAGTAAACTTATGTGATTTTTATGACAGACAAGCTTCAATATTAAATGAGTAATTAAGCAAATAAAAAGGATGACTACGCAAGCAAAAATTCAAAGTGTTTTCCAACTTGAACATTTAGCTATCTAATCAGTCAAGAATCCACCTTCCTTACTTGGTATAAGTTTGACAATGTTTGAATAAAAAAGATCCTGTAGTCGGGACAAAGCATATACCACAGATTCACCATCAGCTTGACGTTCATTTTCACGATGGTGACTTTGAAAGAGAAGTATATTTGTACTGCCTGGAGTCCGATGAAATCACTATGAAACATTTTTTACAGATAAGCAGCTGCTCTTCAAAAGTGTTTTGTAGTTCTGCTTCAAAATCAAGTAAAAACCGAAAATGAAATACAGCAGGGTATATTTCCTGTAGGATCAGATAACTTATTTCGTGTTATTTTATAGTACAACTAACGCATAATGTAAGAAATAGCTAAGGAGAAAAATATATGCAGTAAACTTTTACACTGTTAATTCCTAACATGAACTACTGATTCCTTAACTTTCACATTGACATTAATAACTTTATTTTTACAGAATTATATTATTACATGATAGGATGTAACTGTATAGTCTAACATATTGTACAAAAAACTGGCATATGTGATCCTGCAGTGCTGTGAGAAAAGCTGATAATAGCATCACAAAAGCTTTCCGTTTTGGCAATTATATACATTATGGTGTCCCAGCTAGCCAAAGGGGAGAAAGACCCAGAGCTTCCAGCAAGCTATGCAAAAGGTGCATACCTCTAGTCTGACATGTGGCTTGTGATTTGAGTAATCTGTTCTTAAGTTACAATTATAATTATACTGGATGAGTACAATGTCAATCCAAAGATGGACAGATGGGTTTTAGCTGGCCTGCTTCTAGGGAATAAAGTAGGATAATTGCTAGCTTTATCAAATATTGACCTGATTGAGAGATGCTTTGTTGGGTTTTTTTTTATCATCGCAGAACAGAAATCTACAAGATCTGATAAACTACATTGCCTTCTATTCTTAGTTTTATATGTAAAGAACCATATATTTTATATCCACAATGTTAAAGAATAGTTACAGCAAGTACTATAGGATTTCTCTCTATATAGCAATTTATCCAATTTCAGGGACACTGGTGGACTCAGTATAGGCTTAATATCTTTGAATTATCTCTCTGAGTCCCTTCTGTTAACGGTGATGATCTTCCATAAAGAGTATCTTTCTCAATAATCAGACATTTAGTGCAGCTGATTGTACAAATTATTATTTTTTATTTTTTTCAGACGGATAACCTTTATAGCACTTTATCATCAGTTTGTGCCAGAATGAGGTCAGTTAGTGTGTAGAAGACTGAACAATGTTTCCTAAATACCTGTTACATCAAAAAAGAAAATAAATTGATGCTTTCTATTTCTCCTGAGTCCTAATATAAGGGAAATATGTTAAAATTTCCAGCCTAAAGAGTAAGGAAATATGAAACTAAGGTTAACTCTGTGTATGCATTGTAACGTGATGTTTGGTTATGAGATTGTATCCTTTCTTGTTTGCCTATCATCAAATTAGTTATTTAGTCTCATCGGCATGCAACTATATGATTTACTGGATTAAAATATCGATCATATTTCTGAAGCAAGACTTGTTATTTAAATCTTGCCTTTTTCTTGTCCTTTAATTGATTGCCTATAGGTACATAATGAGATAGCTGAAGTAAGTCAATAGTTGGGTACTACCAGGGGTAAATCAGGGTCCTATGAATTTCTTGATTAACAGTTTACATTACTTAAAGATTTTTTGGATGTTGCTAAGACCCAAGAAGAACACTGAATTTGTACATGTTAGTATCTGAGAAACAGGTTGAAATTTTTTTGCGTCTGCTGTAACTTTATTATCATCAGATCTTCACTTCTGAGTAGCTACACTGCTGTGTTCACAGGAGCTGATCTCTGGGTGAACACTGTCACAATACTCTTGATTATGTTTGGGGCGAGACACAATCACCCTACTTATCCTTGTTTTAATTGGGTCTCTGGCATGATGTCAGGGAAAATGTTTCAGAGTTCTCAAATGAATCTCCTTATCCTGAAGAAAGGGACTCTCTAATTTGGTAATCACTCAGCACATACAGCTTCCAGTATTGACGTAGTTTAAGATTATTGTCTGCAGTAACATTTTCCTAAAACTGCAGCTGAATAATTAAAATGAGAAGGTTGTTCACTAAGAAAATAGTTGCATGTGTGTAATAGTTTCCAACTATTTCTTCAAAGCAGAGTACAAATAAGCATTTACTATGTTCTCATATGCCCTATAGTTCAGGGGGAGACATTTAATATTCTATTTTCTTGGGTTTATTAGCTGAAATATTTTGTCATAAGTATTGATTATTATATAATTGAGAAGTCTTGTAAGTAGAGATACTTGGTTAAATTTACAATTACAAAATTATGAAATAATCCAGTTTGGGCATTTGAGATTGTTCTGGCAAGGACAAAGAAAACTTGATGGAAGTGTATATATTATGTTAGCTATATTTTAACTTCATGGGAATGAAAGCCTATTTTTCTTTTGTTTCTGAGAAACATACATTCTCTTTGATAGATCATGATCCAGAGTCAAATATTTGTCCTACTATTCAAGTAATTGTCTCGACATTATTAGTTTAAAAGACATCAATAGGGATGCAAGATGCAAAAATGTTCTCTGTCCAAAATCACTCATTTTCCAAGTGTTTATTGTAGATGCATTAATGAAGATTTAAGTGAACTTTAAAGAGGATGTGAATTAATTTAACTTATTTTCTTACACATTCTCTGACCTCTTGTTTAGATATTTTCAGACATCTTTACATCTGGTATAAACAGATAATAAGGAGATTCAGTGAAAAGTTTTGAATGGAAAGTACTTGATTTAATTTTTAATGTTGATAGCTTACATTATTAGTTCCAAACTTAGTTTTAAACTCTTTGAGATCAGCTATACCACATAACATAAGTGACAGTATTCCTTTGGCTGTTTTTAGAAGGAATCTAACCGGAACATTCTGGGTTTTTTTTTTTTCAGATTAATTTAAATTTCAGACAAGAATTTAAAGTGGGGGAAAACAAATTGCATTTCTTTTAGATGAGAATAATCTGAAAGATTTGTTTCAAGAATTTTCACTGGGGCTATAATACATAATCCTAAGTAAAGCCTCTCTCAAATGTATGCGTCATAAATGTCAGATCCTTATAACCTTTTGCTCTACAGATCCCCACCTATGTTATTGTGCTACTTGCTAAAGCGGACACAGCCACGGCCAGAATATCTACTTAAATAGTACATCCTACTGTACAGAATTTTAATTTTTCTCATCAAATGTAATGGGTGATTTGAATTGATGGCTTGTGGTGAAAACACATTTTAAAATCCCCTTTCTTAGACATGTGGACACTGTTTTAGATATGGAAAGACAAAAGGAGCTCTGGTGTCAATGGCTGTAAAGCAATAAAGTAGATAAAGGTTGTTTCAGTGTCTCCATTATACCAGGTTACATTTGAGGATTTATAGCTCTGAGCAGATAATTCTCCTTGGATTCCTATGTGGCTGGCTGCACATATCTTTGTGTGCGTAAGTTAAACCACAGAGACTTTCACTGTCCATATGAACTAGATTAAGAAACAATACTGACAATCTGAGAACAGACTGGGAAAAAGAAAATGAATCAATGAATCTCGCAAGAGGCCAAGCAGGTTATAATACCAACAACTATGAGTAGTACCAGTTCACTCTGATAGATAGAATACAGGTGGAGAATGATTTGATAGTTTCACATACAAAATTAATAGCTAAAAGAGACACAATGCTATTGGCTAGGAAGAAAAATTTAAAACATCTAAGAAAACTTGGAATTCATACGATCCAACACATTCAAAAAATGGTAAGAATTATTTTGTGGAAGACGAACATTTTTTTATTTTTCCTGTGGAATTGATTGAAATTAAGCTAAGATGAATAAGAAACTGAATCATTTCAACTGAATCCAGTCATTAATCAGTTGCAGAAACTATTAAGATTTAGAAGATAAGAATAAAATAATAATAAACCAGTTCAGCACCTGTGTTACAGTAGTACCTGAACAATTTGCAGAAAGCTGAACCAGAAGGTACTATCGACCTAAAACTAATATATTATCAATTATATAAGTAGTATAAATTTTAGCCATCAAAATAAATCATATTAATAATCACAGAATCACAAATTAGGATGTCCAAATGTCCCTTCCATTCAACTAGACCAACTTTCTATTTGAAGCACTTCTGTGACCAGGAGTAAATTAGTTAAGCCATGGCTTTAACTTGGCAAATCTTGAAAAAAACAAAAGAAACGCAAATTATACCACCACTGTCATCAGAGAAGGCCTTAAGATGGTCAAATATGATGGGCTTTTTGTACACCCATGTTGTCTGTTCCTGACTACCTTCTTGCCTTTACAACGCTTGCAATTCCTGTAACTAATTAGCCAGACAGTTTTGCTGTATTTGACTTGTTTGTGTATCTGGTACCTTCTTTTTGCATTTGTGCTAAAAAAATAAACAAACAAACAGAAAAACAAACCCAAGTTGAAGGTATCAACTATATTGTACACTTTTCTGATTATTTTCCTTAAAAAAAGGGACAGTTATAAAATAGGAATGATTATCCCAATTGTGTTACTTTTCTGTATTGTGTGTATTCCTGCTAAAAAAAATTATGTTTTGTATGGGCACATTGATATACCTAGAATGTTATAGCATTATCAGTTTGGAATATTTGTTTCTCATAAAGGGAAAATAGTTGTCTTTTAATGTTAGCATCAATTTTTCCTTTTCTTACTTATGCCATTATGCTTGGTCAAAACCTCTTATATCATGCTAAACAGTGCCTTCTGCTGATTGATTCTTTTACCGTAAAAATAAATGCTAAGTATCATTTGACCATTTTTACATTTAAAGAAAAAATTACTTGTGAATCTGCTACATACTCTTTGAATTCCTTTTTTCTCAAGTGTTAGCTAAAATGGTAGGCTGTTAAATAAAAATGTTACTATCTTCTGTTGAAATAGTGTTACAGTGGGGCATAGTAGAAAAATATTCTTAGATTTATAAAATTTCTATCATCTAGAAGAAGAGTAAAAATCACACCATCCTGCTTATTAACATATATGCTCTTGCTAGAAAAAATAGCATGGGCAGCAGCAGAACAAATTCTTTCTGTGAATCTCTTAAATACATATATGCAATGTTTTCAGAATTATCATATAAAAAAATCTGGAATTCTGCAGCTTTGTGGAAAGAATAACATATATATATAAAACCAAATAAACATAGAAATTTGAATTAGTAATGATTCAACAATGCATGACTTACGAACCAGAAGTCTAAGAGGAGCTTGGTTTAGAATTTTGATTATTCTGTTGTTAGAGATAGATTAATAGATAAGATAGTCAGCTGTCCCGGCTGTGTCCCTTCCCAGCTCCTTGCTGATCTGCAGCCTACTAACTAGTGGGGCAATGTGCACTGAAAGGGGCCGTGACACTGTGTAAACAGTCTTCAGCAATATCTAAAACATTGGTGTGTTATCAATACTGTTTTCATCACAAATCCAAAACATAGTACCACATAAGTTGCTATAAAGAAAAATAACTCTATCCCAACTAAAACCAGTACAAGTATGAAAATAAAGTACACAGAAGCATACAAATTTGGTGTAAATACTCTGACTTACTCAACAAGTCTGAGATTATAAAATTTCTTTTTTTTTCATTTTTTTTTTCCCCTGAAGGCTGAGTGGATGGTAAAAGAAACTAATTCTCATGAGATTCAAAAACTAAACAGACAAAACTGTAGATATGTAAGACCATGTGAAGATTAATAGATTTCATAGAATCATAGAATAGTTTGGGTTGGAAGGGACCTTTAAAGGTCATCTACACCAATCACAAAGCAATGAGCAGGGACATCCTCAACTAGATCAGGTCTCTCAGAGCCCCATCGAACCTGAGCTTGAACGTTTCCAGGGATGGAGAATCTACCACCTCTCTGGACAACCTGTGCCAGTGTTTCACCACTCGTAAAAAATCTCTTCCTTGTATCTAGTCTAAATCTACCTTCCAGGAAGGTACCTTCCTGGGCAGCCTGCTATAGGTGACCCAGCATGAATGACGGGAAGACAAGGTGACCTCAAGAAGTCCTTTCTACCTCAACCATTTTGTGTTTCTTAGATTTTGTGATTCAGCTAATACTAAGATATACTAAGAATGTAAAAAAAACAGTATTCTTTTTCAGATGGATTCAGAGCAGAAGTATTGTTATCATAATAATAAAATAATGAAAATAGAGAAAAAAACCCAAAGTTATTAATGAAACTACATGTGCTTAAATGAAAAAAAAACCAACAAATAAACAATAATAATGTATTCAATGAAGGAAGCCAGGGGAAAGTGTCTTGGGTTTTAGAAGCTCTATAGGACCAAGCCATACTTTTTTTTTTTTTAATTTTTTCAGATTTATCATTATTTCAGTAGTCAAGATTAAAACTCTGCTGGAAATTAACTAGAAATTAAAAAAAATAAAACAAAAAATAAAATTAAAAACCAAAAATCCCCTCAAAATATGTGAGAACAGAATTAGAAAGAACACGGAAACGAAAATCTATAGCTATTATGACACACGGATAGAGAGCATTTTCTTGGGGGACTGTGTCACTATCCCGTGTGGTGGTGCTCTCTATTGTTTGTGCCTGCCTATTTCTACTCACTTCTAGAACCTCCAAGTTATTTCTTTGAAAACAGACTCTGTAAAACAATAGTACGTTGCTTTCTCTGCATCTCTAAGAATATGAGGTTTGGCTATGTAAATTTTAAGATAAAAAATTCCTGACTCACATATAAAAGCGTTAGAATATTAAAATGTACCATCTGGTTAACATAAAAAATAAAAAATATAGTGAAAAAATAGCTGAGGATGATTATAAGTATACCAGGTCATATTTGTTTGGGTTTTTTTCCTAGCAAGAGATAAATATTCTAACTGAAAATGAACCAGAAACCTCTGTAGTTAGGGTCTCTCAATTTATAATTAATAGTTAATTCTGTACACACTGTTACCACTTCAGGGTTGTCATTCTTCATGTTATTCTATAGTTAATTATTTCTTCTGGCCTTTTGTATTTGTGTGTTGGATCCATTCATTATTATTGAATATTGGCTTTTGTGTAAAACTAATTTAATTATCGGGTTTTTTATTCCTTTCTTCTAGTGTCAAATATTTGGACTTATGTGCTTCCAAGGTCTTGACTTATCCTCCTTGTGATTTTTTTTTAAATAAAATGTAGGCTTTGAAATTTAATTGAATGGTATAGTTCTTCATGTTTTCACACTTCACTTTCAAAAAACAAAGGAGGAAAGCTTTCTTCATGAACTGATGTGATTCACTGCAAAAGCAGCAGCGGAACACTCAGAAGTCAAGTGGAACACATTTTGACGTTTGTTATGGGTTCATTGCATGCCAGACAGATTAAAGGAGTAGGAAAAGAGGACTTCTCCAGGAAGGTTTTCAATCTAGGTAGGAATGTTGCTCAGTGTGATTCTACCCAATGTATTATGTCCCTCTTTCTGTTCCCATACGCTGGTGTGGTAGCCCTTAAAATGTTATCTGTTCTACCTCTCAACTCTTGCTTCTTTATGGTCAAGGTCTTGCTCATAGACTGAAACACACTCCATTGAGGGAACACAAGTAACACTGTAGTCGATTAGTTTCTCATTTAGTATTTATCTGCACAGCAGCTACACTAATGTAGTGCTATGTAGGCCATCCCAAGCTATATCTAAACAACCTGTTAGCTGCAAGTAGAATCTAATCGCAGATGCACAGCTCTTAGTGCAGGCTCATTTACTTTTATTGTTGCTGACATTTAGTGCCAGTATTAGTTAGGTATCCACGCCTGAGATAATTTATGTACTTCTTCATTGCCTGACAGTTCTGTTGTGACAGGTACATTCCTTCTAAAGTGGTACGTACATATCCAGGTTATCACTAGCAAGACAATGAAGGCACTTTAGGGGATTTAGCATGTACTACATATTCTTTAAAACTTTATGGAACTCATAACATACGATCATTGTACCTTCAGAGCTGCAGTCACTCTTAAAAGAGCTGTTGGTAGTTCTTTCACTGATGAAATTCTATGACCTCTAAAACAGCGGTCAGAGCTACCAGTTTGCTCATAGTCTGGGGGGCTTTTTTGTTTGTTCACCACTCAATAATCATAATATTTCAAATAACTTTCAAATCATTGAGGACAATGTATAATTCTCCAAATTATAGCTGCAATCATTTCTAGAGTGAATTATAACTAGTATACTTACAAAACGTCTAGTTCTTCCTTTTTTGCCCTTCAATTCTCCTGCTGCATTCTGCACTAACAAAATAATGCTGGGCTGGTATTTTAGCTGTGATCAAACACAATTACTAAAGAAATACCTTGTGCACAGTTTCAAGCTCTGACAATGAAGTAAATAATTGTTACAAGGTCACAGTTTCTTTCTTACTGGAGCAAAAAATGCTGTCAGGGTTGCCAAAATAGTACATATGTTGAAATATTTTACCCTATGGTATGAAAATGAATTTATTCTGCTGTCTGTTTACGATCCTTAATGTGGTTAGATTGACTACCTTAAACAAGAAGCTACTGCTAGTCATAGGAACAGAAAAATGATATGACCTTTTCATTTTGTTAGGCAGTATTTTTTCTTTTTCTCCTACTTTCTAAGAAAGGATTGTACAAAGAGGAGTCATACTTCTTTCAAAAATAAGGCTTGGTTCTGTAAATCTTTATTTTTACCTTGTTTCTCTTGGCTATGCAAGATAAGCAATCTTTATGATGTCTTCATGTTTCATTGTGCTTATCTTCACAACATTTCTGTAAAACAATACTATTTCTGCTATACAAATGCACAGAAAGACAAAGGGCAACCTTTATAGGAGACCTGGGGAGCCTAAAGAATCACAGAAGGATTTGGGTTGGATGGGACCTTCAAAGATCATCAAGTTCAGCCCCACTGCCAAGGGCAGGGACATCTCTCACTAGATCAGGTTGCTCAAAGTCTTGACCAACCTGACCTTGAACATTTCCAGGGATGGAGCATCCACAGCTTCTCTGGGCATCCTGTTCCAGTGTGTCCTGTTCCATGAGACTGCACTTTGAGTACTGTTTTTAGTTTTGGGTCACTCACTGCAAGAAAGACATTGAGGTGCTGGAGCGTGTTCAGGGGAGAACAACGAAGCTGGTGAGGCACCAGTATAGGTTAGGGGTGGACCTGCTGGGAAGTAGTTCTGAGGAGAAGGATCTGGGGGTCCTGGTAGATAGTAAATTATCCGTGAGCGAGCAGTGTGCCCTTGTTGCCAAAAAGGCCAATGGAATCCTGGGCTGCGTAGGGAAGAGTGTGTCCAGTAGGTCAAGGGAGGTCATTCTCCCCCTTTACTGGGCGCTGGTGAGGCCACAACTGGAATACTGTGTCCAGTTCTGGACTCCCCAGTTCAAGAGGGACAGGGAACTACTACATCCAGCATAGGATGATGACTAAGATGATTGAGGAATTGGAGCATCTCCCTTATGAGGAAAGGCTGAGAGAGCTGGGACTCTTGAGCCTGGAGAAGAGAAGGCTGAGGGGAGACTTTGTTATTGCATACAAGTATCTAAAGGGTGGGTTGAAGAAGGATGGAGCCAGACTCTTTTCAGTGGTTCCCAATGACAGGACAAGGGGCAGTGGGCACAAGTTGGAACATAGGAAGTTCTGTTGAAATTCAAGGAAAAACTTCTTTACAGTTCGGGTGACAGAGCAGTGGCACAGGCTGCCCAGGGAGGTTGTGGAGTCCCCTTCTCTGGAGATTTTCAAAACCCGCCTGGATGCAGTCCTGAGTAATGTGCTCTGGGCAATCCTGCTTTAGCAGGGGAGTTGGACTAGATGATCTCTAGAGGTCACTTATAACTCTGAAAATTCCATGATTCTGTGATTCTGGGAGGGGTCTAGAGTACAAGTCTTATGAAAAGTGGCTGGGGGAACTGGGGTTGTTTATTCTGGAGAAAAGAAGGCTCAGGGGAGACCTTAGCCCTCTCCACAACCACCTGAATGGAGGTTGTAGAGAAGTGGGGGTCGGTCTCTTCTCTCAAGTAATAAGTGATAGGACAAGAGGAAACAGCCTCAAGTTGTGCCAAGAGAGGTTTAGGATGGATATTAGGAAAAAGTTCTTCAGTGAAAGAGTTATCAATCATTGGAACACGCTGCCCAGGGAAGTGGTTTAGTCACCATCCCTGGACGTATTTAAAAGATGTGCATTTAGGCACTTAGAAACATGGTTTCATGGTGGACTTAGTAGTGTTAGGTTAATGGTTGGACTAGATCACTTTAAGAGTCTTTTCCAACCTAAATGGTTCTATGATCCTATGCTGCCCAGGATACAGTTGGCTTTCTGGGCTGCAAGTGCACTTTGCCAGCTCATCTCCAAACTGCCTGCAGTTTTAAATTATTTTGAAACGGGGTCTAAGGATCTAATACCTAAGAATTCGTAGGTTCCTAGCAAATATCCTTAAGTGTCTAAATTTTTTCAAATGGGTGTGTCCATAGGTGGCACCAAAAAAATCAAAGTGATAAAATTTTTTCCATCAGGTTAATATTTGAGAATTTTTTGAATACCTGTAATTGTTTCCTATAATGCTGCACAACAGTATATTGGTAGTAAATGCTTATTAATTGTCTGTAGTTGTTACATTTTCATTTTCCATTAGGATATTTGAGCTCTGACAGCAAATCAAGGTTTTTGCAGGTCTCTTTTATCAGGTTTGGTTTGGTGTTTTGGGTTTTTGTTCTTCTTTTTCTTTCCTTTATGGTTATATACCCAGACAGATGTAGAAAGACAGAAGCTTTTTTAAGGCCTGCTACTGGCAGATTAAAATCAATAGCTCTCTGCCTGCTGCTGTCAAACTGTTAGGTAATTCATGTCAAGGAATCACAGAGTCTTATCAGTCTATTGTTGGGCAGTTCTGTAGGACTTAATGTTTACTTGCATGTTTTATGTGCTATATTAGCCTGTCTTCTAAGCTTCCATATGTCTGGGCAGCTTGGTGAATGAAATGGAAAAGATGAGATTTGTCTATAACAAAGACTTTAGCTGAATGTCTCTTTAGGCAGATACTAATTGACCTTTTTTAAAAGATAACTAGAAAAGAATACAACTTTGAATATTTAATTCAGTCCCTCGTAGTCTTCTAACATTACTTCATTTTTTTAAAAAGTTCTGCTGAGACACATAGGTGTCTCTAGTTAAACATGTAAGTTAAGACTTTAAGTCTTCGTGCCTATGGTTAGGTTACACATCTATGCACAAAAAAAAAGTAGATTCTGTTTTCAGTTTTTCAACATCTACAGATCTACTGAACTCAAAGAAACTTCCATGAATTTAGAAATATTATAAATCAATATGTTTGCACTTTTGTGTTTATGTAGGGATTTAGGATCATATATGTTAGTATAAAGCACTCTAGTGTAGTTCAACTGTACCTCTGGATATTGTTGTAAACTGTTTTATCCCTTTTAGGGGAATAATATTTTAATTCATCAGTTTATAAGGATCTGCAGAGTTAATTTTCTGTCTTTGGACCATATCAGTGCTTAAAAATATTGGAGAAGAATGCATTTCCTAAGAGAGAATCCCTGTGGTCACTTTAACTATCCAATTATATCAAGTATTTACTACTTTATATTTTAGAGCAGACAAATTATATATGTAGGAGTTGTGTGTATCACAGAAAATGTAACACAGGTGACTGTTTCCTTCCTTATTTATCTCTAAATAATGTAATTATATTAGAGCTTCTAGTCAGAAACCTTAGCTTTTGTAGTTGCAATAGTAAAGATCTTTTACTTTAACACAGGTGATCCTAGCACAGTCTCTGAAATAAGATTACATAACAAAGTCGTAGTTGTTCAATTAATATTAACTATGCTGTATATCAGCAAGCAAATATTAACAGTAGTTTTTTAACACTTTTAAAAATCAATTTTCATAAGTCAGTTCTGCTAAACATTAATAAAAACCTGCTTTACATTTGATAAATAATTTTATACAATGTATCTATAATCACTTCGGGTAGAAGACCTTTCAAGATTTTTACCTGATATGATAACCAGTTCTTCGATATGTAGAAAAAACTATTTTTATACTGCAGTCCTTATGCAAGTATCAGTGAATGCTTTATACAAAGAGACAGAACACAGACTTAATCATTTGCAGGCATGGAGTAATTTCAGATAAATTAAATCCATATGGCAGCCAAAAGCAATTTAACCTATTATTGACTTTGAACTTAACAAGTTAAGGAAAATAATTACCTGTATATTCCTGAAAAGAATTATATAACTAGGCAGAAGCTATGATGTCCAGAAGTAATTAGAGTCTAGCTTATATTAATCATTGTGTCTGTCCTCTCAACTTTCTGACATAGAAATCAAAGACAATAAAACCCAAACAACTAAGGGCAAAGGACTAAAAGAAGTCATTGTTCCCAGAAAAAAAGTGAGAATTGCATGCTTCAGGATCAATTATTAAAATAAATATAAAATTAAATTAATATTTTGAAATATATTCTATCTTTGTTCTTTTCAGACCCTGATTCTCACACTTCAGCTTTTACTTTTTTTTTCCTGAACTACTAGTGGGATAGAGCTTTATGGTAAAGGAGAATCAGGCCATAAGTATTTTAGAAAAGGAGATAGAAAAAGTGGTTTTTTGTTGTGGTTTCGGTTTGTTTTGTTGGGTTTTTGCAATTTTAAACCAATTAAGAGGTAGAACTGGTTCTCAGTATCACATGAATTTGTTCACAGTAGAGCTGAAGAAGAATTCCCAGTGCCACCTTCTAGAATACGATGAGCTGATAATGAGATATGATGATTTTCTGCACAAATCCAAGCTTCTTTTTTTTTGTGTGTTAATCTGGTCTTCATTTTCATGCATTAGTGCACTTCTGATTATGAACCAAGTCACCTGTGCATATATATTTTAGCCACACACCATTTGAATTATCATTGTGGACATTTGCTTTGCATTATTCATACTGTGTCTTTGTTAATGTTACTTGCAGAGCAGGATGCCTTAAACTTACTGCTAAGAAGAAAGGTAATAAGCCCTAAAAGCTTAGTCCTAGCTTAGGAAGTATTAGAATCATAGAATGGTTTAGGTTGGAAGGGTCCTTAAAGATCACCCAGTTCCAACCCCCCTGCCATGGGCAGGGATACGTTCCACCAGATCAGGTTGCTCAAAGCCCCATCCAGCCTGGCCTTGAACACTTTCAGGGATGGGGCATCCACAGCTTCTCTGGGCAACCTGTTGCCGTGCCTCATCAGTTATAAGGGACAGTTATAAAATAGGAATGATTATCCCAATTGTGTTACTTTTCTGTATCATGTATATTCCTGCTCAGCCTTGCTGAAATTATGTTTTGTATGGGCACATGGATATGCCCAGAATTTTATATCATTATCAGTTTGGAATGTTTGTTTCCCATAAAGGGATAATATAGAAATAGTCTTTCATCTTTTAATGTTAACATCAATTTTTCCTTTGCTTACCCATACCATTATGCTTGGTCAAAACCTCTTATATCATGCTAAACAGTGCCTTCTGCTGATTGATTCTTTTACCGTAAAAATAAATGCTAAGTATCATTTGACCATTTTTACATTTAAAGAAAAAATTACTTGTGAATCTGCTACATACTCTTGAATTCCTTTTTTTTTTCAAGTGTTACTAAAATGGTAGGTTGTTAAATAAAAATGTACTTATCTTCTGTTGAAATAGTATTACAATGGGGCGCAATAGAAAAATATTCTCAGATTTATAAATTTCCTATGTAGAAGAAGGTATGGGGGTTTGCTGTGGCTGCTCCTGGCCCTGCCCAAGCCTCATCAACTGCTCTCCCCACAGGCACCAGCTCCTGGCGGGTCTTTCTGTGACCTGGCGGAGGTTTCCATAGTTCAAGAAACCACCCCGTGCACTGCCATATTCCTCTCCACTATAGAATGTTCCAGCACTGAGCTGACAGCCTCTGCAAGTGACTTCTAGCAGCAGTTACACTGCTTTTAAATCTCCTGTTTAAATCTCTCAAATCCTTTAAGTTGTCTTGATACTGCTTACTTAAATTAACTCTCATAGAGTTTGATGGTATTGTGGTTAGAGTTGTAACAATTGTGAAAGAGATTGACTAGAACTGGTCAATGCAGAAATTTAAGAAAGGCTAACACTGCCTGGGCTGGACACTGTGTTAAAGATCACGCAAGAGTTTGGAAGATAGTTTAAAATAATCAAAGTCCTCTTAATGTTCCTTGATAGATAATAAACATTTTACAAAGTGAAGTACTTGTTGGGTAGGAGATTATGTACAAAGATGTGAAATAGTTTGACTTACCTCTTCTGGAACAAATAATTAGGCAATTCTTAAAAACACTTCCAAAGTAATTTTTGAAATATATTTTGTTTCCAAAATAATTTATGAAATAAATTTCTTCTCATGAATATTTATCTTACACATGATTGTATTTGAATCTGTCCTTTTTTTAACAATGGATAAATAGACAAAGTTTCAAAAGAAAACCTCAGAGTTAACCAATGTTATTTATTCACATAATCTTTAAAATAATTTTTTTTGTACATTATCTCAGCTCTCTTCCTGAACACTCATTTACAAAGAACTATATTCTCTGAAGTGATGGTCTTCTGGTTGTATTTATTGCTGTTCCTAATGTTTCTTTTGAGAAATGAATCTCTTCCCTTCACTCACAATATAAATTTATGTAAAATTAATATTGATAATAATGTTTCCACAGAGATATGCATTCTTGGAAGCTGCATTCACTTTTGGTGGTGGTAAGTTTTAAGATACTTGGAAAAACTAATTTTTTTATTCCAGATAACATGAAAATTAGTCAGTATGGTGTATGTAATATTTTGCTATTTCAGCATTGGAATTATAGAAAAGTTTTGAAAAAAATTAGTTGCATGCCCTTCATCTTTAGGTTGGGAAGAAAAATAACTGCTGTCTTTTTAAACTTGGCTATACAGTAGTTAACCTCTCACACAACCTGATGACATAAATGTGTTGGATTTGTGATGAACAAATCTAAGTCTTTCAAGATAATTATCTTCCAGAAAATTATTATAATGTTGGTTGCGTTAAGCTGCTTAATTTTTCAAATGAAATTATTCTAGAAAATGCTGGTTCTAGCAACAGATTTCACTTATTTCTTCAGTAAAATCACATATTATTTTTGATTAATTGAAATAGTTGTTTGGTGTTTGTTTTTTTTTTTTTTCTGCTGCAGAAACTAATTAAATGAAAATAAAAGGAAAAAATAAAATTAGGTAAATTTTTTGCATATTTTAAAAAAAGTTGTGGTTGATTCACACCATCCAGGAACTAAAGACCCATCAGCAAGCAGGGTGGGGATGATAATTGAAAGAGCAAAACCAAGAAAAACTCATGGGTTAAGGTAAAGTTAGTTTAATAAGTGAAGGGGAAAAAAATAGTCTCCAAACAATAGTTACATTTGAAAGCCTGCCTCTTCAGTTTTATTGCTCAGCATGATATTATATGGCATGGAATGGCATATAGTGGTTAATTAGGTCAATTTGGGTCGGCTGTCCTGGCTGTATCCCTTCCCAAATTCTCGGACATCCCCAGACTACTCGCTGAGGGGCAGAGTGAGAAACAGAAAAGGTACAAGGAAATGTTCGTGCAAATGCAGAACTGGTCACCTAGGGCAATCTTTTTGTACATAGTTAGGAGGTGGGTTTTATGTACTTAAAGATGAGCAATATTAATGGATCAATCGTGTGCTGAGGTGGTGACATAGGAGCATGGGTCAGGTGGCTGTAGAATTCAGAAGAACAGCAGCTCAGGGAGTTTCATGCAATCCAGCTAATGATGCAGTTGTAAGGACCTTTGTAACACAGACTTACGTCACCACCCAGACAGCCACTAACACTCCTGTTTTGGAGATTTGATTCCTCACGTGAGCATGAACTTCTGAAAAATATCCAAATAAATTAGTTATTTTAACAAATATCCTGTGAATATCTGTGTAAAGCTTGACCTGAGCAGCTGATCAGCCAGTAGTGCAATTATTTTCGCTTATTGTCTGATCTGAAAACTTTTGTATGAATCTTTCATTTTAGAAAATGAGTGAATTCTATTGAAAATATGTGAATTTAGTAAATATTTGTGATCATGAAAGAGATTCCCAGAGGGACAATGTGTTATTGGAAAGCAAATAGAAACATTCTTACAAAATGTAAATATATTGAGTTGCACTGTCAGCAGATAGACACTAACATCAAATGAAGTTATGAGAATTTATGCTATCCGAAGATACAATCTGTTGAAAATAAGAAAAAAACAATTTTAGCATTTTAAAAAATTGCTTTTCATTGCTTTAATTTTTACTTTAATTATTACTTTTAAAATAATTTCCCAGCAGATACAAAGTAATTCTGGAAGCATATTGTTTGAAAAGAAATGTAAACTTGATGTAAAAAGGATATTGGTGTTGTCAATTAATAATGCCACTTTTATGTATAAAAATATTTATATATATGCAAGACAGCCAGTTTCACTGGTTTTTTTATTCAAACATGATTTATTTTTGGGTCTGTAACACTGGTTTTGGATTTTCCCTGTTGGCCTGCATAGATGTAATTTTTGTGTTCCTCAATTTAAAATTTGATTATATAAAATTTGGGATTAAAAAAAAAGAAGAAAGAAAATACTAAAATTCAAATGTTATTCTACATAAATGTATGTAGAATATCTTGTTCAAAAGTGTCATACAGTTCGAACATCGATCCAAAATACCAAGTAGAGTAGAATCAGTAATGGAATCATTCTGTAATATACAGAATGATACTTTGATATGAAATACATAAAAATAGTGTATACTAAAGGAAGTAACCTCTTTTTGCCCTTTTCCCTTCTTCTACAAGGCTAGAACAACTGGGAATTGAACCGTAGAGCTAAGGAAACTTTGAAAAACTCTGTTCTTAATAACACTTGAAGTTTGACCTTGAGGTTCCTATAAATTCTCCTTTTGAACAGCAGTGACCCTGCCTTTATGAGAAGATGGAATATTCCACACCTTATTCTAAACTTATTCATTTATTAAAAAGAATTAAATAGAAAGGCATGAGAGATGCTGATATACTGTGTAAGTCAAAGGTCTAACATTCAGAATATCAACATTTTAACCTAGACTTTTACAGCACTTAATCCTGTTGTAGGTTTCTCAGTTTCTACTGACATAAAATGAAAGTAATTCACAGGAATCTCATAAATACACGTTTGGGAGATACTCAATTATCATGCTATCTGGGAGCATTGATTTCTCAAAGAGAACAGTCATAAGAAAAAAAAAACCAAGAAAAAAAAAGGCTTAGTGCATCAGTCTCGCTGCTATCATTCTCGGCTCTTTAACATCTAAAAGTCAGTCCCCTGCCTCTAAGATTTAAATTCCTTATTTTGCAGTCAAAAGATAACTTGGGAATCTCAAGAAAGAATCCATACAATATGTGACCTGTCTAGGTTAGTATAAACAACTAAGAAAATCTAGTGTGATAAAGTGTATCTTAAATTTTTACTCTCTTCTAGAAAGTGAATCTAAGAGCTAGAATATTATTTGAATTTCAGTATCTAACTAATTCTTTCTAAATCTTAATAAATTTTCTATTTTACTGTAGGACAATGTTCTGGTAATAACAAAGGAAAGGAAGGAAACAAGGAAAGGAAAAATATAAAGAAAGAGAAAGAGAGAATGGCTGAGTTTAGCAGGGATTTTATCGGATACAGATTAGGAGCACCTAACTACTTCCTATTATGAATTATAAATGTAGATGTTCCATTCTAAACTCTCCTTACTAAATGGAAGAGGGCTGAAAATTCCCAGAGAAATAATATCTCACAGTTTTGCTTAAAACATACCTATCACTTTACTGCTCTTTTAAGTAGCCTACAGTTAATAGGAATAAGAATTACATTAGAGCACTGGAAAGTAAATTCATGGGTGGTTTTTGTCAGTTACTTTAAAGGAAGAATACAGATGAGCACAGAAATAATGTACCTCAAAATTCAGGTTAAATGAGACATTTAAATTTTTTCCTTGTTAACCTCTTTGTGCCTATTTAATTGAAATCAACTGCAGTAGCTCTGATCAATGACAAAGGTATTTTAAAAATACCACTTTCAAAGTTATGTGTAATATTCTTATTTGTGCAGGAAGGAATATAGTAGAGCTCTACACTATGGTTAAGAATCTTAGGTGTCATTGGAAAAGCAAGGTACTTTCACTGTATTATGTTATTTAAGCATAATCCCAGAACTAATCTTACCCTTGCTGTTAAAACTAAGTAATATGGAATTAACTTTTCTGATACTTTCTTGGGGGTGTTAGTTGATGAGAAGCTCAACATGACCTGGCAATGTGTGCTCACAGCCCAGAAAGCCAACTCCGTCCTGGGCTGCATCAAAAGCAGCATGGCCAGCAGGTTGAGGGAAGGGATTCTGCCCCTCTGCTCACTCTGGTGAGACCCCACCTGGAGTACCACGTCCAGCTCTGGGGCCTCCAACATAAGAAGGACATGGACCAGTTGGAGTAAGTCGAGAGGAGGGCCATGAAGATGATCAGAGGGCTGGAGCACCTCTGCTATGAAGACAGGCTGAGAGAGTTGGAAGTTGTTCAGCCTGGAGAAGAGAAGACTCCACGAACACCTAATAGCAGCCTTCCAGTATTTGAAGGGGTCCTACAAGAATGCTGGAGAGGGACTTTTTACAAGGGCATGTGGTGACAGAACAAGGGGTAATGATTTTAAACTGGAAGAGGGTAGATTTCAATGAGATACTAGGAAGAAATTCTTTACTGTGTGGGTGGTGAAGCATGGCAACAGGTTGCCCAGAGAAGCTGTTGATGTCCTGTCCCTGGAGATGTTCAAGACCAGGTTGGATGGGGCTTTGATTTAGCTGGTCTAGTGGAAGGCATCCCTGCCCATGGCAGGGGGTTTAGAACTAGGAGATCTTTAAGGTCCCTTCCAACCCAAAACATTCTATAGTTCTATGATTCTATGATTTTTCTTAATTCAATCAAGCAATTTGCAACCAGTGCAGTTCCACTTTGCAATCACTACTAGAATCTGTGAAATGTGGCACTATGTCCTGGTTTGAGGTAAAACAGGACCGATTTTGTTCGGTAACTTTACTTAGTATTTGCGTATTGGGCACATGCTCACCCTAGGCCAAGTTAGCTAAGTAGTATAAAAGACAGCAGAAAAAGTTAGAAAAAAGGATAGACAGTATAGCAAAGTCTCCAGTGTTGCCTTAGGTATATGTAAAAAGGCCGCTGATACCATCAGATATGGTGGCAGTGAGAGCTGTGCGATCTTGTTTTATTTTGAAACCAAGGGCATATTGCTACCACAGTTGTCCTATCCTGAGAACTGAAACCCGGCTCTATCATTCTGGCAGTAAAATTCACTTTGATAGAGATAAAAAAGGTTGATGTGTAGGGGTTGATCCTATTTTAATTGAACTTACTGGATTTTCACGAGACAAAGACTGAAATTAACAGAATATTTTGTGTTTAAGCCACAGTTGAAAAGAAATACAATTTTGTAAAGGCTAATTGTAATGAAATACGGTTATGAAGATTGTAGTAGTAGATGAAGTAATGGTCAGGGAGGAAGACAATAATATCATTCAGAATAAATCTTGTGAAGTAGAATTTTCAGGTCCTTGTAAGAACTTAATGCACACAAAGAAAGCAAAGTGAAAAAGTTATAGAAGAGAATGGGGGAAAGAAAAAATAGAAAAGGAGTGTTCTAAGAGCTTTGAAGGTTCCCCAAATAGGCAGTAGAATTGACCCTAAAAGTTGCATGAGTGTTTTGATGGCAAGTATTCTTACAGGAGTCAGATATGGAAAAAGTGTCTTTCACTGACAAAGAACAGGAAAAATGTCTGCAACAAAACACAGAAATATGCCCTACCCTGGAGGGTTGTGGTTGCCTCCCAGTGAAAAAGTTATGCTAATTTCATTAAAGTTAAATTTTCTTTGGTATCCCAGAAGAAAAATGCCCATCTTCATGACTCAATTTCAATACACAGGATAGCAGGTATTTGTACTTAAGGTACATGTCAAGACTGCGGGTTCACTTTTCATGGTTGTTATGATCCAGATGTATGTGCTGGGACTATAGGAAAAGGTTAGCTTTGATGTCTTCAGTTCTGCTGCATTAGGCTCCCATTCTAGGGAAAGTGTAAATATTCTGATCTCAAATAAAGGAAGCATTGGGAATATGCAATTATAAAGGATACTACTGATAAGGTTCCTTTTGGAAAATATAGAGAGGAAAGAACACAAATTACACAAACTGATTCTCTCCCCGTTCCCTTGAGAGAGAGTTAAGGGAAGTATTTTTAGCTGAGTAAATACCACTATTTTTCTCTTCTAAGGTCAAGCAATTAACATAGAAGTTCATCTAAATTAGAATGACTGGATTCTGGCCATGCATAAAAAATGACTTTGCGCTTCCAGCACAGTTTGTAAGAATAATAAAATAAAGATGTATTTGATACCCAGTTGTTTACAGATTCCTTGAAGTATTCCTTATTAAAGTGTCTAAGTGACAATTAGGTATGATCACTCCTAAAATTAAACTAGAAAACATGCTTTATTTGTTAAATTGAGTAAAACTTGTTATTTCTTTGTGGGTCTTCATGAGCACTTAAAGATTTTTGGTTTTGTCACATTTGTAAGAGACCCTCATGGCTGTGAAACCTGTCACTTCTGCCTTTTCCTAATGTGCTTCTCAACAGTGTCCTTTCTATTTGCAAATTTAGTAATTATTTATTTTAATTTTCCGGTTTTGTTTTATTCCTCTTTTTGAACTAATTCTATGTAAATCCTTTTACTTTTTGCAAATAGAAAGAAAAAAAACAAGAAACAAGAAAAATAATATACAAAGCTCATATGATTTATGTCTGATTTTGTAAGCTGTCCACTGTTTATGAAGTATAAAGTGCAATAAAGTGAAGGTGATGCAGGTATACAATATATGGGTTCTTCTGGCCCTGTATTGCTAAATGAAATCCAATATCAGACTTAGACTGTGCAAGACTTTTTCTATATTAAAAGTAAATTTTAAAGTTCACCTTAGTTTACAAAAAATGCATGCCTTACTTTTTATGGAAAAGCAAATCCATAATTTTGTTACATATGTTTCTGAACATTAAGAAAGACAATGTGAAGTAACTCTTTTGAAGTCTTGTAACTGGCTGTGGATTTCTTCTTTTTTTTAAGTACAATAGCAAGCTTTTGTTTGTAAGAAGACCCTATCAGTTTGATCAGAGAAATAAAAAAATCCAAATCTAAAATACATAGTATATTAGATTTCAAAGTCTCGTCAAACTTGAGGTTTTATGGGAAACATACGGACAGTGTGTTTTTCAAAAGCAAGAGTGTCCATGTATTAAAGAATATCTTAAGTAACAAAAGTTTTCATGATAAGAAAGTAGGTGACTAATTAATTTACAGTGTAAGCCATTGTAAAAAGAAACTATATTTTTTGAAATTTATATGGGTTTCGGAACCTACGTCTTGAAGTAAGTAAAATAAAAAGATTTCTATCTTGTCTCTAACTTATTTTTAATTTGCAATGGGGCTGGAATAGTCAAGAACTCATTTCTGGTTTTGAGTTCATCAACAAACTGCTTAGTTGCCCAAACCTTTTTTTTTTCAATGTCACTTTTAATATTAAAAAACACTTTCTTCAAAGATGATTTGATTACAAAGCTATTTTTATTGTCCAAGGTGTGGATTGTTGCAGTAATCTAGATATTTCATTCATTGCATTTTTTGATTTTCCATTGTTTCATATTTAGATACACATTCAACTATTTCCATACTTATTCCATGAGTGGAATCCTTTCTACTTTTGTCCTTCAACCAAAACATAGAATCATAGAATCATAGAATGGTTTAGGTTGGAAGGGATGTTGAAGATCATCGAGTTCCAACCCCCCTGCCATGGGCAGGGACACCTCCCACTAGACCAGGTTGCCCAAGGCCACGTCCAGTCTGGCCTTGAACACCTCCAGGGATGGGGCCTCAACAACCATTCTGGGCAACCTGTGCCAGTGCCTTACCACCCTTAAAGTGAAAAACTTCTTCCTAATGTTTAATCTAAACCTGCCCTCTTCCAGTTTAAAGCCATTCCCCCTCATCCTATTGTTACCTGCCCTAGTAAAATGTCCTTCCCCAGCTCTCCTGTAGACCCCCTTTATGTACTGGAAGGCCGCAATAAGATCTCCCCGGAGCCTTCTCTTTTCCAGGCTGAACAGCCCCAACTCTCTCAGCCTCTCCTCACAGGAGAGGTGCTCCAGCCCTCGTATCATCCTTGTGGCTCTCCTTTGGACACACTCCAGCAGGTCCATGTCTTTCTTATGTTGAGGACTCCAGAGCTGGACGCAGTACTCCAGGTGGGGTCTCATGAGAGTGGAGTAGAGGAGCAGAAATGAAAAAAAAACACCACACAGAAAACATTGTCCATCCAGCTGTGGGCTTTAGTATGAGTATCTGAAGAGAGGCTAACAGTCAAGGAGAGTTATTTTATATCTGTTTTTCCCTTTGTAAATCTTGCTGCACTTAGTAGAACTAAGGAAACCCCGTTGAATACTTATTTTTTATAAGGATTATCTACTATTTAGTCTCTAAAATGTCAGTGTGGTCCTTTTAAGTACAGTATTTCACAGCACTTCCAACTGCCATGTTATACACATAGGGTCAAATGGAAGGCAAGCCTTGGGGATGGAAAGGAATTGCATAACTAGAGACCATTGGTTTGGGGAGGGTTGCTGTTCTTGTTTAATTTTTTGGGGTTTTTTGTTTCTTCTAAAAAGGTATGATCCACTTGTGTGATCATCTGGACATATGTCACCTTAATTAAAGTGTGGAAAATTTTCGAACGGCAAAGTGTTTAATGTTCCCTGCTAAAATGCTGATTTTTCAAACTATGCTCTAAATTCCTTTTTTTTTTTTTTTTAATAATCTTAAAACAAATAAATATATGAGTATGAATGCACACACCCCTGTAAAAACAGGAAACAACTTCTGGGAAAACTTTGTCCATTTCATTTTCATTTCCTCTGATAAGCGGGAGTCCAGAGACAAGTGTTCACAGTGTGGTTGGACAACACTAACAAAAATTATGCTTGATGCTTTCTTTGGAGTCTGTGCTAGTAAAAGTTTCTAATAAACAACAAAAAACCCTTTAAAAATTGCCTGAGACTAATGATTTTAAAATGAAAATTAAACATTCAGACATGTGTTCAAAATAAGAAGGAGTATCTAAGCAAAAAACACCTCTATTGTGTTTCTTTCACAAAGATAGGAACATCTCAGAAAGAAAAACAACTTAAGAATTAAACCTGAAGGATAGTCTGAGTCTTTGATCCACAGTAGAATAGACTGCTGTCACTTCAATGCATATTTATTAGAACTATTAAAATTCATGAACTTAAGATGTCCTGATATCATCCATGAAAGTGTTGAACCAATGAAGGAATGATAACGACTAATTAAATCCAGGCAGCAAAAATCCATCCAGAGCACCCAAAAAGGCTGTCCTACATGTCTAGTGATTCTGTGGAAAAAGAATATTGTAAATTGTTCTTAGTGAAGCAAGGAGCAACATACTGTTCTCACCTCTTAATTTCAATGGATGTCCTTTCAAATACTTTCATCTTGTTTCATCTATTTTCTTTTGAGCAAGTAAAGAAGACAAGGAACAAAGAATTCACTACAGAGCTCTCAGAAGAAACAACCCTTTTGTACAGAACTGCTTCTGTAGCCTCAAATCATCATCAAAGTATGGTGACAGCAAGTCTACCAAAGTTTACCAGTTTGTAAGAATTACATATTTTGGTTGTTCATATACCTCAATTATTTGAAAGGGAAATATTGTTGTGCTTTAAAATAGCGATAGATTTTCTGTTACACGCTAGAAAGAGTTCTCAGGAAAGAAACAAATTAAACAAAGATCTAGAGAGGCCTTTAATAATCTGACATTAATATATAAATATAGATTAAATTCTCCTTTTTAATACAGCTCTTTAAAATCTATTTTCTTTGTTTTATTGGACTCAGTGAAAATTTCTCACATTGTCTACTTACAAAATCTTTAATTCTTTCTCAATTAATATTGAATAAGCTAGTGAATTACTTTTTTCATTTACAATCTACTTGATTATAAATTATAAATGAAAAGATGATTCATTTAAAATTTTAGCCCTGATCTTGACTTATCTAGAAGAGCCTCACACAAAAGGTGTTTCATAATCCGTAGTGTTTCATAACCCGTAGTGTTTCATAACCGGAGGTCTCTTGAAAGACTTCCCTAAAATACACACTGATAAAATAGGTAATAACAGAAATAAGTCTCTCATGCTATTTTGGGGAGTTGCATAATTTCCATAGACCATAAATGAAATTGTTTTACTTTTCTTGATTATTGTACTTGTAATTACATCCTCTGAGAGATTATGAAAGAATCCAGGTGACTAACCTTGCAGGACTTATAACTATAAACCATCACTAAGCCCCAAAAAATTAAGATCTTAGTTCTCAATTTCCTGAAATAGGATCTCAAGTATCTTTCTTAGTCTCTGGACTGCTCTCCAGACTCCTCTCTTAAGGGACGCAGTCTGGATAACAAGGTCTCAGCTTTCAAAACTGTCTCATTAAAAACGTTGTCCCAGCAGCAGTACTAAATATGCTCCCAAAAACTGCAGGAACCAAAGCTGAATGGTCAGAGCTCAGAAAGTCAGTTTTTAATCACCTTTTGAAGGTTTTGAGATGAAATGTCTTGGTTATTCTTAAACTTTTAATTATCCTCTGTAATTTCCTTTCAAAGTTGCAGAGATGAGTAATCTCTTCTTTCTGGAATGGAATTAATTCTCCCCTTCACGATTTCTAGTTCCTATCAAATGCAAATTTTCATTTTTAACATTTTCTCTTCCATGTTTTGGCAGTGGCATACTGCTTATACTTCTATGAATTGTAATGTTTTATTCCTTAAGTTTCATGCAGGATTGAAGCACAATGGTGCTATTCTGCACTATGGAAAGTGTAAGGACAGATAAGCTAATTATCAATTTTGGCCTTCAATATGGGAAACCAGAAAGGCTAGCATGAGGTGAGGAATCCTCAATAAACTGCTGAAGTCAGTAAATTTGGAATAACCCTTTGCAGGCATTGCCTTTCCATATTTTTTTTTTTTTTGTTGTTCAAAGAGTAACTCATGCCCTGGAGCATGAAGGTCCTATCCTTTCTTGGGTACCAGTTTACTTGAGCTATATTCACTTCAAATCCAAAAATACAAAGGGATCAGCTAATATCTGTCTCAATTCAAGCACACCTTTATTGGAGCTCTTTAGTAGAAAAAGACAAATGCAGAAAGTTAAATAATGCTGTGAATATTCAAAAGGTAAATTACAGGTCAGTTTTAAGTCTTTTATTATAGTATTATCCCTGTTGCTGTTCTCCCCGGTGAGTTACCGGACCGTGCCTCCATGCTGTAGATAGGGCAAACTCTAAATCTCTTCTTGCTCTTTTCATCAGTTTTAATAGCACTTCTAAATAGTTAAATACTTGTCTTCAAAAATATTCTAATTGCCTTAGACTTTATAATAGGAAATTAGTCCATTTGCAAAGGACAAACTCTTAATTTCCATAGTTTAGATTTAAGAAGAACATTGTTCCCTGCTCAGAATAGGTTTGTTATTTTCCTTCTTACCGTGCGTGTACCCCTATCAGCTTAAGTCTTATTTCTCTCTTCTTCTTCTTCTCCTCCTTAGGTCCCCTTTAGCCCTACTGTTGAAGGAAGACAAAGACAACTTCTTAAAATTCTGCTTATGGTCTTGGGAAATGTCACTTGTTTGGCAGGGATCCTAAACAGTAGCACAGCTTGATCCCCCTGCACAGCCCTACACACAGCCAGACCTGACATCAGGAAGCTTTTTCCATGACAGGCATAAATTAAGCTGAAACTCAGTTGCAGAATAATGGGTAATGTTTTATAGAATATACAGTCTGAAAAGCAGATTCTGATGGCTCTTTAGTGGGTTAATTTCCTCCTCTAAACTCACCTTAAAAGAGATTTGATAAAAATAGACTTTTAAATGGCTTTTTTGGGGAGGGCAAGGGTTGGGGTTTTTTGGGGTATGAGTTTGAGTGTTTTGGGATTTTTTTTTTTTTTTGGGGGGGGGGGGGCGACACAGGACTTTTTGTTTTTGTTTTCCCCCTTGAGAATTTACTATGAAATTATTTATTCAAAGCTGTGAATTGCCTTGTTGCAAGTGACCAAACTAATTTTGGCAGTACCATGTACACAGAAATTTTTAGAAAGTTTACTGAAACGTTTCTTCAAAGTTCGCAATAAAAAGGTGAAGATCCCATCTGCTCAGGCACAACTGATCAAGGTTATATTCAACTGAGACCTTTTTCTCCTTCTTCCCCTCCCATGTCGATATCAAACCTGTTAATTAACCTGTTTTTCAAATATAAAGCTGTAGGTCCTAAGAAGTAGTATTTCGGAAGGTATTCAAATAATAGAAATACTGGCTGGCCAGTAGCAATATTTCCTATGAGATAATCAAAAATTGTTCAGTTGGAAAAAAAAAATATCATCAGCACTTTGGTAAAAGGCCACATGAATAAAGTAAATTAAGCGTTGCCAACTCTTGTCTCAGCCTTGTTGCCAACAGCAAGAGGGCTGCTCTTATAAAAGTTGGTAGGGTTGGGGATGAGGGGAGAAGGTAGGAACAACCCAAATGCACTCACTTTGTAGTAGATTATTATAAGCAGAACTTTGTTGCTGTACATATGTGTGGTGTTGCATCTGGATCTAAGTTAGTAAGACTACTCAGTATGGTGGTGTCAGTTCTGCAGGGACTCTGAGGGATCCCTGTACCGTACTCAACTGCATGCAATCAAAATACCCAGAATAAACCAAAACAGAGGAACCGATTTGCTTCCTCCAGGCAAATATGCCTTGGCTTGTAATGCCTGTCATATATGACCTTACGTATATAACACCACACATGAATATTTTTGAGTTGCCAGTCATTTAATTTAACAAATTTGAGATTCTGTGGTTATGTTTTTTTCTTAATGCTATCTGATCATGATGATGAATAAAAGCCTAAACTTTAACTACTTTTTTTCTTTTCTCTTTTTTTTTTTTTTTTTAATTATGCACACATTTTAGCATGAATGTGAAAACATATTTTAGGAGAAAAAATTGCCTTAAGATTTTTTTTTTCCTTTATCTGATGCCTTTTGAAAAAATGTCAATAAGTGTGGGAAAACCTGAGTTTATGTTCTTATTTCTTGTTACTATTTTTTTCCCAGCCTAAGGCATACTTTAAACTAAAAAAGTCCATGACTTTTGCTTCTTTTTTTAAAAAATGAAAACATGATCTCAAGTGTTTTGAGCATAGCACAGAGCTGTTATTTCTAGAACATCAATCCCTTTACTTTTATAAACTAATGGAAGTTCAAGTATATTAGGGAATGAGATGCTCAGTTGATGCTAATGGATAATATAGGTCTTACTGAAGGATGATATTAACTGAGAGTGCATGTGATTACACATTTTTATGCTTGCTGTTCCATCAGTAAATGAATTCAAAATGCTGGGCCTGTAAATTTCTTGGTGAAACGACATTACAAAAATAAACATGATGTAGATCACAAATCTAAAGGAAATTTGTATATTGGCTACATACAGGTTACCCGTAAGTGTTTATGAGATGGAGCCAATGGAAGAAGCGATTTAGGAACATCACACTGGATAGATGCTGCTCCCAAACAGAGTATTAAAAAGTTAGAATGAGTAATACTGGTAATTAGATCATTGTCTATTTTGTTTAATTAACATACTTACAGTATAAGCCTCTTTGTAGCTTTGATATGTGTTTAGGTTTTCAACAAATTAGTAGGCTGCTTTAAACTCCTTTTAAAGTTATTATTTTAACAGGGGATTTGAGTGGGGAGCTTTTAATGTTTGATGATAAGTATGTCATTCCACAGAAGCTAATTAAGTATTTGAAAGACTTCTTTAAACCAAATGAATCACAAAAAAAAAAAAAAAAAAAGAAAGGAAAGGGAGAAGACAAAGAAGTAAAAGAAAAGGTAGTGAACATAGGGCCAACAGTTTCAATTTTATTTTTTGTGCCTGAAAGACTAAAGTTTCTCTTATGATCAAATGCCTTATTATTACACTTTCAAATTAGGCCATTGGAAGTTAAATGCGGCAGTCATACCTACAACTTGGTGTTCAGCAATATTAAACAGCCTGGTTTTGAAGTAAATTTATTTTTTTTTAGAAACTGAGCCTTTAGAGGTCATAGTTTACTATAAGTAATGTATTCAAAAGAAATACAAACTTGAGCATGATCTAGCTAGTCTACCTGGATGAATGTCTTTAGCTTAGCAGAACACTTACATTAGCTAAGGTTTTGGCTTCTAAACCCGGTGAAGTTTAATGTTTCATTTCTGTACTTATGTTCACATACATGTATAAACAGGGGCAGGATGGACTGCTTTTCTACTTTGCAAATACAATAGTTATATCATAACCTATTGTCCACACAGGAAAAAAAAAAAGAAAAATAAAAAATCCAAATACTCTCTCTACCAAAAGCCTTACAGAAGACCGAGGAACAGGTGGTCACTAGTGAATTTCTCACTTTTTGAGTAAAATAAGATTATGGTCCATGCAAGGACTAAGCCATCACAGCTGTACTCTATACACTCTTCAGTGAAGCTGGGCAGTGCATAGTACTGAGGCTATGGCCAGCATTTGGTCATTGTTATCTAGGACAGTATTTACAGAAGAGGAAACAAAATGAAAAACCACCAGGGGTGTGCTGAAGATATCTAAAGTGAATAGGCTAGAAGTAGACTTAGGCTTTAAAGCCAGTGCACTTCATAAAGAGAGTGATTTGGATGGGTATAGTAGAAAGTGAAGTGAGCAGTCATGATTTTCGCACTTCCAGAAATAGCAAGTGAGTATTTGAAAGCACTTTCTTTCTAAAGTGGGTTCCAGTACTTTTTACACTTAACAGGAAGGATGACAACTTACACTGAAATGTAGAAGAGACCACTGGGAAGCAGGAGTCATAATAATAACAACAAGAATGATATCATTTATGATCAGCTGGAGAAAAGGGTAAATGCTATTGCAAGGAGTTTTTTATTCATGTTTTACTTGATTTTTGAGATAAAGTCTTTACCAAAATTGGGAAAAAAAATATATCCTTGCCACTCATGTTATAGATAATACATCTTTAAAAGAAAAAAACAGAAATGTATCCATGCAACATTAGACAGAAAAATATGATTTGTTAAAAACAAATTTTTTTCCTGGAAAATAGGCAGTTCTGTGAAAAACAAAACAAAACAAAAATTCCTTCATGTCCTTACATAATAGCTCATCTGGAGTGAAGAAATTAAGAGAGTTCAAAGATGACAATAAGGGCATGTTTAGAGATTCATATTGGATCCAATTCTCTGCTTTGTCCAGATCAGACAAGTTCATTAACTTGTCAGAATTCTGATGGAAGTCATTAAGATAAACAGGACTGCAGGTTATTTTTTTATGCCTTTCTCTCTCACATTTACATTGTTGTTGTTATTAATATACACAAATGAAACGTAAAATAATTAAAATATTATTATTATTTATTTTCCAGGCTAAACAGAGATTTCAAAACCTGAAAGATGATGAAATGCATTTCTTTAATTTCAGCGTGTTCTACTTGAACAAAGAATCTAAATTTTCAGCCAAATCATTTTAAAGAAAAAACATTAATTCTGCTTTTGGATCGCGAATATCTAGGAAACGAAATGAAGAATACTGGTGTTCCTTTCTTTTCCCAGAGGAATCACAGAATCATAGAATGGTTTAGGTTGGAAGGTACCTTACAGATCATCTAGTTCCAACCCCCCTGCCATGGGTAGGGACACCTCCCACTAGACCAGGTTGCTCAAAGCCCCATCCAGCCTGGCCTTGAACACTCCCAGGGAATGGACATCTGCAACTTCCCTGGGCAACCTGTTCCACTGCCTCACCACCCTCAGAGTGAAAAATTTATTCCTAATATCTCATCTAAATCTACCCTCTTTAAGTTTAAAGCCATTACCCCTCATCCTGTCACTACATGCCCTTGTAAAAAGTCCATCTCCAGCATTCTTGTAGAGCCCCTTCAGATACTGGAAGGCCACTACAAGGTGTCCTCGGAGCCTTCTCTTCTCCAGGCTGAACAACCCGCAACTGCCTCAGCCTGTCCTCACAGGAGAGGTGCTCCAGCCCTCTGATCATTTTCATGCCCTTCTCTGGACTTAATCCAACAGGTCCATGTCCTTCTTGTGCTGAGGACTCCAAAGCTGGATGCAGTACTCCAGGTCAGGTCTCATGAGAGTGGGGTAGCAGGATCAGCTCTCTCGACCTGATGGCCATGCTTATTTTGATACTGCCCAGGATATGGCTGGCTTTCTGGGCTGCAAGCGTGCATTGCCAGCTCACGTTGAGCTTCTCAACACCCAACACCCCTAAGTCCATCTTCTCAGTGCTGCTCTCAATCTGTTCTCCACCCAGTCTGTATTTGTGCTTGGGATTGCCATGACCCAGGTGCAGGACCTTGCACTTGGTCTGGTTGAGCTTCGTAAGGCTGGCATGTGTCCACCTCTGAAGCCTGTCCAGATTCCTCTGGATGGCATCCCATTCCTCCAGCATGTTGACTACACCACACACCTTCAGCAAACTTGCTGAGGGTATACTCAATCCCACGGTCCATGTTGCCAAAGAGCACCGGTCTCAGTACTGACCCCTGAGGAATGCCACTCGTTACTGATTGCCATTTGGACATCAAGCTGTTGACCACAACCCTTCGAGTGTGGCCAGCCAGTCAATTCCTTATCCCCCGAGTGGTCCATCCATCAAATACATGTCTCTCCAACTTGTAGACAAGGATGTCATGTGCAACAGTGTTAAACACTTTGCAGAAGTCCAGGTAGATAATGTCAGTTGCTCTTGCCTTATCCACCAATGCTGTAACACCATCATAAAAGGTCAGCAGGTTTGTCAGGCATGACTTGCCCTTGGTAAAGCCTGTAGTTCCCCGGATCTTCCTTTTTTCCCTTTTTAAAAATGGTCATTACAATTCCCCTTTTCCAGTCAGTGTGAACTTCACCAGACTGCTATGACTTCTCAAATATGATGGGAAGCGGCATAGCAACTCCATCTGCCAGTTTCCTCAGGAACCACGGATGGATTTCATCAGGTGCCATGGACTTGTGCACCTTCAGGTTCCTTAGTTGGTCTCATTCTTGATCTTCACCTGCAGTTGGCGGTTCTTCATTCTCACAGCCCCTGCCTTTGCCTTCTGAGACTTGGGCGGTGTGGGTAGAGCCTTTGCCAGTGAACAGTGAGGCAAAAAAGTCATTGAGTACTTCAGCTTTCTCCATATCCTGGGTGACCAGCTTTCCTGTTTCCTTCCAGAGAGGGCCCAAATCTTCCTTAGTCTTCCTTTTATCACTGACATAGAAGTTTTTCTTGTTGCCCTTGATGTTCCTGGCAAGATTTAATTCTATCCGGGCTTTAGCTTGCCTAACCGGCTCCCTGGCTCCTTGGACAGATTCTCTCTATTCCTCTCAGGCCACCCGTCGTGGCTTCTACACTCTGTAGGCCTGTTTTTTCCTTTGAGTGTGTCCAGGAGCTCCTTCTTTATCTCTGCAGGCCTTCTGGCTTTTTTGCCTGACTTCTTTTTTGTTAGGGTACGTCACCCCTGAGCTTGGAGGAGGTGATCCTTGAATACTCATCAGCATCCTTGGGCCCCTCTCTCCTCCAGTGTTTTATCCCATTGAATCCTACCACGCACATCCCCCAAGAAGCCAAATACTGCTTTCCTGAAGTCCAGGGTAGTGAGCTTGCTGCAAACCCTCCTCACTGCTCTAAAGATCTTGAACTCTGCCATTGAGCTGGACGTTCCCCACCAGCCCCTCCTTGTTGGTAATGACAATGTCCAGCATAAGTCCTCTCCTCATTGGCTCCTCTACCACTTGGAGAGGGAAGTTGTCATCAACTCAGTCCAAGAACTTCCTAGATTGCTTGCGCCTCGCTGTGTTGTCCCTCCAACAAGATATCGGGGTGATTGAAGTTGCCCATGAGGACCAGGGACTGTGAATGCGATGCTGCTCCTATATGGTCTGTAGTTCTATGGTCTGTAGAGGGCATCATCTGCTCCGTCATCCTGGTCAGGTGGCCTGTTGTCTTGAAGTCATGTTTCCTCATAGCTTCTGTTTGTCTACATTTCTTGCTATGTATTTAGGTGTTTTTTTCTGGGAACAGTTCTAACAGAAAGCATGAAGAATACTTCAAATGTAGTCTACTGTCAAAGCTAGTGATTAATTGAATGGCAGACAGATTTATTTTTTTTTTTTAATGCTTGGAGTAAATAATTACAGGAGTAAATAATTATATAGAAGAAGATGGATAACACCTTTGATGCCGATTTTTGAATAAAAATAATGAGGCTTCTTGTTTTAAATATCTAATGTCTTTGAGGGTTAGAGTCTTCACAGGCGAGTGAAGACACAGAGTTCAAATACGAAGATTTTCATCATATCCTTTCTAACGTCTATTTTCTACAGGCAATAAGTAGCAACAAAGTCATGAAGGATGAAAAGAAGGTTATTGGAAGTAGTCAACACAGATTCACCAAGAGGAAGTCATGTCTGACTAATTTGGTAGCCTTCTATGATGAAGTGACTGGATGGGTGGATAAGGAGAGGGCAGTGGATGTTGTCTAGCTTGACTTCAGCAAGGCTTTCGACACTGTCTCCCACATCATCCTCACAGGAAAGCTTAGGAAGTGTGGGTTAGATGAATGGACAGTGAGGTGGATTGAGAACTGGCTGACAGATAGAGCTCAGAGAGTTGTGGTTAGTGGTGCAGAGTCTAGTTGGAGGTTAGTAATGAGTGGTGTCCCTCAGGGGTCAGTACTGGGTCCAGTCTTGTTCAACATATTCATCAAAGACCTGGATGAAGGGATAGAGTGTACCATCAGCAAGTTTGCTGATGACACAAAACTGGGAGGAGTGGCTGACACACCAGAAGGCTGTGCTGCCTTACAGCGTGACCTGGACAGGCTGGAGAGTTGGGCAGAGAGAAAGCTTATGAAGTTCAACAAGGGTAAGTGTAGGGTACTGCACCTGGGGAGGAATAACCCCATGCATCAGTACAGGCTGGGGGCTGACCTGCTGGAGAGCAGCTCTGTGGAAAGGGACCTGGGAGTCCTAGTGGACAACAGGATGACCATGAGCCAGCAATGTGCCCTGACAGCCAAGAAGGACAATGGCATCCTGGGGTGCATCAAGAACAGTGTGGCCAGCAGGTCGAGGGAGGTCATCCTTCCCCTCTATTCTGCCCTGGTGAGACCGCATCTGGAGTACTGCATCCAGTTCTGGGCTCCCCAGTTCAAGAAAGACAGGGATCTGCTGGAGAGGGTCCAGCAAAGGTCTACAAAGATGATTAGGGGATTGGAACATCTCTCATATGAGGAAAGGCTGAGGGACTTGGGTCTCTTTAGTCTAGAGAAAAGAAGACTGAGGGGGCATCTTATCAATACTTACAAATACTTAAAGGGAGGGTGCCAGGAGGATGGGTCCAGTCTTTTTTCAGTGGTGCCCAGTGATAGGACAAGAGGTAACGGGCACAAACTTTAACACAGGAAGTTCCATTTAAACATGAGGAGGAACTTCTTTACTTTGAGGGTAGTGGAGCACTGGCACAGACTGCCCGGAGAGGTTGTGGAGTCTCCCACACTGGAGACATTCAAAACCCGCCTGGATGCCGTCCTGTGCAACCTGTTGTAGGTGACCCTGCTCTGGCTGGGGGGTTGGACTAGATGATCTCCAGAGGTCCCTTCCAACCCTGACCATTCTGTAATTCTGTGATTCTGTGATTCTGTGAAATCAGTTACCAAACATCAAAGATACATAACTGAAAACAAACATAGATTTCTTTAGAGAAAACCCAGCTCTCCTCAGTGATGGTCAGTTCCTTCTTAGAATTTAAGATAATTACATTAGCTACCATTTCTGTTTCAGGATGTTCTAGGAACAATTTAAATGCCTAAGTATTTTTCCTAATAGAAACTTTATCAAAAGATAACTAACTTCAAGTAGCATCAAGATGAGAAAAATTATCCAAGAATATCAAGATGGGATGTGGTTACAAATCACTGAAAACAAGGATTAGCATGGAATTAGTTATTAAAGTCTTACTAATAGCAGGAATACTGACATATATGAAATGAATTAGTATGAACATAAGAATAGTTTGCAAGCATGAGGTAGATGCTTTCTTTGCTGGAATACTATGTCCCAAGTCAAGAAACTACAAAACTATACTACGTTCAGTGTACACAATGCATAGAAAGAGACACAACATAAATGGGAGGGCAAATAGAAATACAAAGGAAAGCAATATTTTTTCCATTTTAGAAATAAAATAGCTTATTTCTTATTTATAGTTTTTTGTGTACTACCCCTGCAGTTTCTTAGCAACTCAGCCTTGTGAAACCTTGACCTTGAAAAGGGGCAGAAGGTACAACGGGATGCAATTTCCTATGAACTCAAATTATGGAGTTAGGAAACTGGTCAGTAAATGACTGCCAAATAGAGGTATAGCAAAATGTTCTTTTTCAGCAAACAACTGAGTCAAAATACCCAAGCTCAATAACAGTTGTCTGTTACTTTCCTTTCATCAAAAGGCTGAATATACTACTAGGCTTACAACGAGGAACGAGACAAGGAAAAACAGACAAAAATTGCACAACTGAGCCTGTAGGGAATTTCAACAAAGACTTGTAAATATAAAGTAATATTCTGAAAAGAGTGCTATGTCATGATCTCATTCTAGGTGAAAACTACAGTACAATATAAAAAGGAAATGGGCAAAGTTGGTTTTTTTGCTCATTCTTGAAATGTTATCTACTAAAAAGTGCTTTGCACACTTTTTGTCAGAAACAAGTGTACCTCAGGACAGTCAGACCCTTCACCGGAGGTTAGATGAGGACCTTGTATCTTGTTTAGATAACAGTCATCTGTGTTCTTACTGTTCACATCTCATTTTCCCCTCACTATGCTGCTCTGATATTTCTATTTATCACATTCTAGTTATTTGTTTTTATATGAAAAACACCATCAATAAACCCTTTATTCTGCTTTAAGACTATAAAATCAATGAAAAAGGACATAAATAAACAAATTTATTTAAAAATATATTTAGCATTTTGTGGGTGGAGTAAAAATAAAGAAAATAAGATCCTCTTACAAAATTATAGAAACTGAATCTCTAAAAATTGCTTTATTGTTATCCTTTTCTAGAATTTAGATGCTGAATCTAATATCTTAATTCTTTTGAAGGGATTCAGGTCAACATATTTGCATAAATCCAAATAATCTGAGAATAAGAAAAACTTAACAGTATTTATGGTCATCTTCATAAATATCTATCAGAGATCCAGATTCAGAGCACAATATTTGAGGATACTAATCTGTACATCTGGCTTGAGCTCATATTGTTATTAGGAGTGGTTTTGGCTGTTATATTCTACATAACAATAAAAATATGCATTATCCAAATTTCTGCACTAAACATTTGAGCTGTCAGTAAAACTTTCATTAGTTACAATGGTAACAGATACAGCACAGAGCTATTCAATTTTATGATTTTTTGTATTCACAGAAAGAATTAATATAAATGGGGAAAAAAGATACCTAATTCTACAAATTCTTATTTTAGGACAAAGACTTAAAGCTGTGCAATAGAAAGTAAACATGGAGGAGTTCTCTATATGAAGAGTAATATTGAACTTGGTGCTTTCAGAAGGATCAGCTGAAAAGCTTAACCCAGGCAAGAAGCTGAGCTAGAAAAGAGTCTAGAAAAGAGTAATGAAAATATTTGAATAAAAGTTTCCTTTGCTTTTTTTTTGGGGTAGAAATCTTCAATTTCCTATGACCAGGGTCATAATTTGCATAAGCTAGGATAGAAGAGAATTTATGTGAGAAGACTTTGTGACTAATGCACAGGTGACACTTTTAAGCATGGCTCATTTTTTAGATTTTTCTGTTAAAAGATAATTCTGCTGAAAGGCTGTAGGTGAGGTAGGAAATCTAGCCTGTATGATTTCCTGCTACGTCAACTACAAAATGGTCTGTATTTAGAAAATAGCACATCACTCAGAGGTATGGCATCTTATACTAGACCGTTTTCTTTGACTAGTTTTTTAGTTACTTTCTGCTGATGTGTCTGATTGTCTAAACTCTATACACAAGTATTTTTTCAGTACAGATTAGTGCCCATGAACCTCCACTGTGATCATGTTTGAAAGACATTAATACGTTGTTCACTCTCCAGTTAAGGTCAGTAAGAAGGTGCTAAATAAGGTACATCTACTATGGTTCTTCTCAAGGCCCCTCACTACAAGAAAGACACTGAGATGCTGGTGTGTGTCCAAAGAAGAGCAACAAAGCTGATGAAGGGTCTAGAGAACAAGTCTTATGAGGAGTAGCTGAGAGACCTGGGATTGTTTAGCCTGGAGAAAAGAAGGCTCAGGGGAGACTTTATCACTCTCCAACCACCTGAAAGGAGGTTGTAGAGAGGTGGGGGTCGGTCTCTTTTCGCAAATAACAAGTGATAGAACAAGAGGAAACAGCCTCAAGTTGCTCCAGGGGAAGTTTCGATTGGATATCAGGAAAAATTTCTTTGCCAAAACAGTTATCAAGCATTGGAACAGGCTGCCCAGGGAAGTTGTTGAGTCACCATCCCTGGAGGTATTTAAAAGATGTGTAGGTGTGGTGCTGAGGGACGTGGTTTATTGGCATTTGGCAGTGTTAGGTTTACGGTTGGACTTAATAATCTTTAAGATCTTTTCCAACCTAAATGATTATATGATTCTGTGGTTTTATAAGACAACTGCCTCCAGTTCAAACTTGGAGTTTACCATTATCGTGTCTACTCCAGTTTTCAATCTTTGAAACAGTGCTACCATCTAAGACAATAATTTCTTTTACGTGTAATTTGCCCTTTCTCACCTTCTAAAAAGTTTAATAGGAACTGTTTGCAGTGGAAGGAATTTAAATTCTTAAACTGATGTTACCACTATAAGGATATAAATTTGTGGAAAAAATACTTTTGGGTTAGTTTTTCACTTCTAATTTTGAGAAATAAATAGGATTGGAATATAGCATTGGAACAATAAAGTCTAATATGATTTTTTTCATCCCCTTTAGTATCTCCAACACACTGTTTTCCAGATCTGGCTTTTCACAGTCACTTCTATTTTAAAATCCAAGCCATTAAGACAAATAAGTTCCACTTCTGAAGAACATCATAAGATAATGTTAGGAATGTTTTTCATCATAGCAACATAATTTTTTGGGGAATGTAAAATCCCAGATTTCAATATCAATTTCTAATAGGAAAAGGAAAGATATTTGGTGATCAAGGTGATGAATTGTTTGTATTCTTGCTATTATTTTTTATTTTTCCCTCAGGGATAAAATAGACAATTAAACCAATTTTTAGCCACCATGAAAATTATGATTTAAGATATATTTTTCTTCAGAATAATTTGCTATGTGAATGGAAACAAAACTGGAATTTGAAACAAAGACGGCTTTCAGTGAAAGGAATACTTTCTTGGAGCTACTTTTTAGCATGTAATTCTCAAGAAGCCACAAAAAAAGGTCTTTCTTCAGCAATTAGTAAGTCATTTACTCTGCCTAATATTTACAGATTATTTTTTCCTGGCCTGTTCCTGTATTCAAGGGCAAAATTTCAACTCTTCCTAAGGCTGTCACCTCTGAGAAATAGAAGCTAGAATCTATTCACCCACTCAAAAGCATGGTTTTCTGATCTGTTCATTGCTAGTAAATGCTATGGGATTCTCCACAATCCTCATCAAAATCCATTGAAGCCTATGACAATAAGTGCCTAGATGAATAGACTGGTGGTATAATGGGAGAAGCAGAATGTAATTGTATAAATATTCTGTGTATATAGAACAATTACTAATATAAAAGAAGCAGGATATATAATAAAATCAACATGACATTAAGGTCTTTATTGCTTTTCCAGTCAATTGTAATATTTTATTTTTATTATTTTAAAGCTTGAGCCTTTAAGAATCAGATTTTCAATCTTTTTCTAATAACTATTCTGCCCAGAAATTTATCTTTAAATAGCAAATTGGTCACTTTGTTTTAGTAGAAACAGATGGCAAGCATGAATTATGAACAGCTCAAGAAAGATCAGCCTTTGGGCTGATGTGCAAAGGGAGGTTTGCCTGCTTCTGATTAGAGTAAGATGAGGCCATGTTATACTTCCAGGATTTGTGGTAGCATGGAGCAAGTAACTCGAAACTAGGTTACTAAGCTAAGGACTTGGTGCCTGCTTAAAATCAACGTTTCAAGCAGTAGATTACCAAAGCGCTTTTATTCCCCCCCTCCCCCTGGATCAGTAGAGCTTAACATAACATATAAACATGTTGATAAATACGTTAGAAAGTCTGTAACCAAATGAAACAGACATTTTCCTACATAACTCTGGCTTCTCTGGAGGCTCAGAGAAAGCTCTGCTTGCTTTTAGCAAACTACCAAGACAGGCAGTATGTTTAGGACAATCAAGAAGGTCTCCACCGTAGGCAAGTGAATACAGTTTTTGCCATTGTTACTAAAAGGCCACAGTCTTTGTATGGAGCAGAAAGAGCAAGAGCAGGTAACGACTGGGCTTGTCTTGCTCTGAGTTGTTTTTCAACTATTTTGAGTGATTGGCTGGTTTTCTCAGCCAGGGTTTGGCAAACTGAGTCTGAGTTGAATGGCAAGATAAAAATTATGGAATCAGTCCTCTTGAGATATAAAATAGTGTGGAAAAAAGATCCAAAATTGTTAAAAGTTATAGTTTAATCGCCAAGCCAGAAAGATTTTTGGAACAAACTTAAGACATTCTTTACAAAATGCAACATGTCCTTTCAAGACAATAAACTGTTACAAGATTAGAACTAGTTCAGAATGTCTTGATATAGACATCCAGATAACAGGGTAGTTAATAACATATGTGAAGACATTAGCATTTACATACTAAATAACATATATGTGTTAGAGGACATAGTCAGGGATAGCAATTTGTCTATCTATACACATACTCCCGCTCCCTGTCAATGAAACATGCTCTATTATAGAAATATATATATATCTGTATGTAATCTTATGGAATATAAAATAAACTGAAATTTATTAGTACCAGTAAACCAGTGAAAACTTACTGCAAAAACTCTCTAAAGATGATACTTGTCTATTTCCTTGAGAAATTAGAATTGGAAGGTTATTACGGTTAAGATAAACACCAAAGAAGGTGAATGTGTTCTTACATGCAATAATGGAAGGAAATATTTTTCCCTTAACTTTGACCCTCATGCAGAATGTGAATAGGTCACCAAAAGGGTCTGGAGGCCAGTGATGGATCAATAGGAACTTAACAGGACCCTGTGGATCTGTAGATTGGAGGTGACCTGTGTCTTCTGAGTCTTGGCTTATGTTTATGAGATATTTCCACAACTGAAAAACAACGAAACAGCTTTTTTTTTTTTTCCATTTTGTCATTTTTCACAGGTATCCATGCGTCTGCTTTGAAAGGTATCCAAGCCCCTATTTTTCAAAGCAAGGAAGAGATTATTGCATGATCATAGAATTCAAAGAGTAGGACATTAACGAACAAAAAGCAACTGAATTAGATGACATTCACAATAGAATTGCAGGTTCTTAGCAAAAATACATTTGTTGATGTTTGCATAAGTTTCAGGAATCGCTAGAAAATGTTGAATTAATTATTATATATATGTTTATTTATGGACTAGATTGACTTCTTCCATTGTGGCTGGGCTTCCTCTCTCATAATTTACATTAATCTGCTGTAGGAAAGATTTTTTGTCTTCATGTTGAACATTCAGAGATTTCTTCTTAAGATATAGTCATTGAAAATATTCTTTAAATTGACTGCAAAAACTTTTTGTTAACTAGAGCTTAATACATTCTAATTATTCAAGAGTCTTATGCATTTTGTTTGTTATACTGCCAGTCACTTTATTTGATTTATTAGTTCCAAGGAATTAAGAGCTAGGGAACTTTATCAGAGTTATCTATCTATGTAAATTGTAGACAAGTGTAGCAATGAGAATACATGTTTGAAAAAAGAAAGAGAAAAAAAAAAGGGGGGTTTATTACAAAACTAAAAGTTAAAAAAATTAAGCACAATGCAACAAAAATACAGACTAGTGCTATGGGTGCAGTTTTTGAAAAGCAGTGCCAAATTAAATTCTTTCTACCTTTTCCTTCCTCACAACTCATTTTTCCCCTCTCCTGTATCACTATCCACTCATGACACTACACTGTGAGTGCGATTATGGACCTGATCTTGTTAATCTTTTAAATTTTTTTTCTGTTTGAGTTGTGTGTGTTTATGGGTTCTCTACCCCTAGTAAATCAGTTTCATAACCTAATTCATTGCATGAATGAATATTATTGTACTATTAAGATTATTATATATAAATGTAGGTATAAATACATATATGTATATATGGCAAAATTTATGTATCTATGAATATACTATATATAACACCTGCACTATTTAGGAATGGGAGACTGCAGAGAAAGTGTGGGAGTGAGCAGCAGAGTCAATTTGGGATATATGTATTGGTATGGTTACCATATACAGAACCTTATTTTTTTACGGTGTACTGAACAAGCCAACTGTATCCTGGGCTGCATCAAAAGAGTGGTTGCTAGCAGGTTGAGAGAGGTGATCCTGCTCCTCCAGACTTACAAGACTTGGCCTGGCGTACTGCATCCAGCTTTGGAGTCCTCAGCACAAGAAGGACATGGACCTGTTGGAGTAAGTCCAGAGGAGGGCATGAAAACTATGAGAAGGCTGGAGCACCTCTCCTGTGAGGACAGGCTGAGACAGTTGCAGGTTGTTCAGCCTGGAGAAGAGAAGGCTCCAAGGAGACCTTATAGTGGCCTTCCGGTATCTGAAGGGGGCCTACAAGAATGCTGGAGAGGGACTTGTTACAAGGGCATGTAGTGATAGGATTAGGGGTAATGGCTTTAAACTGGAAGAGGGTAGATTTAGATGAGATATTAGGAAGAAGTGATGAGGAACTAGAACAGGCTGCCCAGGGAAGTTGTGGCTGCCCCATCCCTGGAAGCGTTTAAGACCGGGTTGGATGGGGCTTTGATTAAGCTGGTCTAGTGGGAGGTGTCCCTACCCATTTCAGGGGCCTTGGAACTAGATGATCTTTAAAGTCCCTTCCAGCCTAAACCATTGTATGATTCTGTGATTCTATTAATAGAAAATTACTGTCACTATCACATAAGAATTTTTGTTTATAAAAGCTGACATGAATACATAGTCTTATTGAATCTACCAGCATTAATCTAAATACAAGCAACCTCAGAAAAGAAATTAGCATATCTTCATTTTGTCTGGTGAGCTTTGTCTTAAGCTGCATTTAATTCAGTAATATTTCCTGTATTCTCATCTTCTTAGTCTTCAAAATGTGTAGTGATGCTTTTGCTTTTTTACTGCTACAAATGAAGAATCAATGACAGATCACTTCATGAAAGACATCTGAGATGACCACAGTCACTTTCAGTTTTGCTCTCTGGGGTTTGGTTTCCCTTTGTTGTGACTTCTCTGCTGATTCCTCAAACCAGGAAAAGTACATTCATTTTAATTGAAATGAATTTACTTGATAACTAAATATTAAAGAGTTTTACAACACTGTAAAAATTAAATGTTATCAAGCATACAATCTTAGTATTTTTTTGCTCTTCACAGGAACCTTATATATCAGTGGTACAAATGGTAGAGGTGATTTTCATATTTTGTCCAAACTATCTGAATTGTCAGTGTCAGAACAATGCATAAGGGACTTTGATATTAGACTAAAGTATTAAAGTTTAAATACCCGCTGATATATGGCTGCTTTGAAAACTGGAGAAAAAAATTGCCATATATAGGAGACACCTTCTATGATGATTGCCTGATCAAGTGCACTATTTTTTCCCCCAAAAAAGAAAATGAGGACAAAGAGAGCCCAGGCTTTCATGTGATGCAGCATGTTTGTGAGATGAAATACAAAATGAAACTGACTTGAAATGCTTCATATTTGTTCTACACGCAAATGTGTTGGGTTTTGTTTAGGGTTTTGTTTTGTTTTGTTTTTTTAATATATTTCAATCTAAGTGAAATCAAGTACAGCCAATGCATTTTTGGTTTAGTTTTTCTCATATGAAATTGTAAAGAGTCAGAGAAAATTAGGTCTCTCTGACTTGGATTTTGATAAAATCTAATGTCAGTTCAAAATTCCCAGTCAGTTTAAATGTATTGTTTCAAATCCAGGAACAAGACTGAATACATATAATAAAGTTATAATTCCTATATTTTGCTATTAGCATATATATACTACTACAATTTCTTTTCCTTTTATGATTCTTCTTGCAACAGCATGATTTAAAAGAGCAGTTCAGTGTCCTTATGATTCAACACATTGAGAAACAAAATTAATGTTTTAAAAAGTTGCTTTTTTCATTCTCTTCACATTTTACTATACAACAACAGTAATCTATTATAATTCTGCCTGCTCTTTTCCAGTTATTATAACAGGTTTTATTATAAGTCTCTGTGTTCATGTTCTGCAATGCAGTATGTTTGTAACTGAGTTAGAGCATCATGACCATATGCCCAGCACTGCAGGGAAAGTCTATCTGGGGGTTGAGGTAGGATGGAAAAAAAGTAAATTATTTTCAGAATTACTAAAGACTGAAAGATATTATGACAAAGAACAACCAAAATTTTATGTTAATGGGTTAAAAGATTTAAGAGGTGAGCCATACTCTCAGAATAATCAAAACCGTATATAATATGTATGTATTAACATCAAGAAATGCTGTTGGTTTTGTTTTGTTTGTTTTTTTTTTCCCTAACACTTCTATCTAACAAATGAAAATTATAATTAATTCTAAACACGAGCAATGTAAATCATAAACATGGCTGGGGAGATGGCACCTTTTTAAACCTGCAAATAGAATTTAACAGATCAAAATCAGTCAAGTTTGTTATTCTGTTCACAAAGATATAAATTCTTCATCAAATTTTATTACCAGACTGACAATATAATTTAACTGTAGCACTTAAATGGCAATTAAGCCATCAAATGTTCACGCTTGGTAGTTAGGTGCTATTATTTGTTGTGGTTGTGTTATCTGTTACGGTAGCATAAGGTACCTAGGGAGATTTCCTGCTTTATGTGGTAACAGAGCACCCTAAAATGGAAAATATGTGTCTCTGTTCTAAACTATATTTGCCAACTGTCTGGTCAACCAACATGATCATTTATTTTATTTGATTTTTTTTTCTATATTCTTTGAAATAATGCTCTTTTTTTTGTGGCCTAAAAACTACTCTTCATCTGACAAATGAGAAATTCACCATTTATAGAAAGAAATCTATTGCAAGAAAGATTTCTAAAATCCATCTCAATCCTAAACTTATTTTTGATGAGTCTTGTGAGCTGTCTATGTCATGCATATTGTTTCTGATACCGTGGCAAACTTATTTTTAACAGTGAATTTTTATCTGCCCAACCACTGTATTTGTTGTTACACAATGGGAAGGAATTTGAAATTAGTGATAGGCAATCTCAGTGACAGGAGCCCAGTCAACTATTGTTTTATTGTAAACAGACAATATGACAGTGGTTGAAGATCCTTGACCTGTGCTTCCTGTCAGTTTTAATTTTCATCACAGTGGTCACCATTATGTCAATACCTCAAAAAGTACGATATAATCTATATTGATTAATACTGTAACATATTTATCTCTACTTAACAAAAACTTATACTCATCTAATATGACTTTATGGGAGGACAGGAATAAAATATCTAAATTATTTTTGAGGTATTTATATTTTATGTTTTATGTTTATGACATATTTTCATTATTTTCCAGGGACTTGATGTGAATCAGTTGATGATACATCCCTAAGAGAAAATTATTCACTACTTCTAAGGCTAGAAAAAAAGATGGAATGCACAATAATTCAATGTTAGCTGTAAATTAGCTTACTAATTAAAGCTGAATACAGAATATAAACATCCATTGGCTTCAATGCTCATATTAAAGTCTTAGATGTTCAGTGATTGCTCAGTCACACTTCCTGCTTTAGATAAAATGACTGAAGTATTGCACAGTCTGGAGTAATATGGTATTTTACTTTACCTCTTCCTTTCCTCCAGAAGATACAAGGAAATTCTGTAAAAATTCTTAATATTAAATTAAACTCCCTGTTATTTTTCTGCAATTCAGAGTCCTTCTTATTGCCGCACGTCTTTGGAAAACTTATTTCTTTATCCTTGCATCCAAATCTGCAGCCTTACTTTTCAATGGAGGCTTTTTGTGTCCTCTTAGATATTCCATGAAGTACAATATTTACTCTTATCCTTATATTGTAGTGTCCTGACTTGCCATACTCTTTGGAAATAAAAAATGTCTTACTGCAGTTTTTCTTGTGAATACTTAAGATGTGTTCAGACAAATTTACGATTTGATAATTATAGTATAGGCAAAATAGTTTGCAATGTTTATAAAGGCACTGGTGAAGAAATTAAGGCTTTATCTAACGCATTGATGAGAAGAGAAAAGGTATTCCTTTTCATCCAGCTGACTTGCTACAGAATTTTCTAACTTGCTGAAGTCACTTCAGGGTAGAGGTCAATGAGATAAGTTGAGCTGATTTTATAGTTCATTGCTACTAAAAGAATTGGCTACTCTTTGCATCTCCGCACTCCTGGCTTGATCCTTTGCACTTCTTTGATCCCCAGTGAGCTAATTCCACTCACTAAAACAACAGAAACTAATCCAGCAAACCAAAAGAAGTAGTAGTTTATTGTTGATGTAATGAGCTGGAACTGCTCACCAAGAGGTCAAATGAATGCCACAGCCTGCACAAGAAATGAAGCATAACTTTTCACTGAGAGAAGGGGAGGAGGAAGTAGGACTGCTGATTTAATGGCAGTGCCTTGATAGATCAGTTCATCTGCCCTGTCTGATTGCATCTGGAGACTGCACGTAATAAAGAAAATATATTTTTGGAGGATCATGCTGATTCATGTGAACTTTTTCTCAAGTTCTCTAGTGGAACCAAACACCTGTACTCGGTTGTACTCACTTTTACACATTCATTCTTATTTAAAAGATAATTTTGTTGTATGCCTTACTTAGATTCTTTTCTTAGATTCAAATACATTTTTTTATATTTCCTGTACCTTACTGACTTACTGTAAACTTTCTGCTTCAATAAGTTGTTGAAGTGATTGTTGTTAAGTTACTATGAAGTTTGGTAGTTGTTGAAGGAATTTCTACCTTTTAAGATACAGATCATGCCTTTAGTAGATAAGGAGATAATCTAGTAGTTGTCACCATCAGAAAGACACAGTTCTGCCTTTTATCCCTCTCTAACCTACTTTTCCATTTCTAATTTCATATGCCTTGCATTTATCTTGTGTCTTGTCCATTTATTGGTCTGCTCCTTGGGATAATTTAACCCACTTCCTCAACAGAAAATCAACACAGAAAAAAAAAATGCTAAAAAGATGGGTAATTTTTCCTTGGATGAATACTTTAACTTCACTCAGAAAAGAGATTGAAGAAACCAGAGCTAGAACAAGGTAAGTAAAACATCAAAAAGTAGGATCATACAAGGGAAGCAGTTCTAGAGGTGACAGAGAGAGGAGAGGAAATTTTATCTTTCACTTCTGGTGGCATTATGTTATAGTAAATAGAATCACAGCATCATTTTTCATCTCTCGCTTGGAAGTGTTTCCAGTACTCAGCTTTATACTTTATTCAAGTAAACATGATACAGATGTATCAGATGAAACCATAAAGCTCATTTTGAGCTGCTGTCTGAAAGAAAACACAATGATAATAAGCCATTAGGTGTGACAGTGGATTACAGAGAATGATCCATCTGACACTCAGCATCTGTCTTCTATAGTAAGGTAAGGGTTTGCTCTCCTGAATATACAAAAGGACTGGAAGTAAGTAGTGTAGTCATCACCTTGTTTGATCTGGGGATGACACTAGGCACTAAATACAATACGAGCCAACAGTGTAAGCATAGGTCAAATAAGAGGGAGTGGCATCTTGGGAAGATAAGAAAAGCTTTTTTCACCAGGAAGCTGGTGCAGCACCAAATAGATTTTCCAGAGATGCTGGGGAATTTACATCCTTGGGGGATTCAGTTAGTCAGATGCTACTTTGGCAAGACTCAAGATTCAGGTAGACAACAGCATAGCTGACCTGAAACAGTTGGACCAGAGACCTCCAGAGATCCCTTCAATCAACATTTACGTGATTCTATAGTTCTGTGACTGTTTGTTTGTTTGTTTGTTTTCCTGCATTTTTTTTTTTTTTCACAATCTCCACACTACAAATTGCAAGGGTTAGAAAGGTTGGCCTGAAATCCTTCCAGGTGCAGGATGTTACCCAGGGATGTTGTTTCTAAGTGCTTTGAATATTTTCTTAATATATTGTTCATGAGGCTTTGGATTCATACATATACAATTACAAATTAAATAAACCATTGCCTTTTAAATCTTTTTTATTTATTTCATTTTAAGGTTGGTGGTCAAGGACTCCACTAACAAGTTGGCTGAACAAGTTAGAAAACAAATTCTATAATCTTTGATTCTTATCAGGCAAATTTATATCATCCAACTGTGATCCTGCAGCCTTTTAGAACTTAACAGAGCAAACTCCTCAGCTTTAAACCTTAATTGAAATGGGACATTTCAGAGCAGACTCAGCAGCCTTTTTCATGTTTCCTTTAACAGTCTCACTCCTTCTCAGCAAGAAGTCGAGATGTCTATGGACAGTAAATTTTCATGGGCTTTGTACTCAGAGAATTATAAACACTGTGTTTTTCTCACTAAATGCTGTACTTCAATAACTGCTCTGCACTGATTTGTTTACTTATTTTCTGATGTCATTTTTTTTTGCTATTTTTATGGTACTAATGGTAGGATCAAGTTAGAAGACAACACAAATAAATGAATGCAAAGTGTCATCACCTGTTTAAAGTAATAACCTTTTTCTGTTATTTTCTTCATTGGCAATTATTAAATCATGCAGTCCCACAGATATGTTTTAGTAATCAGTGGCACAGAATCAACCAAGTTTTGTGAAGAAATATTTACATAATTTGTCCAGCCAGAGGCTGAAAGTTTTTGATGTTGCATAAACCTGTCTATCCACACCTGAGGTCAGTAGGGGCAAAAAGTCATCATTTACTGATTGGTGTTGATGTTTGTAAAATGAATTGCTGGGCTAATTCCAGCAGAAAGGTGCAAATGTCTACAAAATAATTGGCAGAGCTAGATAGACTCAGCAAAAATGTGAGTGACCATTTAGTCGGGGTGACTACACTTTCAGCTGTGCCTTCTTCTGTCAGTCTCAAGGATAGGTCTCATTTACAGTGCAGTACTGTAACCTAGAAATTCTCTTTCTAAATTTAGTTATTTAGAGTAGAAAATACAAGAATCTAACTCTGGATATCAGCAAATCTATTTTAATAATTCATTCTGGCTGGCTGTCTTTGAGAGTTTTTCTGCTTTTCTTCTTACTCATATTAAAATAATAAGCATGATATATATATAATATTAGTCAGATAGCTATTATATGCTACTGTTTGCAAATGAAGATAGAAGAAAATAATATAAAGCCAAAATACGTATTTGAGAACTCAAAACATGGAATTTCAGCCTGATGGTCAATGCAGTATTTGTTGAGCTCACTGTACTTACAGAACTGAAGTATTTTTCTTTGCAGCCGTCTAAAAGAGTTGTCTTCTTTGGAAAAATATACAAATTGCACCCACACAGCTTAACTAGAGCTGACATGGAAATGGCTGTTTTACCCTTAATTTCTTTTCTTTAAAAGGTATTCCGTATGCTATTCTGCTGTTCAAATGGGAAACGGCATCTGCTCAAATGGAAAAGTCAGAAATAGAAGTGTTAATGCAGTCTATCAAGAGGATTTGCTTTAGATTAGAGAACAGAAGTACTTTCTAACAGCTTTCAATGTTACATGATGTCTTACTACTATATATATGTAACAAGCAGAATCTTATGGAACTTTCTAAGATGAATTTGCATGTCCTTTTTTAAGTTTTAAATAAAGCTTTCATTATTTACAATATATCTACAATTTACTCTTGTCAGTGTTAAATGGTAAAACACTTGTGCTTTATTTATAGACTTTTGGAGAACTGTTTAGCCAATATTTGCTTTAGAACTGAACGAATGACAGAATTCTATTTAATAAGAAAAGGGGAATGAGTGTAGTTTTTTTGTCATTGGCACCTGTGGTCTGTTTGATGAGGAACTCATTGACAGGTAAAAACTGCAACAATAACTATAATAATAACACATAAGATGGCAGTTCTATTTAGTCTCATATCCACATCTAGGACAGCAGTAAGAAAAAAAATCAAACCCTTAGGGTATTGCTTGATTTAAAGTATTGACTTCTAAAATTTAGAGAGCAAGGCAAAATGCTGGGACTGAAAGTTTATTGAAAAGGTGATAGGGTTAGTACCTTTGTAGGTGTCCTAGTAAGTGAGAAAGAAATACAGCCGTTGCACTAATGTAGGAGAAACAGAGTGCATTTATCAGTTCTCTTCTCTTCTGGATAATAATTTTTAAAACTTCAAGGAATAACAGCCTCCCTTAAGATTTTCTGAAATGCTTGTATTCTATTGACAGTTAGAGATATAGGACAAAAATGAAACCTTGAGAGGTGGGTTATGCTTCATATTTATCAAAGTCACCTTTTACTACCTCAGAGTCCTCTATAATTATATCCCAGGTGTAATGTATGTACTGCCTTTTCCCAAAGAATTCAGAAAAGGAAATAGTTGCACAATCATTTTTGATATTTTTTCTCCTCAAGAATCTTATATTGCCAGGGAGTTTTTATTATTATTTCCTCCTGTTCTGATTTGATGTTAACCATTTCCTGGAAGGTTTTTAGATTCTTGGATTGTTCTGGATGCAGAAAAGCTATGGATACTTTTTTTGTGTTGGAACTTCAAATCAAATGAGTCACTATTTGTGTGGTGAACACCTACAGGCTTAAAATTCAATATTGCAAGTAAACAATGAGCAGGACACAAAATTATTATTTTCATTTTATAAATGAGTAGCTGTGCATCCAACTCTGGACCTAGGGAAGTAACAAAAAATATAAAATCAATATGATTGATATTACCTTAAATTTAGCTAAAATCATTTTTAGAGTACTGGAATTGCTCAGTTTTACTGGTTAAGTAACTGAGAATTCTTTATTAAAATCTAACAAACATTAATTCTATGGAAAGCAAAGCATTCAAACTTACCCAATTCACCTGTAATATTAATTTATTTGTTCTATATCTACCTTACAAAAACATGATTACATTCACCCCAACAGTTCTTCCATGATTAAGACCTTTTTATTATTCCCTATTTGCAATCAAATATTATGACCTCTTCTGCAGATTTTTTTTCTAGGCAATAAGGCCCCTACAAATACATAAAAGTAGTACATGAAAGGATGTCCAGTTCCAGAAAAGTACATCCAAAAATGCAGAAGATATCTGACAGTGAATAAAGAATGGACACAAAGATATGTGTGAGAGAGAAGGCAGTCCAGAGTTAGCGGGTACTGTAAAAGTAGTTTTAGTGGCCCTGAAGAGAAACCTATATTTAGAAGACACCAAACAAAGGACATGAGACAATGCAAGGTATGTGTTTCTCTGCCGATTTTTTTTTGTCTTTCTGAAATTACCTTGACTTGAAGGTAAACAGCAATGGAAGGTATTCTATGTCTTCTTGCCTTTCCGCCATCTAGCTCTACATAAATCTTTCTCTAGAGGTTGTGAGTCAGGCCTTTCATATTAATATTGTTTCTTTCTTTTTCTATTTTCCCTTTTTTTTTTTTGTTTTGTTTTGTTTTGTTTTCCCTTAAAGGCTACCTATTTTACCATTTTATGAGGTGGGTAACTGTCCTGGTTTGAGGTAAAACAGGACAAATTCTGTTCAATAACTTTTCTTTTTAGCTAAGCCTTCTCTAATTGTTGAAATTAATGACATGTTGTGCAGAACCTGTTTGCTCCCAGAGTGATAGGACCTATGGTTATAGCTGATGCCCAGGCATGGTATCCAGAAAGGCTCTTGCTTACGCTTATTGCTGTAACAGCCAAGGGCAGCTCACTTTGTTACGAGCCCCGCTGGAGGGTCGGAAGCAAAAAAGCATAGAGGGGTCGCACCTGTGGGGAGGAGCGGACAGGACAGGTGACCCAAAACTGACCAACGGGGTATTCCATCCCATCTGCCTCATGCTCAGTATAAAAGCTGAGGGACCTTTCTTCAATGGCCGGTGTCCAAGGAGGACTCTTGTCTGTTCGTCTGGCTTTGATCCTAATCCTCTGAATCCAGATCTGGAATCCATTATCATCCATCACTGAGTCCAGTCTGGGACTTCCCCAGTGCCAGCTGGTAATATGATTGTCATTTTGGGAGCCTGATACAGTTTTGTATATATTTCATTATTTTCTTTTTATTTTATTATAAATATTTCAATGAAGTACTTTAGTTTCTTCTAAACTCATAAGTCTCTCTCTCTTCCCCCACCCCCCCTCTCTCTCCTGCCTCTCTTTTTTTCATTTTTGAAGAGAGATTAGGGGGGAGCGTCTGTCACTTACCCAATGGCCGGTTCGTCCCAAGCCATGACAGTAACACCTACCACAAAGTGTCTTTAAAGATACACATGAATTAGTTTATGATCTGCAGCATGCAGCACAGCACTTGGGCTACAGAGACCTAAATTCTGTTAGCTTCATTAGAACAGCTGCAGCTTTTTTTTTCCTTTATTTCTTAGGGCACAGATTTGATGCCCTCTAGCGACCGACCACTTGGTTTAATACTTAAGAAATTTATGCAGAATGGAGTGGGTACAGATGTGAGTATATCTTACATATCAACATGACAGTTTTTTTGACTCAGATATGGATTATGAATTTTTTTTCATTCTTTCTTTCTCCACCAACTAACATGATTCCAAAATTACCTGAACCTCCCCTTCCCGCCCCGCCCCCCCCCAGCAGTATAGAACAGGAAAGCTTGCTTAAAACTATGAGAGAAGATAGCGATAAACATCGACTTGAGAGGTTTATTTATTTATTTATTTAAAATTAAAGCCATTTCTTCTTCAAAGGTTGAGAGAACTGGCATATGCTTACTGTCATGCGAGCAAACTCTGCAGACTATGAAAGCACACTGCTGCTACCATATGTTAGAGAGAATATTAGAACTGACTGTAAAAGCTGATAATTCTGTGTCCCTCTGTCCTCCACTTTTTTTTCAAATGCGCACTGGTGCAATATACATGATTAGTGCATAAAACTCTCATCTCTTCTATTAAGAAGTTATCTGGCACCTTCAGATGACAGAACATGATAGCTGGAATAATCTGTACAAAACTGTGTAGGAGCGATGGAGTTTTATAATATATCTCTATGCAATTTTTCCAGATTTAACAGATAAGGATTTTTTTTTCACATATAATTAGAATCATCAGTATATTACATTGTTTAGCCTCTACATACATCCTCCTTCTGATACTTCTTTAACAGAATTCAATTAAAACTTTCATTTTACAAAGGTTGGGGAGGTATAGTCAGCCTGTAATTGCTAAAAAATTTGCTACTGTAAGGTTTAGAAGCAAGTCAGTGTTGACTTCTGTGCAGTATGATGTGACAGATGTTCTTATGATGCTAGAGATGTAACAAACTATCTGTGAGTAATTTGAATAACTGGTGAAGCAAGTTATATCTGACAACACCAGGAAGTTATGAACACGAGGAGGGGCATAATGTGACCCCTGTGGCTAAGTAGGAGGGAAGATTGTGTATTGTATTGCTCTTTTGTCCTACTTAAAGTCCCAAATATATTTTAAATAGTGTGAAATGTAGCTATATTTAAAAAGAAACAAACAAACAGACAAAATCAAAACAACAAAACCCACCTTTGCATGTTGTTTACAAGAGAACTTATGAAGAAAATTCTTGAAGGAATGAAAGTTAAATAAGTTTAGGACAAACCTATCAGTTTGTCAGTTTTTAATCTTATTCTCATAATTTCTTCAGAACAGAGAGTAAGCATGGAGGAAAAGAATACAAAAGAATACAAGATGGACTCTGAAAAGAATACAATGTTGGAGAAGCTTAAGTTGGAGCAGCTTTTTGCCATGCCTAGCCTGGAATTTATGACTCTCTAACAGCATCTGCAATATGGAAAACAACTAGCTTATTTGGAAATTAAAGATTATTTATCAAATTGTCTATGATACAAAGACAGAAGTCTACTCTCCTTTTTTTATTAAAAGTCAAGAAGTCAAGACAAGTTTTCTCGAAGATCTATGCACTAGAGAGGTTTCTGCCACGATAGGCAGCAACATAGCAGTTTTAAGCAAAGCAATGTTGTCAGTTGCTCAAGGCAGCAGACGGCAGATGACGGCAGTCAGGTATTGTTGTGTACGGAGGCCTGGATTTTAGTAAAGCAAAAAGAAGCAATAACATTGTGCTAGGAAAATGTTCCCAATATTTTATTTTGGCATATTTTGAATCAATAAATGAAAGACTGAAAGAAAAGGAATTAACAAGTCAATGCCTGACCCCATCACTGTAGGGGTTGTTGCTATTGTTGTGTTTGCTTGTATATTGTCTTTCTCTTTGATCCTTGTCTGGTTTTGGACTTCAGAAGTAAAAATTTTTCTCCATACCCCAGTAGAATATTTAAATATTTAGGAAAAAAATACCCTACCTTGTATCTTATTATTGAGAGTTATAACTTATCTCTAAATCGTATTCCTAATTTCCACCTGCAATTTTTTTTTTTATTGATAAATATTTAGTGTTTTATTAAAGAGTAAAATATTTTGTGGTGATCTATAAAGTTTATGAATGTACTTATGTTGTTGGGTTTTTTCTAATATGTTGCAGTCATCTTTATCCATTATTTCTGGCACACCTACGAGTAAATAACACTAGTGGCCCTACATGTATGATCAGAAAAAAAAAGGCTGATATTTACCGTTTTTACAACAATATGTTCTGACTGTTCAAACAACCATGAACTTGAAGTTTTCATTCGTCTGAGGAATTTAATCTTTAACTACTTAGATGCTGGTTATGTGAGTTTTGTCTGGACACCAGGAATCTCATTTTCTCTTCCCCTAACATAGTGCAATACAGCATTAGTCTCTGCTTATCATACATCTTGAGTTCAAGAGCTGTATTAAAACCTTGCAGTAACAGTATAGTAACTTGACTGTACTTAAATATACAGAATTATTGTATATGAAGTCTTAATATCCTTTACTTGCATATAAAATCTTTTATGGAAAAACTGGGTTCAGAAAAAGCTATGGTACCCTCAGAACCCTGCAAATATATTCGTACCTCCTTCACAACTGTACAATTATTGCAACAAACTGATACCAGGAAGACTGAACTCTAGATCATTGTCTCCAACAGAAGGAGGAGGGGAATCTTTTTGTGCAGTGTATCGTTTAATAGAAAATAATTTCTGTGGACAGGAATACAGGACTCTACATTGCCCCTTGGGTCAGTTAGTGTAATTCCCTGCTAACTAATGGCATTCAAATCACGTAATCATATCTATCAATGTAACTAGCATGATCCTATGTTTTCAGGTTTCACCCTAACTAATTCACCTTTTCTCAGATTATATCTAGGTAAGATACTGGTTACTGCAGTGCCTATTGTTTCTCTCATTAGTATTTCCACTTGTAATTTGCCTTCTATGAGATGCCATGTGTTATTAATACATCTTTGTTAGCCTTCAGGTTGCAGTCTGCAGTACATGCTAATAAATCAGAGATGTGACACAGAAATTAGGAGATATACTTTTATGGAAAGGTGGCATGGAAAAATAAATGCTGATAACTAGTTCTGAAAGCAGTGTTTGCATTTTGGTTTGTATGATTAAATCTGTGTGTCCTTGCCTATCAAGGTGTAAAAATGAAGTATGATCAAAATATGCTTTGCCAGCAATTTTCAGGCAAATCCCTTGATATTTTTTGTAATGATGTATGTGTCTTTCAAGTAATTTTATTTTCCCTGTGTGATAAAATATCCCAAACCATGACAAGTCTGTTTTGTTTCTCACAGAGAATGGTGACCTTGATCATTGCTTTTCTTTGCAACATTTCTGTTAAAAAAAAAGGAAAACCAAACAAACATACGACACCTTTATGAACTTCTGAATAATTCAGTAACAGTGATATCTTTGTCAGAGATGTGTTTTATGTTATAACGAAACATTCTTAGGATTCTTCACTATTAGCCTACCTAGATTTAAGTCTGGGCATTCACAGCTTATACAGTGTCTTTACTACAGTGAGTAGAATGCATCTGTTATAAACATTTTTTGTAGACAATTTTTAATTTATTATTTCATATGGAAAATATATTGAACAATTCATTATGATTGTTTATGTTGTTTCAATTCCATTTAGAGTTACTTGCCAACCTTCAAATCAACATTAACTATTTTTACATGGTGCTTACAAGAATACAGATGGGTGATCTAGGTTTGGTAGTGTTAAAATAAGCAAAAGATGAATGAATTTTATTACCAAAACAACAACAAAAAATCATTACAAAAGCCAAACTGCAAATGTTAGTGTTTGCAGCTACCTGAGACGAAACCGTGAAAGAGCTCCTCTAACTGCCATACCCACATTCTCAGTACCTTTATTTTTTTTTTATCCCTTGGTGAGTATACCTTTCAAATGAAATCTTCCCCAGAACATTTACACATCATTGAAATTCTTGTGGGAAGGCTGAATCATTCCATTCCCTAAAGAGATCAGCATTTGATAGTCCAACTCCCTATCCAAAACTGATTCTTTGAAGTTTTCCACTCACCAGTCCACTCAGGTTCCAGAACTTCAGTTCCAAAGGTATCTCACTATCACTTTCAGAAGTAACAATAAAGCATTGAACAAATTTTGTGAAAAAGGATTCACTGCATCCCCAGTCCTTTTCTGTTCTGTATGGCCTCGAGAGAAAGAAAATGATCCATCTTGTGCTCTCATGATCTTCTGATTGCCCTTCCATAATCAGAAAAGTCTGTTATTAAAGTGAAAGACTAAGGAATGAGGGGTAAACATACAGCTTAACACTGAAATATTGCTCAGGTGAATTGCTAACATTATCTCTACTTTTAAGGATGTCTAGTGCCATTCTTATGGATGGAACAATAAGATCCACAAAGCCAGAAAAGAAAATATATTTTACACATGGGAATCATAAGCTCTAATGGTTCCCAGTAAGGATTAATTCATAGAAAAACCTGGTGAAGATGGTATTTGTTGTGGTACTTTTCCAACAAATCTTTTCTTTTTCTCTTATGAAGAAAACTATCAAATTTTAAACAGTTTAATAACGAACTGTTTAGTATTTAACTACTCAAAGAACAGCAGTATCACAGCCTACTCATAATAACCAAAATGAAAGCTAGGATTTGAGCTTAAATACACTGAAAAATGATAGTTTTACTCCTTACTAAGGCAGAGATCTCATTTGGTGGGACAGAAAAGTATCAGAAACCTTGCTGAGCTCAAGATTTCCAGTAGAATGAAACTGACTTTCAAAGACAAACCTTTCAACATTTAAAAAGCCATGGAGACATAGCACATATACTGTTCTAAATAAAGAATGTATTTTAAACAAAGATAATGTAGCCACAACATCTTTTTTAAAAAAAAACCAAAACAAAACAAAACAAAACCCACCCTCTTTTTTACTCTGTTTATTCATTGTTTGTGCAATATTGGAAGACATCCAGATACGGGTGTTTTAAAAACAGCCAGGCAATGCTAAATGCACTTCAGGGATGGAAGCTTCTAAAGAAAAATGGAGCAGAATGTCATTAGTATACATGTGGAAAGTGACAATTCCATGATTGAACCAGGCACCCTGGAGTATGCGATATACTCCAGTACACGGAAAGCTGGATAAAACTATACAAATTAACCACATTCTAAAAAACAAGCTATAAAATGCAGCATTAGTTTCAAAAAGGGAAGAATTTTGCCTTAAAAATGAGAAGCCTGTAAGTCAGGTTGCCCACAATACTGAAGCATTTGAAGAAAACAGTTTAGGAATAGAATCTGAAACACTCATGAGAAATATAAAACAAGTAAGAACTGAAATCCTCAATGCAGTTCTATTGCTGTCTAACTGATTATAAGGAGACAGGCATAGTTTGAGTTGTGTATTTAAAAACTGGAATGGCTATTAAAAAGTTTATATTCTTCCTTGGTTTTTCTGTAGCACTCATTACTAACATACCTCACAAATACGAAGTATTTAATTTCTGCCAAACTTTTTATATGTGTGTCTTCACCTCCAATGTATAGATCTCTCCTAATTTTAAATGCTCAGTATGAAAGATGTAGAATATTATTTTCCAGAACAATACTTACCATTATTATCATATTAGATATTCAAATTAGAGCTACACATGAAAATGGTTTGATCCAGGGCTCAAAGAGGGACATTTATAAAATGAGGAGTGTGCGCTAATAGTTCTTTTCAGCTATTTTAATTAAATGTAGACCCATTAAAGGATGTTAATGTCTAAAATAGAATATAGATCAAAAGGTCAAAATCATGTTTATAAAGAACAAAAGCAAACCAAACAAGAAGAGATTGCGTGAACACGCACACATAAAAGACCAAGTCATGTTAAGTGATATTTAACCCTGTAAATTCTCAGTTCACTGAATGAATCTTTTCTTAATCTTAAGCATATGAGCTGTCTATGATTTTTTTTGTGTAATACTGCCTCGCATTCAGTAGCTATCATTTACCACTAATCTATGTATAGGTGAGATCTAGAAATAAGAAGATTTTTCTCTTAAACATTGTGGGATTTTTAATTTGCTAAGCATTTTGGAAACTAACATGTCTTCACAGAATTACAGTTTCCATTCTTTTGCTCTTGAGTGCAGTGATGACAACTCTTTCTATTACAATACCAAAGAGGGGATTGTGTCAAGTGTTTTATAAATCCTGGATGTCATTTTATATCTCTCCTGAGTAAAAGAGAATGGCAATCTAAGATGTTTCAAACCCTAATTTTCTATCTCTTAAAAGATACTGGGTTCTTTTGGATCAAAAATCAATTAAGAGAAGAGCACAGGAATTACTCTGCTCTTGTTATGATGAAACAAGACCATGCACAAAAAAAAAAAAATCAAAATTGATTTGATTAGAAAGGAGGAAGTAACAAGGAATGTTACTCTAGAGGGTTTCGGTGGTTGGTTCCGGATTGCTACTGTTCATATTGTGGAGTTACACATTTCTTATAGACTACACAGAAAAAAACATCATAATAACAGACAAAACTCAGCCTAATCAATTTACATAGCTATGCTGCTTTTGGCTTCTCTTTTTGACCATCAGATCATGAATTTTTTCTAGACCTCCTCATAGGTCTGCAAAAAGGGCAAAAGGAATTCCACCAATTGAGAGTGATACAACTCACTCTGTTTCTAGTTCCTACTCATAACTTTTGGATTTCTTTAGTCTATTACAGATGCTTGTCCTCTTTAGTTTTTTCAGTGAGCCCTTTCTAGATCAAAAATTTCCTGTTAGTAACATGAGTAGAATCTAGTTTTCTGAAACGATATTCACTTTCTTTAATTATTTAAATATCCTACACAAGGAAAAAGAGCTTCATCCAAAGAACTTTATCCAGGTCAAGTGACTATGGCTTCATCTGTTTTAGCTGAAATTCTGTGAATACCATCTCTGGTAAAGGTCTGACCAACTCAGGCAGCAAAACAATCGTCCCTTCTATCAACTGAGGCTGAGGACCTTGTGCGACCTTTAAATTCAGCAATGGTGAGAAAGAAGCAAAATGCATTAAGGAGACATAAATAAGCAGACTGCCAGACTGAGGAAAAAGCAAATGACATTTTCAGGAAAGAGGAGAAAGTAACCCCTACTATAAACATCATATACTTGTCAGTGAAGATGTCAGGATCCTGTTGTCATGTCACAATCTCCCCTTGACAGTCTTGAGAAAAACCCAAGAGTCAGCCCTGGGAGCCAGAGGAACACTGCAAGAGTGGGCATTATACTAGAGGACAGGTATAAATACTAGGAAGGAGAGGGGGTTGTACGACAATTTCATCTTACTGTGAATTAGGTTTTCCATCTGAATTCCATAATTCACACTACTAGACTGATTTTTTAAAAGAATATGTATTGGTCAACAATAAGTTCTTAACTCCATATATCGTGTGTTTCCTTTTTGCCCATATCAAGATTTCAAGTGCAACTGTTTCAACATAACATATTTACTTACTAAATAAGTAATTAGAGATACTCAGAAATTGTTCAGTAAGTCACTTTTTTCTCATGATAAAAAGACAATGAAAGATTTTGTAGAATATATGAGTTTCAATGGTATGGAATAATCAATAGACTGGTTTTGGGGAAGTCAGCTGTGAATGGGGGAAGTATAATGCTGTACACTAATAGACCTGGAAGCCAGTGATAATAATACTGCCAGTGATATTATGAACTTTGGCTTTAGGGCTTTGTTTGTATCTTGATAAGCACTTTAGGGAGATTCTGTCCATATTTTTCAACTGTATCTTTAATAATATGAATACTAAAAATCTACTTAGAAAAGAAAATAAGATTTAATTTTGTATTCTCTCAACTCTAGAGAAGAGAGCATTTTGTCTCCAACAAAATCCTGGGTATTGGACAATTTGTGTCTCTCAGTGCTTACAGTCTTGAATCAATGTGAACTTACTAGAAACTGTACTGTAACTGTTAGCTTTTGCTTGATATTGACATAGTACCACAGATGATTGAATAATTTTCAGGAAGGTGGAATGTAAAGATAAAATGAGCAGAATGTGCTTAATAAAGCTTTTAAGAAATATCATGTTCTTAAGTAATTTAAAATTACTCTCCTGGAAAGAGGTGAACTTAAAACAGCTACAGTAGGCTGCTTGAAACAGTATGTTACATACCCTCAGTCAAGTTCTAGGGAGAACTGGGTTAGCAATTACTATTTCTGCATATGTACAAGTGATGGGTATAGTATTGAATTCTCTTTGTTGCATGTTTTAGATTTCATTTTTTGCCAGGAAATAATGAACAATAATTATTGATGTATAAAAATAATTTCAATATTTATTTAGTAATTTAGTGCTATGCTATAAATACCTACTATAAATAAATACTGTATCACAAAAACCTGCTTAAAAATCTGAAATAGAATTCCACAGCAGTTTTTATTTTTTGTTTGTTTCTTTTCTATTTTTGTCGTATGGTCTAAAAAGCAGCAGCTTACATTAGACTTCAGGAGAGTGTTTCATCAATATGGTTTAGAGGTCTCCAAGGCACTGACTCTTTTGAGCAGCCAGTGAATGAAAAGCAGATGCATTTACAGAAGTGGGTCACAAAGTTTCCATACCTCTTTAAGAAAAATCTATGTTGCACACTTTATATTGAAGTAAGAATATTGTGACATTAAGAAATGCTGCTGAACATTTTAATTGGTTTTTGTTTACCTTTATATTAAAATAGCTATTAAGTAATTAGTGGAGGCATTTCTGTAGTGGTGAAAAGATACATCATTGTGAAGACATTAAGGACACAATATTTATTTTTTCTTTTTCTTTCTTTTTTTCTTAAATGCTTTATCTAATGAGCATGAGACAACACAGGATTCTATCAACTAATGCATAAAGAGTCGTTGTTCTGAAACATTTAATTACAGCTTTGATAGCCTGGATTATCTTTTAGCAAAAATTACCCTAAAAAGCTAATTAAAATATCCACTCTTATGCTTCATGCCTGTTCTTAGAGTCAGCTGAAATTTAAAATAGCTGAATGTGGTAATATAAGAAATCTGTTCTCTGTACATTTCCAAATGAAACTAGTTATTCCTGACAACCATAAATGAAAATACACTTAGAAAGATGGATCTAAGATGTAAGAGTAGAAAAGTCCTCTTGTGTCATCCTGTAATATCATTTGTGAGCTGTTTGGTTTGTTGGTTGGTTTTCTTTTTTTTTTTTTTTTTTAAATTAAAGTACAGTTAAGGCATTTATGAAACGGTCAAAGGTCTTTCTAAAAGCATTTATTTGATGTTTGTTTCTTTCTCTTAAAAGTACATTGCAGTGGGAGAGAATGTATATATTTTGCAACTCAAGTAAAACAGATACTGCATACTAATATCATAACTGTAGACACTGCTGTTTCACAGAATACATCACTCAGTAATCATCACAAACAAAATACCTTTAATTTACTTTAGACTATATGCTATCACACTTTATTTGGTCTTAATTTATCATTCTGCATTTCTATAATTTTTAATATTGCTATGATTTCTATAAATAACCACCCAGACATAGTATCTTGGTAAGATACGTAATATTTTGGAAATATATGCAATATCAAAATAAATATTGCAAAAAAATTTCTGTATATTTAAATAGTTAATTTATTTTTTCCTGGTTATATAGAAAAAGACAGGTAAAACATAAAGGGAACCAGTCTGCCTGTGATACTGACTTCCTTTGAAAAACAATGACATTTGAAAAGTCATCTTATCTGCATCAGCCTCATTAAACATATATTATAATAATTAATAAGGTCTCAGAGTATTATAATTCTTAACTCTTATTAATGAAATTTTGGGGAAAAAAGGTAATAACTGATCAACGTTGTTGTTCTTTTACAAAAGGGAAAAGAAAAAAAGATAAAATACAGTAACAAAGAAAATAGGTCTGTGATAACATTAGAAGATGCTGTTGTTTGTAAACATTTTATTTTGATCCCCATAAAAAATTGTTGTTGACTTCACCATCCTTTCAAGAACCCCTCCATGCTGAAGGTAGACCCTGGCTAGGCTGAACAGAACTAGGGTGCAAACAGAGAATGGAGCACAGGGTCCATTGTGGAGTTCAGCAGTGTCCGTACCCTTTGCACAGAAAGCAAGCTTGGCATGGCACTTCTATTAATACTTCTTCAGTGAGGGAAGGGGAGATAGCAAAGGTGAAGTGGGACTTTTCATATAAAATGGCAGAAAATTGAAATGAGTAGATCACTACCTGGGAAACACCAGTCTATGTCTTTTGTACTGTGAGTCACTGCACTGCAAATCTACAGGATGTTCTGCATAACCTGCCAGTGTTAAGATGAATGAAGAGAAAATGTAAAATTACCCATTAGATTTAAGGGAAAAAAATAGCATCCCCCCCAAAAAAAATATTCAACAAACAAACAAAAAAAAGTAGAATGTGTGATTTATTCCAAGAGTGAAGTTGCAATTAAGACAATTTTCTACATCTAGCTCAATTTTGCCTCATCTCACTTTTTTTTAATATGATGTTTCCAGTCTGGTATGAATATGTTATTTGCTTCTTAGCCCATTCCTGACTTGTCATCTTTCATCTTATTTCCTGAAACATCCTTCCATGAAATGCAGTCAAATCTACTTGTTCTTCTTTTAAAAACATCCTCTGATAGTCAATGATTCAGTCAAGCATTTCAGTCCTAACAAACACGTGCTATTGTACGATCAGTGTGTATTGCAGCTACAGAAAAAAAACCCCAGTTCTTCTAAAAAGGGAGCTTGTTGTCTGTACAATGTTCATTTAGAAGAACATATAAATATTAATAATGCATCATGGGGCTAAAAATCAACCAGTCAATTAGTTCATACATGTTGATTAGAGAAGTTAGTTATTTGACATTTATATGGCTTGCTTTTTTGAAAGGGACTTAAATTTTGTAACACAAAGAGTATCTTAAATTACATTCATGGCTCTAGTGTCTAAGAATCAAGGGAGAGATTCATTTCACCTAAAATTAGTCATTTAGAAGCCAAATTGTGGTGGGTCCTGGCTGGGGGATGAAGGGATTGAGAGCAGCCCTGCTGAGAAGGACTTGGGACTACTGGTGGATGAAAAGCTGGACATGAGCTGACAATGTACACCCACAGCCCAGAAGACCAACTGTATCCTGGGCTGCATCAAAAGAAGTGTGGCCAGCAGGTTGAGGGAGGTGATTCTGCCCCTTTGCTCCGCTCTCGTGAGACACCACCTGGAGTACTGCATCCAGCTCTGGAGTCCTCAGCATAGGAAAGACATGGATTTGTTGGAGTGAGTCTAGAGGAAGGCCACAAAAATTATCAGAGGGCTGGAGCACCTCTCATATGAGGACAGGCTGAGACAGTTCAGTCTGTCTGTCTGTCAATACATCAGACAGACTTATTCAGCCTGGAGAAGGCCTTCAGTATTTAAAGGGGGTTTATAAGAAACACGGGGACAAAAGTTTTAGCAGGGTCCTTGCAATAGGACAAGGGGTAATGGTTTTAAACAAAAAGAGGGAGGATTTAGACTAGAGATAAGGAAGAAATTTTTTATAATGAGGGTGGTGAAACACTGGCCCTGGTTGCCCAGAGAGGTGGTAGATGCCCCATCCCTGGAAACATTCAAGGTCAGGTTGGACAGGGCTCTGAGCAACCTGATCTAGTTGAAGGTGTCCCTGCTCATTTCAGGGGGGTGGACTAGATGTCCTTTAAAGGTCCCTTCCAATCCCAACTATTCTATGATTCTGTGACTCTGTAGGGCCATTATCATAAGTCTGGGCCATTCCACCACTGTCATTAATTTTGACAATCAACTATCATCCCTGGTCTGTCAAAATTGTGACACCGCATTATGAATACATGCATCAGTATTTAGTTCAGGAATTTTCAGAGCAACAATTTCTTAACAACTTGTCACTGTCAGATACTCTTGAACAGGTTCTTTTACATATTCCACACAAGGAGGTTTTAGTGTTTTAATACCAATTTTACTTATTTAAAGTTAGTTGACATTACACAAGATTTTGATTTATCAGAGTGACACATCAATGTACTAAAATCACTACACAAGTACAATTTGCAGTTGGATCAGAATAAAAACCTAATTTCCATTACCAGTCTAAAATATTCTCACCATCATGACACTGGATGTCATAGTCACTGGGAGGGAATATATGGGTTGAAGCCAGCTGAAGCCCATTGCTCTCTTCAAAGTTCATTTTGTTGGTTGCTCAATTTTCATACTCTGTGTTGGGCTGAGTGATGTATACATTTCCTCCATGCTAGTCTGACTGGCTCAGAAAGACATTCACACTTTTTTTTTTTTTTTTTAATTAATTTTTGGAAGGTTGTTTACACAACCAGTTCATCCACTCATCTGATATAGCCAGTTGACCCACTAACTTATACAGCTAATGATCTAAACCAAATCCCCCCTTCTGGTCCCCTGGTCCCCTTTGTCTTGTGATATGTTCACCTTATCAACAGCTGTGGTCACTGCCTACATTCCTTCTTGAGCTTTATAAGTACATCACCTGTGCCCATCTGCTCTGAGCCTTCTTCCGTTGTAGGGGTTAATTGGTCACACAACTACAAGTCATCAAGTTTTATTTGGTTTCCGACTATCTGAACAGTCCAATAGATATGGAGTATAAAAAAGCCCAAGGCACTGTTTGATTTTCCAGATAAATCTGATCAAGAAACAGGACTTGAGAACTGTGCAGGAATAAATTTATCTCTGGTCTCCTGCACCAATTCCCAGAATTCACCACCTCATTTATGTATAACCTGAAAAACTAACTAGTACAGATTTTTAAAAAGTGTTTGTAAAATATTGTAAAGAAACTTTACCTAAAAAAATTGTGACACAAAGTTGTGATAAGGGACAATTAATTGGCTCAAATGTTAGCACATGGTTTTACTCAAACTAGTATCTGAGACTGCAGGTTTATGCGCCAAGAATGTGCTGTTTATGTAAACTGTTTGGGCTGGACCTTGACAGGGATAATGACTATTATCCCCATGGCTTTATTTTGGAGAGGAAACATTCAGTTCAGTAACTGCTGAGTGCTCAACTGCTCAGTCATGCTGTCCAGAAAATTTCGCTTCTGTCAGGCCATGTGTCAGTAACTGTCACAGCAATAAGTAGCTAGAGAGATAAAGACACTGATGCTAAAAAAAAATTACGCACAATTACCTTATGAATAACAGTGATATATTTTTATTTACATCTTTGCTGCTTCAATTGTTAAATGTTATACCAAACTTCGGAAATGTTATGATGTGTCAGAATTGATGACAAAGAAAAGAGAATACCTGTTTCAAGACTGATGCATGAAAAGAATACACATGAGAGAATATCATTTTTATGATTTTATGTTACTAATGACAAACAGTATAAATGACTTTTGATTTCCTGGAGTATTATACATACAATAGGGAAGATGGTTAAGTTGCTGCTAGAACTGGTATCAGAATACAAGAGTTCTGCAAAGAAAATCTATTGCAACATTTCAATCAATATATTAAATTCCTATTCAGAGGTAGGTGAAACATTAATAAATTTTCACCAAAAAAAATGAAAATGTTTCTAGTTTATATAGATTACACATATAAATAAGTATGTGCACACAGCAGTTCAGCACAGCTGGAATTCACTCAGTCTTGTTTCTGTCAAAGTTCTTTGCTTACTGTTTGACAAGCACCTTTTTTGTTATTACTTAATATATGATTACCCTTTCTTCCAGACTCCATGCAATGATTCTTAATTTTTGGCAACAGTCACTTGCTGTGCATTTAACCCAAAATGGTTTAATACATAGACATTAATAAACTTCCCTGTCCCATAGAAGTTTTCCATTGTCCATATCAAACAAAAAAAAAAAAAAGCTTTTGGTTAGAAGTGTTAAAAGTGCATATGCAAAGTAGTAGATGACAATGCCAAATAATGTGTTCTTTGTCCCTGTAGACCTATTCAGATATGAAGCCACACAGATAAGTTAGAGAAATACATATTTTGTATGTAGGACAGAGTAGAAGTATATATTGACTTTGCTGACTATCAGTGACAAGAGATAAAGAGAGATCTCAGTCTGAACAGAAAACTAACACAAATTCCCCTATTGTTTTAAGGAAAATAATGCAGTGCATCAATAAAACAAGTTCTGCTCCTTCCATGCTATTTTTCTCACAGAGAACAAAAACAATGTGGCTTATATTTTTTTTGTTTGTACTGATCCCTTCATTATAAATTGTCAACATGCTGATTACATTTTAAAAAGTCCTAAAACACCTTTCATCTACTTTTCTACAGTCTGTGATAAGCTGTGATTTGACGCTCACTGTCTAGATCTCAGCTTCTCTGTTCAAAATACTGCTGAAGTGAGTGGCAAAGGGGAAGACACCAGCCTGAACTCTGTTATTTTGACCAAATAAGAACTCAAACTTTGTGACAGGTGAAGCCTGCTCAACAGTATGTCTGAGATAAAATGAGACCTTGAATGCACCTGCACAGTTCTAATTCATTAGATGATTCTTTTTTGGGTTGGCAAATCAAGCAGAGAGAAAATAATCATTGTGTGGGAGGCTTATCTGAAAGCTCTAGACTAAATCTGTCCTCTCTAGTAGTTTAGGTGAGCCTGGGAAAGAAGCAATGAAGCATAAACGAACTATTAAAAACTCTACATCCTTTTAATGCATTTGGGGAAGGATCCAGCAGGTGATACTGACCCAGATAGTGACTCCTAATTGGTTTAAATAAGGAGAAATCCAATTGTCTATGAAAAGTTTTGGTGGTGTTTGTTACCTATCTAAACTGGAGGTGGAACTGAGATGTACGGATATGGATACTGTGATCTCTCAGTGTTAGCATCTTGTTCCCTTGAACTCTTAGTGCTAATCACAACTAGACTGGATGTTCTGTCTGGTATGTGTTCTGTGCAGCACCTCAATGTAGTTGAATGGACACCTTAAAATAAATCTTGATATCCAGATCCATCTGAATTAGATGTTGCTGGCAACGTCTTCCTATTGCAAATATCTTTTCAGGGTAAAAGCCATCTCCATATCATAATTTTTGTCATTATTTTTATTAATCCTACTCCCAATGAGAGAAACATAGTAAGTATCTCACAGGGAGTAGGAGAGAACAATATCAGTTGAAATAGAGATTCTGGCTCCACTGTTTTCAGTAGGACCAAGATCTCACAGAAGACTTTGAGCATGAGAACACTCAGCAGTCCTCTTGTTTACTTTATAACCCTTCAGCAATAACAATATATGCTTATCTATTCACATAGATCATAAAAACCATTCAGAGATTACTTTGAACCTCATAATTTCAAAGCAATCCTCTACTTAATCAAATATTCTTTCTTTTCCTCATAAAAAGTTCAGGTTCTGTTTTGGACTCACATTGACAAATATGCAGCCTCAAGCACTGCTGTAATACTACTATGCAGCGAAACTATTAGAGAAAAGAATCATAGAATCGTCTAGGTTGGAAGGGACCTTTAAGAACGTCGATTCCAACCATCAACCTAACACTGCCAAAACCCACCACTAAACCATGTCCCTAAGCACTATGCCTATCTGTCTTAAATACCTCAAGGAAAGGTGATTCCACCACTTCCCTGGGCAGCCTGTTCCAATGCTTGATAACCATTTTGGTGAAGAAATTTTTCCTAATATCCAATCTAAACCTCCACTGGCGAAACTTGAGGCCATTTCCCCTTGTCCTGTTGCTTGTTACTTGGGAGAAGAGACCATAAGACCCTTTCAGGCTGACAGCACACTTCTATTACCTTTCTAATTTGCTAGGTCAGCTACATAGATAATCTAACTTATTTCAGTCGAACACTTCCAAAGGTTAGCAAACACTTACTATTTAAAGTATTTCCGCTCATGTGGCTCTTTTTTCGCTAAATCTCAGAAGGTTTCAGTCAAAGGAAAACTAAGTTAGCAACTCTGAAGGAATAGTAATTACTATTCAGTTAAAAGTAAATGATTAACAGCTGAGAGAATGGAAGGCTCTGAAGCTTCAGGAAGAAAAACACATATGAATGCACTATCACTATTTAAATATTTATGTATACATTTATATAACTTTTATCATCATGGGGTTGAATAAAAGAAAAATAAGTTATTGCCTCTGTTTAGCATCATGGAATTTAAACATGCAAAATAAGTGATTTACCCTAAAACAAGTCTCTAGAACAGTCAAATACTGAATAGTTATATATTCAATAACTATATATTCAAGAGGCTGTACAAATGCTTTAGTCTTACTATCAGAGATGACCAAGAATTTTCAGAGTTATGCTTTTTGGTCAAAAAATATGACTTAATCAAAAACATAGTCTTTCAGAAGAATGCATTTTGATAAATTTTCCACTGGGAAAAACATCTCTGGTACAAGACTGAATTTCCCATGAGACAGCCTTATAGAAGAAGGGTGAATAATGCAATGGTCCAAACATTCGTTTGAGTTATGACAGAGCAGAGATCGTAGTTTTACACCATTAAAATAATGGCCCTCATGAAGAAAAATGCAGAGAGAAGTTATTAAATTTTAATATGTCATGCAATATTTTGATACGTTTTGTGGGAGTTAAAAAGTCAGTTTTATCATTTCACTAGAATAGTGCAGAGGTAGCCCGAAATGATCTGTATGTTCTTTATAGCTGTTTGCAGTAGCACAAGCACCTGCTGCTCTGTGGGATCAGCAGGGGATCAAGCTGCAAAAAGCATCTGTTTCTTACTTCTACCTTTTTTCCTCGATCTGCCTCTTAATTCAGGAGAGAAATGACCCACTGAAACTCTGTTAGAGAAGTTCTTAGTGAGTCCCAGTGAACGTAGGAACACGCTATTAATTGACCGCTCTCCCCCTTTTCTGCCCATTTTGACAATTCTAACAAGTTTGGTTACCCTCTCATCACAGAGCCAAAGGGAGGGATATAGCCTTTGGTTATTTTTGAATGTTGTCACAAACTAGAATCAGAAGTAATTCTAACAGTTAGAAAAGCTGCACCAAATGTTGCCCCAGGCCTGCTTGAATAGTTTTTGTTTGTTGTTCATTGCAGGTAAATTTAGTCTGGTTCTGTGCAATGTTTCACCTTGGCATAAGAATATCTAAAATGAAAACAACATTAAAAAATTGAAGTTTCTTCTGTTGTGAAGAGTTGAATAGTAGCAACATATATGGTCAGGTAAAATAATGAGATTTTTTAAAGTCAGAGTTTTATAATTAGAGCACATTTAAAGCAAATGCTTCTGATGTGGCCCTGAAGTGGTCAGGCAGTTGGACTAGATGATCATTGTAGGTCCCTTCCAACTGAAATATTCTATTCTATTCTATTCTATTCTATTCTATTCTGTTCTGTTCTATTGATGAATTCTTGTGATATCAAGGACTACTTACCTGACTAAAACTGGGTGAGACAACAATAAAAGAATGAATTTCTTAATATTGAGCGTAAGTTTAATCATTTTTTGGCTTCAAGACTTAAAAAATACATGTGGAATGGTTATTTTGTTATAATGATTTTTAAAAGTAAGTAGAACTGAAAAAAATACTCTAGTGATAAAATGTTGTCTTTATGACATTGCAGGACTGATTAACAAAATATCCTTACACCTTACATACATCATATATGTGATGGACAGCTATTTATCTTCTACCACCTCTCCTTTGCATTTTTAATGGCTTTACACAAATTAGTTCTTTTCTTTAAAAGGGAAAAAAATAATTCTTCCTGTTATGCTGACATCAACCCCAATACCTGGAGCTGCTTTACTAGGGTTCTGGTATTTTTCCTGGCTTAACAGCAAGTTGTCGTTGAGGATTTCCTACATCTATTGAACATTTATCTGTGTTACTAGGGATGTTAAGATTAACAATAATAAAAGTATACTATCAATCAGTTGTCTAGGTAACAAAAATTACTCCGTGTGTATAGAATAGCACAACATAGAGAAACAGAAAGGTACTGAATTCCAGGAGGCTGTATGAATAGATGCCTATTTTACTTTGTCTTATTCTCTACATACTTACCTATTTAGCACATTCTGCTTTACATACATTTTGTAGACTTTTAAAATATATATTTTTGTTCTATTAAGAGATCTTTACATATTTGTGGTTAAAAAAAAAAAACAAACAGCAAAACAACAAACATTCCAAGTGATCTGATAATCTCATCTATGAATTCTGCTTTAAAACTTTGTAAAGCTTCAAAGGTGATTCAGGTAATGAAGACAGACATATTCACACATACATATTTAAACATGTTCATTTTATCTTGGTAGACAATTTTAATTAGTTTTAGCCATGTGGAGGTTTCAGTGTATTAAATTGCAGTGAGAGTGGTTTAGAACTGCGAAGAGATTGAGAATAAGAGAAAACTAAGTTCTGATTTAAAGTTAGAGCTTTTCCTTTAACGATAGCTTTAAAGTAAGATGGGTGTGCTTGTTTGGGTTTTGTTTTATTTTCTTTTCTTTTGTTGTGAAATGGGAAGTTTGCTTGTCTTCGCACTACATTGCACAGATTTTTAAATGATTTATGCTATAGCTCTTAAAAGTAAGGGGGGAGCCAAACACACAAAATTGGTTTGATGTGGAGAAAAGAGACAAAATCAGGAGCAAATACCGAGCAAATCATTCATAGATTGATGAATATTGTAACTAAAAGAAACTATTTTGATCATCAAATATAAAGTAGGCAAGGGAACGCCCCTCCCCCCCTTCCTTATTTAGAAGGAACCAATGCCAACCAATGAAAAGAAAAGCATAAAGGTTTATTCTGTGGTGGGTTGACCTTGGCTGGATGCCAGGTGCCCACAAAGCTTCTCTATCACTCTGCTTCTCAGCAGGATGGGTGGAGGAGAAAGAAAGATGGGAAAAACCCTTGTGGGTAAAGATAAAGGCAGTTTAATAAAGCAAAAGTGAAGGTCGCATGCAGAAGCAAAGGAAAAGAGCTTTATTGTCTACTTCCTATCAGTAGGCAATGTCCAACTACTTGCAGGGAAGCAGGGCTTCAGTACATGTAGCAGATGCTCCGGAAGAAAAATATTGTAACAAGTGTCCCCCCTTCCTCCTCCTTTCTCCCAGCTTTTATTGCTGAGCAGACATCATACGGTATGGAATATCCCTTCGGTCAGTTCAGGTCAGCTGCCCTGGCTATGTCCCCTCCCAAGGTCTTGCCCACCCCCAGCCTACTGGTGGGGGGGGAATGTTGGAGTGTTGGAGAGACAGCCTTGATGCTGTGCGATCACTGCTCAGCAGTAACCGAAACACTGTTGTGTTATCAACAGCTTTCTAGCTACCAATACAAAGCACGGCCCTATGAAGGCTGCTATGGGGAAAATTAACTCCACCTCAGCCAGACCCAATACATATATAAATACATTCTTGGATGAATAGAATGGGGAAAGGTCTTCATATCTACAGCTGCAGTTCATATACATTTGAGCAGGTAATATCTGTTTATTCCAGTTGTTCCAATAAAGTCAGTAGTATAACTCATGAAGTTAGGAACAGGTATCCAACCTAAATAATTGTGTTGAGTTGAGTTTTATTTTAAAAGAAACTAAATTAATGGTGTAAAATAGTTGAGAAAGAAAAACTGTAATTTCTTTATAGGGGAAAAATGTTTTGTAATGTGTCACCATCTACTAAAAGACAAAGATGAGGAGAAGATATTTATATTACCATTCACTTGTTTATTTCACTTCTGTAGCAACCAGTTTACCATGTCTGACATGAAGGTTTTACATCTTTCCAGAAACCCAAGATAATGGTTTAGTTCTCTGAGGGTTTGTTTTTTGTTTTTTTTTTTTGTTTTGTTTGGTTGGTTTTTTTCCCAGCAGAAAGCTGGAGGGAAAGAAGAAGAGACAATATTTGCATCAGGAAGAATTACTCCCATTCATATGAATGAAATTTCTTGTAATTTGTAAATTGTGAATTTGTAAATTGTAATTTATAAATTTATTCTAATATCAAGCTTAGGAAAAGTACTGCCAGGTGCTAGCCTTTTCTATGGCTTTTTTCTCATAGTTGGGATATTAGTAAAAAGACCTGATAGTCTTAATTTTGCTTCCTTTCCAAATTGTCACTTGTGTGCCAGCATAACCTCAGCAGATAAAATCAGTCCAAGGCTTCAAATCTTCCTTGCATTGTGAAGTCTTTTGATTAAATAAGTAAATACCAACATTTAGATCTTTTTCTCCTGCATAGTTTGGAGGGCAGTGTACAGTCACTGAACAAGCTTCTAAGATTTTACTGTCTGATTATAATCGATGACAAGTAGCTTGTACGTCCTTATCCTTTAAAAAAGAGTATTTCCTTGGAGTCCTCACATAAAATTTTGTTTGGAATCACAGTTGCTATTTAAGGGTTTGACAGTAATTTCCTATTTTTTTCTTCAATCACAAATTTATGGCCCCAAAAGATATGCCATCTATGCAGTTCTCATGTTTGCCCCCAAATCTATTTCACTGTCCATAAAATCTTCCAGACTGATGTATACAGAATTATCCCCTCCTCGTCCATTTCTCTCACACTTCAGAAATGGCTCCAGGTGTGGTGCAAATTTTCTCAATTACAGCAGAGAAAGCGGCACTGATTTCAACTGAATCTAATGGGTATGGTAACCTCTTTTATTCTATGAATGCATTGGATTAATATTACTTCAGTGGTGCCCTTCTTAATGAATTTTAATGGTATCAAAGTTTGGCCACAATGCTGAATCCAAATAAGCAACACTTATGTACTTCTAGTACTCATTTCCTTGAGAGGCATCTTATTTCATAGCATTTTGACAAAATACACATACAGTCACTACTCATGACTCATTTAATCAAATTAAAAGTAAACTATTTGGTCTTCTTCGTTATGATATCTCTTGATCTGAATTAAAGAAGTATCCTGGCATACCTGGGTACTGTTCGTTTAGTTGGACTGTATCATGGTGTTTTATCATGGAATTGTTACACCCATTTGACTGCAGGAGTTCATTTCTGGTTAAGGAAGTCAAATCCCAGGTCATGGCTTGGCAGTTCTGCGTATGACAACACCTCACAAAACTCTGAAAGGCTTTTACAGTCAAAATATTCTTCACTTGTGTGGGAACTGCTATCACAGCTGCTGCACTAGATTACCTAAATAATAAATATATACTTGTGATATATTATTTACCAAATACCTCACAAAAACATTAAATGAAATATTTTGTAATATAATTTTCCTATTTTTATTATTTATTGGGAGAAGCAAGAAACAATATATGGGACATTGTGTATAAACCGTTTACCTTCTTAGTGTTGTGTATTCTAAGTGACTATTAAGTTGCCTATAATGTGAATATGATCCCCACTAATATACAATCATGGAATGAAATCTCAGCATATGAGAAACGGGGATAATCCAGGAAGAGAAAATGCCTTGTAATAGTTTAAAGACTTCCCTACCAATAACGCATTAGTCTTCACAGAAGGAAGTAATAATGTTGGTATCAAATAGGATTCCTTTTAATCTAGCTAATGCCCACTTTCTCAATAATTTAGACAATGGCAAAAACATTCTTTAGGTTTGACTATAAAACATAAGTTTGACTGTAGTCAGTCTTTAAAATTGGGAAGATAATTAAAATAGCCAAACATGACATTGTTTATTAGTTTTTATAAAATTTCAGAGTAATAACTGAAAAGAAAGCACTTTAAGATGTTTGCTACAATATATCCTAAAATTATATTTAAAAATTTAAATCTCATTAGCATAGATATGAATTATTAAATGATTAAGAGGAGTATCTTGGTGACCCAATTAAAGAAGTAACAATATATGAAAAATAAAAAGTTGGTGGAAGCTTATACTAAGGTAGTTGAAGGATATGTGGTAGATCCACCTCTCTGTAATATTTTCACTGAAGAAAGAGAAGTGAACATGGATTTTTAAGTTATATTAATGAAAGACTGTGAGCACTGTTTTTGAAAAGATAAGCTACTACAGAAGAATAGGCTAAACCAGACATTTTCTGACAGATGAAGAATTCACCTATCCTTGGTACCTGGAAGCCTCATAAAAAAAGAATTTATGGACATTTCCAATAAACCACTTATATGTGATTATGTGGAGGTATAAAAATATTGTTCACCATATATTTGCTCTGGATACTAAATGCTAGAGCTGGTGAGGTTATCTTTGAACATGTTTTATCAAGAAAAAAACTGACTGAATTGAACTGATTTATTGTTTGGGAAAATGCAGATTGTATCAAAAATGCCGATGAAAATCAGAAAGGCTGATAGGCTGACCAAGCAGCCAGCTGCTAGTTTATCTGATTTTCTGCCAGTATGTTCACCAGCTATCTTGCCAATTGGACCCCAGTCTGGTGGGCTGGCTGGAAACCAGGCAGGATGCTTGGCTTCTCAGCTTGTCTACTACCCAGCTGTCCTCCTTTGCTGGCGTGAAACCTGGCTAACTCCTCAAGTTACCACCAGCCCAGCTGGCTTTTCCGAGCAGTCCAAAGAGTTTCTTAAGTTGTCCTGATATTCAGCATCCTGAGCTGTCTGACCACCTCGTTAGTCACCCAGCTATCTTGCTGAGTAAGGGAAAGCTCTCTGTTTCTCATGTGCCTCATGAGTGTCTCTGCTCCACAAACTGGAAAGTTGTACTTATGTCTGGTTGAGTACCTGGCCTGTCGGTGGGCTAACTCTCCACGTATCTAGGTGGGGAAAGGTTGGCTGGTAGGCACTGAAACAGACTGTTCCCTTTCACCAGCAATTCTGCAATGGTGATATTTTGCTCTCCATAGGAATTAAACAGAACACTGACATTTAGAATTTCCAATAACATAGATGTAAGTTATAATTTTTTCTTGCAGATATTTATGCCATATGATATACATCCATAACGTATGAAAAATAATAAAAAGAAAGGCTAATTTTTATCAATACATATGTGGTAAGATAAAAAAGCATGCCTTGTCAAGCAGTATTTTAAACTAATATCAATAATAGATAAAATAGTCTGTAAGCTGATTTATTTAATTATTAATTAAAGGAGGGTCAGCAGTAATTATGAACTCTTCACAATGACACACTAAGGTTTGTTTATCAAAAAAGGGTGTAAATTGCAAAGGCACTGCAGTATTCCTGGTGCTGCAAAGTATTCTCAAGTTCTTTTGTAAGTGATGCTGTATTCAATGAAAAGGTGCGCTGTTTATTGAGATCAAATGTCACCTTAAAAATAAATTTAAAAATAAGTATTAAAAATAATACTTTTGTCTATTCCATGGAATTTTCCAATTCATTTTACAATTTTAATAATGACATTTTTCCTTAACTACATAAATTTTATTCATTCCTGATAAAGGGTGGTAGCAAATGGATGTTGCATTTTATTCATGTTATATTCACCATTTGCCATTCATTTTCTCTCTTACTAAGGAAGTAAAAATGGAACATACATTTCCTGTGACCTTCTATGAATAGTACACATGTTGAGAAGTCTCCACTGCTTGAAGATCCATCTGTGGCAGTTTTAATTTCTTTCATTCTCCCTCATTCCTCTCAAAACTGGGGTTACAGGGTCAATGTTAAGAATACAGAAACAGAGTGTGTAGTTCAATAGCACAGATTTTTAAATAGCTTCATTCAAAACAACCAAAATGTACAGAAATCAGCACAATTAATTTTGTAAAACACTTTGAGATTATGTTTAATGACCTGGAGGATTAAGCACAGAACTTGTGCCATAATCCAGTGAAAAGTATATTACAGCATTAAACCAAAAATATTTAGTACAAAAAAAAGCAAATTTCTAAGAAAGGATTCTTCTTCCACCACCTTCTTCCAAATGTCTATAACTTGCTGAAAGAAACATAAGTTTTCTAAGAGATTTGTTGCTAGGAGATTTATTTGTGTCCTGGTTTGAGGTAAAACATATTTGTTGCTAGGAGATTTATTTGCCAGCACACTACTGGCAAAAGGTTTGAGGGCTCCTCTGCAATTTTAAACTTTGGACTTGTATTCCTCAAAATATAGGAGCTGTTACTGAGGAGTCATATTCCTGGAGGAAATTTGCATACCATTGCTTCAAATGAAAGTACATAGATGATGTTAACAGATGCTGTAGACTTTGATTTGGTGGATGTTTGCTAATTCATAACAGCAGGTAGTTTACACTAGTACCTTACAACATCAGTCATCTCTGTGCTTGGAACAAATAATTCATGTTTAAATAAATTTTCCAGATGTGAAATTGTATTGAGTAAAGAAGAATTAAGAAGAAAACGGGGAAATAACTACTTAAAAGGAAAATTGACATTAATCAAAAAATTAGAAAATAGATATTTTAAGTTGTATAATAAAAGAACTGTTAACTGAAACCTTGATTATGTAGCATAATAACACAAAAGAAGGAATATGTTGTTTCTGCTAGGTCTACTGCGGTAACTGAACAGTTCTTTGTTTTGGGCTTTATGTACTGCTGAAACGGAAATGTTTTTAGAACCCCCTACTCTTGGATCCCAGGAAGAATGACAATCTGAGATATAATCCTTTCCTGTGTAATGCAACCCAAACCAATTTACTTTCTAAAAGTAGTTTGATTTTTCCCTTACTGTAGTGCTATCAGATAGCAATGTGCTCTCTGGGGACTCCATTCATGCTGAGATTGCACCAAACAGTGATTGCACTGCTGAATCAGTCTGTAATCAATCTTGCATCCTACAGATCTCCTTTAGTATTTTTTCTTTGATCACTGTCTAATGGGAAACATAACACGTTAAAGAATAATGAAGCTTCAATCTAATTGTATCTTTGCTGGAGAGCCTCTAGGCACCCTTTTGCAGCCTCTAATGAAATGATTCTAGCAGTCCACGCTTATCCGCATGGTCTCTAGAAAGGATATATGGTTAATATGATTTCTCTTTAGTGAAAGCATATGTTAACTTTCAAAATGTTATTTAGCACTTTTTCCAGTCTTTGTGCACTTATTTCCCTGGTTTCTACTATATTTACAGTTTCTAATTAATAGTTATTTTGTTTTGTCTTATATGAGGGGAACTTTTACTTTCAACAGTTCAGTGTATGCATTAACAGATTTTGCCTTCGGAGCACATTAATTGCATAATGAAAGTAAAAGATAATTCTACAAATACTTATCTATCACTAAGCCAAAATCATGTTTCAATGAAAGATTTTTGTTTTGAATCCTATTATTCATTATTTTTGATACATTTCATACTTTGGCAAAGTATTATATTACCTAAATAGTGAATGAGAGATGTGAAAGCATTTAGTTAAAAGTGTATCAACATCTTTAATTATTTTCAGTATAAGTCATAAATGACTGTGAACTTCCAAAGAAATCATATCGTATCAAGTTCAGTAACAAAATATGCACTGTATCTAAAGGGAAGATGACCAAACTTTAGTCAATATTCTGTTAATATTCAGACAATAATGGAGATATTGCATTGTTGATTTAGGATAAAGTAGGAAAAAAATTTACAAGAGACTGTTTAAAAAGCTGTGCTGTTTTTGTTTTTTTCTTCGCTGAAAATGCAGGATAACCATGTTCAAAGTAGACAGTCCCCTTCAGAATTATTCTCAATGCCTTTGGGGTTTTGTGTGTGTTTTGTTGTTGTTGTTGCAATATGTCTTCGTGAGAGTACTTGTTACATGTTACAAAAACAACACTGTTGTTGCTATGTCCCATCAGTGTTTTGCTCCTTCTTTCTGTTCACAAAGTACATATCTTAGATGATAAAACGTCAGGAAAGATATCCACATTTATAGTCTTCTTGATGGAAAAATGCAGGAAGACAAAACTTTTAAGGTGAGTGGAAATGCAAATTCCCTTTTTCATGCTTGATGTCTGCAATTTTGGGAAAACATTTCCCTTCAAAGCCAACATTTCCAATCAGCCTTTGAGATATCTGACTCTTTTATTCTGCCTGCAGTTTTCTGTGGTTTAATTTTCATGTGTACAAATCTCCAGAGCTAGCCTGTCAAACTATATATGGATGCTTGAGGAAAATTCAGATGTGAAAAATGTGAGCACAACATTAAAAGTATTGAATGCTTATCAGCTCTAAAACAAAAGACCTCTGTGTTCCAGAAGTAATATGGTCAATGGAGCTGTGTTGGTTTCTAGAAGCAGAAGATCTCAGACTAAATTACTGGAGTTAGTAATAAAGAAAATATTTAGCATGTTTCAGACTTCAAAGTAATACCAGCCATGTCACTAAATTGCTTTCCATGAGGTTTTATCAACTTTTGCCTTGCTTACTGAGACAGTCTATTTCAAACATTCTGAGAAAACAAATCTTGAAGTTGTTTATTAGAAGTTGCAGGAACTTGGCATTTTTATTTGGTGTGTATTTGTTTGAAAAAAATTAAATCTGGAATATGTATCTGTGAAAATACAGATTTACAAAAGCACAAATGTGTGTATATAAATATGAATATGAACATATATATTCATATACATATATATTTACACTTATGCTTTTTCCATCTATGTTGCTTGGTGAACATAACTGTTCTTTTTTAAGTAATTCATGGAATCATAGAGTCATGGAATGGTTTGAGTTGGAAAGGACTGTTAAAGATCACCTAGTCCAACCCCTCTGCCATAGGCAGGGACATCTTCCACTAGATCCATTTGCTCAAAGCCCCATACAACCTGACCTTGAACACTTTTAGTGGCAGGGCATCCACAATTTCTCTGTGCAACCTGTTCCAGTGTCTCACCACCCTCACTGTAAAAAATTTTTTCATATGTCCAATCTAAATCTAGCCACAGTTTAAAACTGTTGTCCCTTGCCCTGTCACTATGAGCCATAGTAAAAATTCTGTCTCCATCTTTTTATAAACCCCCTTCATATATTGAAAGATCACAACAAGGTCTCGATGGAGCCTTTTATTTTTCAGGCTGAAGAATGGCAAATCTCTCAGCCTTTTATTTACCATTACCTCACCCCCCAAATATTTTATCTTCTTGAGACTTCCAATTTTTAATATCTTCATCTTCTTCCTTCTGCCACTGATTAATGTGCATGACTTCTTGTGTTGGGTCGATCTTGGCCAGCTGCCAGAAACCCACCAACCACTCTCTCACTCCCCCTCCTCAGCAGGACAAGGACTCAAAAGCTCATGGCTCAAGATAAAGACAAGAAGATGGCTTACCATTTTCTGTTACAGAAAAAATGGAAAAATTGGGGAAATTATAGAAAATCAAGGTAGATTTGGATAATAATAATAATAAAAAAAATAATTAAACCACCACCGTTCCCCAACCCTCTCTTTTTTCAGGCTCAACTTCGCTCCTTCATTCCCAAACCCTCTACCACCCCCTGTAGTCATTTTCTCTGGGTATAGAGTAGTCTGATCAGTCATATGCTCTGCCTCTAAGTAATTTTCATGTAGTGATGATATGAATTAATAAGGACCACTTGCAGGATCATAACATGCTCTGAATCAAGACTGAAATTTGTACTGAAAATTTTATTTATGCAGGTCGATATGTAGTGTAGGAAGAGCACTATTTACTATTCATTACTTAAAATACACCTGACCATGCTATATATTGTATGAACATTAGTATTTTAAAGAAATGGGGGGTAACACTTTGAGTTCAGAGATTTTATTCAGCTTTTTTGCTAGCTAAAGGCCTGATAAAAATGCTATACTAGACTTCAATAACATCCCCTTATGTTCTCCTCCACATCTCACTGCAGTTGTGCCAGCAAGTATATCCCTATAGCAGGGCATTCTTTCTAAAAGATTTTCATATGTTTTATATTGCTGAAGTAAGGGGTTAAAGAATTTTCTGCTGCGTTAGTAAGAAATACCTGTTTTTTCTGTGCATCTATGTTGTATATTTCGGAAGAAAACAAAACAAAACAAAACAAATGAAAAACCCCCACAGAACCCCCTACTTGTAATGAACCAGTTGAGAGACAGTTTCTCTGGTTCTTTTAAAATTAAAATGTTATTGCAGTTTCCCTTGTCTTGTAACATAAGGGAAATATTCTAATATTATTAATGCTCTGTAATACACTCTGCTGTTCTTATTATACTCTGCATTCCTTCAAATCAGTTTTATTGAATTCTGGTTTATAATACATTTTCACAGAACTTTAAAAAATAATCTTATTAGCTCAGATTTTTAGTCATATTCTTAACTACTCTAAAAACACCACCACCACCCAAAAAATTAAAACAACAAAAAAGGACAAAAATGGCCATTTCTTTTGCAGCTTCTGCAAATATTAGAATTCACGCATTTGAAAGCAAATTTTCTTTCTGTCTGTGTCCCTCAGTGGACTATCTGGACTTCTGACTTAATTGTTTGAAACACATGCAGATGCACTAAATTACACTTGCATCTGAAACACTATCATTACATGCTACAAAAGATTGCACTCAGATGAAATAATTTCATTTTTCCTGGATCACATTTAACATTTCAATGCAGGTGCGATATCTCATTTACCTATACGTCTGAGCTCTGAAAAGTTTGGGTTTTGTTTGGTTTTTTTTTTTTTTCCTACTTGTAGCAATGCTGGATATAAAAAAGTTTAGAGTCTTTTGCAAGATATTAATAGGGTGAAAACCTGTAATAATTTCAAAGAGAAAAATAAACCAAACCGAAATACAGCTGGCTGTCTTGCCTTTTCCAGACTAACTGCTGGTATAATACATGTCTTGTTTCTGGAAATTACACAAAGGGATTGCTCTTCCACTTAGGTGTAGTTTCCTCATTGTTTTAATTTATCACAAAGTCTTAGTATAAAAATCAGCGCTCTTCACAGATGTACTGATCTGCATTCTAATCACAATCTTTTATTTCTTAACTTCACTATTGTTGGTGGCTGTTGCCTGATCAAAACACAATGCCCTTTTGGTGAGAAGGAGTAAAAGTCTGAAAAAGGCAAAATGGTGCGTGGATCTCTAATGTAGTTGGTCATAAGTTTTGATGATTTCACTATTTTTAAGCTTCAAACTGAGTATTTCCAATAGAAGATAAAAAATTTGAAGTATCAAAGGTCAGTGAAAGATAATATTTTTAAAATCACTTATAAAAGAAAGCACAAAAGTATTGCCTCAAAGGGTAAAACCAGTAAAGTTTACATGACCAAATTATGGAAAAAAACATTCTTTACTCAGCAATACTCATCTTGAGCTAGTACCCCTCTACAAATAAAATCATAGTCAGAGGATGTTAAGGAATATAATTTTATCAGGATGAGGATCTTAATCTTTTGCTTTTCTATTTTCTCAAAGAAACAAAAAAACCCTCCAAAACCAGACAGTAAAAACATTTCAGCAGTTTTTCTTTCTTACAAGACAGCTTGTAGAAATAAAGCAGAAATACACAGTTCACTGGGTTTTTTTAGTCCAAAATCCTGACTGGATTTTTTCAGATTGCAGTTCAAACGGTTCTAGTATTTAGCAACAGATTAGAAGGCATTGCATAAGTTTAATAAGCATTTCATCTTGGTGTTTCAGTGTTTGTCTTCATGAACATCATAGACTTTTGTAAGGTCTTTGTTTCATTGAATTTATGTTTACTATTAACAGGTATCAGCATTGATTCTTTAAGCATGAATTCTGTCAACTGACTGATATTGCACAAGAAACAAAATGAAGGTAGCTGCTGATCCTGCAGCTGGAGACTTAACTACTTGAGAAGCTCATAAAGTTGATTAAGCTTGAGAATTATAAAGGTTTTTTTTATCTTTGCGAGGACACCGAGTAATAACTGATTATACCCTTGTTAATTTGTGGGATGAGTTGTTAAGTCAAGTTTCTTGTTATGTAATTTTGGTGTGTAGACCATTAGCCTGAAAGTATTATGAATTTACAGTTATGGAAAGCTTTCCGGACAACTTTAAATGATGGCATTCACTTATCCACTCACTTTCATATCCATTACTGTATAATCAGATATATACTTATATTAATAGTTTCTTTTACCCTCAAAAGCAGATTGATTTGTAAGTCTTAGGGTTCTGTTGGTGTCTTATCTTATTATTTCTTACCGTTTAGTGTATTCTGTTTTCCAGCTGTATTTCCAGCCATAACATTTTAAAATTATTCACGTGTCTTTTGACTTTGTTTTTATTATCTGACATTGCAGTGAAATATTATTCATTTTCCTTTCTTTAAGGTACAACAGTAATGCTGATCCTAACTGTAAGAGTTAAACCAAAGTATCTTTCTATTTCTCAGATCAACACTGTGACCAGCAATATGTTTCCTCTGGTATTTTCAATCCTTATGTCAAAGATTGTTTCAGAATAGTTAATCTGAGAGTTAACAGAGAAGCACGGATTCATGTACTATTCTATCCCAAACTCCTGCATGTTATAGGCTATAGGTTTTAATTAGCAATTTCTACAATGATTGTAAATGACTATTTATTATTTATGCAATTAAAATACTTTATCTATGCACTAATATTAGTAAAATAACTGCGTATCTGCAAATGCCTATAGTTATAATATCGTAGGACAGCTACCAAGTACTTTTGGAACAGAAATAGAGCGATTCTGGCCTTTTGCACAGTGTGATCAAAGTTCTAGTAGTTATTGCAGAAAAGGTTTTAGAAAATTGGTCTGTTAGGCAGATATGGGCAAAAACAGTCCAAGATTTTTGTAGCTTAGATATAAATCACAGAAATAGAAATGCATATTAATGAGGACTAGATTAATGTATTTGCTGCTGCTAATGGTTGTTGTGTGTTTGTGCAGAGTATCATTCATTTCTCTCTTAAGGGCAAGACTGTTAGAAAAATAAAATGTTAATGTATTTTAATTACTTGCTTTGGATAATTATTATTAATCAATAAATAAAATAGTGATACATATTTATTTAGTCACTTCTCTCGTGTTCTTTGGAATGTTTTATTACTTCATTGACTTTTCTAAAGGTACTACTAAGAAATTAAATTTTGCTTTTCTTTGGAATCACCACTGCAGATACATCTTTGTTTTGGCTGAAAACCAATAGTGTAAAAGCAGAGTGTTGTGCTAGAATTCCCAGTGCTGCTGTCTAAAGCTTTTGACTTCACCACACAGGGGTTATGAAACCACTTCTTTAAGTGCAGGTTGCAAAGATCAAGAGGAAACACAGGCATTGTTCAATGCAAACATTGTTTTCAGGACTATTTGAGAGTGTCATCCACAGCAATACCAATAGCGTTAGGGAATAAATGGGCTTATTTAAACAAGTGAGACAGTAGGTTCCAAAAGATGGTTTTATGTTTGATTACCATCTGTACACTTTTGAAGAAGAAATGCCTACATGTTATGAGGTATCTTGTGCATTTTTGGTGCATAAGAAATTGAACTGCCCCCTGGGGCAGACAGGAAAGTCATCTTAGGCAGTGTTTCATAACAAAGAGGGTTTGGTACACTAGTTAGAGGATATAGTTATTCTGAATTTCCAGTCATATATCTGGTGCCTTTTCCTGTATATTAGACACATTCCTGGGTAAACTGGCTCTGGGAGCAATGGATTCAGAATATCAGATGGCTTAGAAGTAATAATGCTGAAACCCAACTTTATTCTTAATAGTAGCTAAGAATAGTAAACACTAATTTCACCTGAAATACTTACCTGAAACTTACCATGCATTTATTTATAACATAGAAAAAAAAAAAAAAATCACTTTGGGAAAATACATAGTACACAAAGATTGTCCGTTCGAAGTTTACAGCAAGAAATTTGTAAGGAATTTATGTGTAAGAGTAGAGTTCCATATTCACATTTTGAATGCTTGTTTTTAAAGATGTATCTTTACAATCCATGTTACTGAAGGATACCTCCTGCTGCAGTAAAAGGAAATATTCTTTATCCAAACCCAAAATTTCTGTATATATAATTTTGGATACATTTTATTTTTGATTCTTAACAATTTATAGGAATGGCAATTTGAGAAGTTGAAGATATGTAGACCTTAAATTGTTGTTATTGCATGAAAATTTTCTTTCACACTGCCTCTGCAAACCCACTGCTTCCTTTTGAAGGGCCCTGAAAGAAAGCATAATCTGTGAGTAGTGCAGACTAGCCGTCCCTTTGCACAGATGCCCAACTGCACAACAAAAAAAAAAAAAAAAAGGGAAAAGAAAAGGGAAAGGGAGAGGGAGAGGGAGAGGGAGAGAGAGAGGGAGAGGGAGAGGAAAAAATGAAAAGGAAAACAGTTTTTCATTTTCTAAGTATAGTAAATTCCTTGCAAAACTGTAGTTGCACCACATTTTGGTGTGAGCATACTATATGGAAAGACTGATCATATTTGTTCTTAACAGTCCTAAGGTTTTCTGGATTAACTATGATGCATTCAGAGGATTTTCAACACTTTTATAGGGAAAAAATGGTACTCTTTCATTATGAATCTTGTTTCCATGGATGGTAAGAGACATTATTTTCCCTCTCCAGAATTTCCGTATCTAAAGGAATTTATGATACTTTCCATTAAATGGCAAAGGCTACTTTTCCTCAAGAATATTAGAATATAATTCTAACTCTGTAAGCCACTATGTTCTAGTTTATCTTGCATGGGATAGAAACAGGCTTTCAGACTTTTTTTCTTGAAAAGTTTGAAGTGGGAAAAAGGAAAGTAAAAAGTTTATTGGAACTTTTTTTCTTATTTCTAAATATTAATCCACACTGAAATAAAGTAATATTTCTTTAACCAGTGTGAAGTATGTTTTAAATGAGATTCCTTAGCCCACATAATACAGGGAATCAACCCAAAATGTCCTAACATACTTCTAATGTTATAAAATCCATAAATTCAGAGGGAAAAAAATAAAGAAAAAAAGGCATAAGGCTAGAATTTCCTGATGTTCATGTATGATTGTGATGATAATTTAAACATGAAAGTATAAAGCAGGTGCCTAGAAATTATGTAGGGAACTGCAGGTATGCCTAGACTTGAATTAGGTTGATTACAGAATCACAGAATTACAGAATGATAGGGTTCGGAAGGGTTGGAAGGGACCTCGAGATCATCTAGTCCAACCCCCCTGCCAAAGCAGGTTCACCTACAGCAGGTTGCACAGGACAGTGTCCCTGTGTATTTTGAATGTCTCCAGTGTGGGAGACTCCCCCACATCTCTGGCAGCCTGTTCCAGTGCTCTGCCACCCTTAAAGTAAAAAAATTCCTCCTCACGTTTAAATGGAACTTCCTGTGTTCAAGTTTGTGCCCGTTACCTCTTGTCCTATCACTGGGCACCACTGAAAAAAGACTGGACCCATCCCCCTGGCACCCTCCCTTTAAGTATTTGTAAGCATTGATAAGATCCCCCCTCAGTCTTCTTTTCTCC
>NW_009648793.1:222746-244591 GCF_000708025.1 Charadrius vociferus
CCTACTACAATTACCTTCCTTCCTTTCTTGGTTGAGGAAATCTTAAGGCGTGGGGGCGAGTGACTAGCCCTGGGCGACTCACTGGTTGGATCATGCTCTCCATCCTCAGTCGTGTTGTCCTTGATTTCCAAAGCCCCATACCTATTATGCAAAGGCAACTGGGGTGGTGAGGGGGGCCGTGAGTCCTACATTAAATCTACTCTCCAGATAGAAAATCTTGGCATACCCATTATACACACCGGTAATTTTTATTCTCAGTTTATGTGGTTTGTTGTTGCCTATTGTAATAAAATGTGGTATGTGGGAAAAGAAAGTGTTCCAGATATTCTTTTGGCTTAAACTAAATTTTTGCTTTATCACATCGGGTACAAAGCATTCACTTTGAAAGCTGGAGGTGGTTTTATTCACAGTGGTGCCTTGTCTTATAAAATTAATTGCTCAGACATGTTCTGTAGTACACTAAGCAAATCCTTGATGGCTTCTAGAGGCTTTACAATAGCCGAGGAAATGTCACACTCTGCTGTGGTATATTACACTTGTAATAGTAGTGTCAGTAGTAATAGAACTATAGCTGTAGTCATTATAATCAAACTGTAAAGATAATGACACTGTGGAAATATATTTTCTTTCTCCCCAAGGATAGTTTTGGAGGACTGTTCTACAAAGGGCTGTATGGACATATCTGAAATGATTGGTAAGCTTCTTCCTATAAAATATTGTGACTATCCCAGTACAGAGCTGAAGAAGCTATATACAATGTGTGCCTGCCAAGGACTTTTGTAATAGGTTTCCTTAAGATGTCTGTAGTCTCTACAAGAAGACAAAAGTTCAAACACAACATTATTTAAGGAAAGAGTCAAAAAAGGCAAAGTGCTGAAAGACAAAGCCCAACAGAACATGGTGTTAATCAATACTCACGCAGGCTGGAAGGTAACACATTGAAAAATCAAGCTTCCCAAGACAGAGAATAAGCCCATTCTAACATTTGGGTTGAATCAAGTAATTATCTGACATTTTAACTTGAAGCAGCTTCAGTACAGAACACTCACCTAGATAGTTTTGTGCTTTTTCTTCCAAACCTTCATTTATATAGCGCACAATCTTTACTTTTTTTTCTTCAAAAAGACAAGATCAAATACATAAAGATACGTAAGTGATTTTGTGAAAGGCAATGAGATGAGGCTCACAAAGACTCTCAGGCATGACAATGATCACACTCATAATGATTAATTCTCTGCCTGGCTCTGTGAATTCTCAAAGTCAGTTATGGACACTTAGGTTTCCAACTGTCACAGAAATTTTACATTTTTTTTTCCTGCACAGTGGAGCAACTTCAACAAGAATGATGAAGGACACTTTCTTCTTCAGCCTTGCCTATTTGTGATTAACTGCTTTTTTAGGAGATGTGCACCGATATCATTTCAGACCAAAAAGAAACTCAAAGTTCATACTGCTGAGTAAATAGCTATTGATTTAGCATAGTAAGATAGTTTCTATCCTTTTTCATTGATGTCTTGGAAGCAAAGAGGTATGTATTTTGCAAGAGGCATTTGGCGTGGCACGACCACGTTTTTATTTAAACCAATGAATCTTAGTTGGCTTTAGATGAAATATAGATCTAGAGCTTCCCAACTCTGACAAAATGACTTCAAAAAATGACAGCACTTTCAATGCTTAAGTAACTTTACAGCCAAAACTCTTATGCTTATAGACTGTCAAGTAAGCAGGCAGCTCTGCAGCATTGTTGCTGATTTTTAAACGGGACTTAAATTCCAACTACACTGAAAACCCTGAAGTGTCCCTTTTCTTATGGCTCACAGATGTAGCTGAGGACTCAAAGGGGGAAGAAAATAAGCCTATAAAACAAGGTCATTTACTTGTGAAGAGGAAAAACAGACAGTAATGTCTTTCACTTCAGTCTCCTGAAGCGCTGAAAAGGGAAAGATCAAAAATAGAATAAAAGAATAAGAAAGAATAAAAGTGACGTAAATAACAAAACTAAAAAAATATTAGACACAAATTTAAGGCAAACAGCCTATATGCTTAGTTTTTAAACTAAGCATTTCTTCCCCACTGAAACACACAGTTTGTTTGCTCTGGGGGAGGAAACTATCTAATAAAGTAATAGACAGCAACCAGTAGAAATACCTTGTTATCAAATACATAAAGCTATCATATTTTGGTATTTTTAAGAATCTAGGCCTTAGAAATATAGTGACAACCCAGGTGTCCCCCCAGCCATTTTGGAGTTTATATATGATAATACAAAATACAAAATAAACAGCAATGAAAAAATTTGTTAGCAAAAGTGCGATATATTGCTCAAACTAAAGTTTTTCCCAACTATGTCACAAGTAAGCTTGAATATACGTTATAAGTTATGTCTCCATTTCCCAACCAAGTGCAATATAATATAAAAACACTGATGTATTGTGAATTATTGTGATAGCATGTATTTTCCCTTAGCATTTGCAAGAATATTAAAAAATAATTAACAAAATACCTGAGAACTGGAAAACTGGCACCATTTTGTCATGTTGTTATGTTTTTCAATGTTCTTTGCATCATACTTTTTATTTATGAATGGACTACGGATTACTTTTAATAAACAAGTAAGTTCTGTAAGAAGTCTTTTTCCTCAATGGGTAACTGGTAGCAGTTCAGCATATACTATCTGCTGGTAGAGAAAAATAAGGAGATGCAAATGCTTTTCTCTGGGTTAACATAACATACCAATATCCTGTTAAAGAAGTTTGACCTTTATGTGGCACAGTAACTACATTTTCTTTGTAGCTAGGAATGTTTATTTGTGCATGTCTGTCATCACTCTCAGCATGTCATCCAAGCTAATGATGCAGCAAAATGCTTTTGTTGTTTTTGATGCTGCTGTGTGAAATTGCTCCTTAAAGGAAAAAGCCACTGATTTTTTCAAAGGACAGAGCCTATACACCCTTGAACACATGCAGGTTGCCCCAAAACGGATTTACAAAGCTTTTCTATGTGATTAATATTGTGAAACAATAGCTTCCTTTAATATATTTATTTGGTATATTTGTGGTACTTTTAATGGATCTAGATTCAGTATTTCCATGAAGCAGTGATGTTGGCTTGTACGTGAACAACATGTTGGCAAGCAGTGCCCTTTATATGAAGAGACAGCCAGCACTGGATTCACGAATATTGATATCAACAGCTATTGTGAATTAGAGAGCAACAACACATGCATTCATGGAAGACTAAAATTACCAACCTAATCATATTCACATATGAAGTAAGATGGTTCAGCTGTTACTTATATTGGTGGATATTTCTATAAGTAAGGCTATATTCTGCCAGCTGACCATGAATAAGGATGATCTGCGTAAGTTTAACTGGAAACTATTACTTAGAAGGAGAAATGAATAACAGAAAATCTTAAAGAGCTGTCTCCCCCTATACTAAACTGCCATTAATCCTTAATGAAATAATGTTATTTTTAAAATCATTGAGAATCTGAGCCCCCCAATTTAAGATATCTTTTAGACAATACCTGGAAAAGTAGGAGTGTGAGTGTATGTAGCGCACATGTGGATCATATACAAAAAAACATCTCTGGTGTGTGTTTGTGAAAAAGTGATAAAACTGATCATGTTAAAGAAGAAGAAGACCATCAGCCCATAACTGATGGTGGTAAAGAGGAAAATGACAAGATTAGCAATAACCAGTGAATACTGAAGAGACTGCTGAAACAAACGAGAAGTAAACCTGAAAGGCAGTGTAAAAGAAATATGAAAATAAGTAACGTGGAAGTAGAGACCATGTAAAGGAAAAAGTAGTAGTGGGAAGCTGGTTTGATACTGCCAGAACTTCTGCCTAGGCTGGAGAGAGCAGCCTCTCCATCGGATGCTGTGAGCAGCCTGCACTTGTTCCTGAAAAGAGAGTACCATGTGCAGCATGTGGGGACCCACAGCCTGGGGCCATGTGGGGGGCTTTGTCTCTGGCATTCACATTACTGAGTTATAGGGAGCAGTCTGGGTACATATAAAGCTGGAGCATCCATATCTCCAACACGGGTGTGTGCTGGTAGGGGACCCCGCAGTGCCAGCAGAGGGATATCAGCTTGTAGCCCACATGTCCTGTGAGAACATATGTGTGTCCATGTAACTGTGAATGATTATTTGTAGGATTAGAATTCACTGGGACTGTTTATAGGAGGCTGTTTAGAAATCTGTAGGTGTGTTTTAACATTTTGTAGGTCGCTAATATTGTGGTATATCTGTTTTATTGCTGATGCTGATCCTTCTCGTGTGGTTCCCTGATTGCTGGTTGATTATGGATTGTTAATAAATATATAAAATGCCTTGGTTTTTTTTTTTTTTATTTTTTTATTTAAACTACCTAAACTGAGCAATTTGTCTTTGGGACACAAATGAATAGGAATGATATGGCAAAAAATAACACTGTCACCTCCTCAAAGGTGAAAGGAAAAGGATGGAATTGAGAGTACAGTATAACAGTTAATGTAATTGATTTTCCACTGCAGTGCAAAATTAAAGCAAAGGACTGATAGAGCCAGTTCATGCACCCTGGTACTCCCTTTTATTTTCTGCAGAATCAAATTTAATAGAAGAAACTGGAAAAGAAGTTAAGGGCAAAATCTTGGAAAGTACTGAGGTTCCCAGCCCATTTGAAACTATCAAGGTTTAACAAGCTCCTAAAAGAAAAATGCACTTAGATTCATATAGATTATACAGTTCTTTTATTACTTATGCTCAATATATTTTTTTCTGTAAGAAACCTAGCACAGCAACATGTCTTAAAATACGTGTATTCTCAGGATTTCACATTTGAATGCGTTAACTTCACATCTGCTCTCAAGTTTAAAGACTACTGTCAGGCTTTGTGAATTTCCACAATTGTTTTCAACAAATTTCTAGATATTTTGAAGTATTTCATCAAATGGGTGGGTGATAACTAAGTGACTTGGTGAGCCAAAGACTTTACAAAGGTTTTCTGTAGATCTTTAAACACAAGTTTTTGAATACTCACAACTCAAGGTTATAATCAGTTTTTCTGAATATTTTAATACTCACTTAAACACCTACATAACTTCCATTTTTCAACAAGTTCTTGATAACTGGAAACTTCCAGTGCTAGAATAATAGCAATATTTTCTAAGGGGATGCTGCATATACTACAATAGTGCCAGGATAGTAATTACATGTTTATCTTTCACGTGTGCCAGAGATTTAAATTTTTATTGTTTTCCTACTTCTGATGCATATGTTGCTATTCTATGAAAGAACTACTAATGTCCACGAAGCTGTAGAGAGGACAGTGAGCTCTTGTTCAGTCCCTGTCACAAATTTTCCTATGTATTAGCCACATGATGTAGCATGAGGCAATTTGTCTAAGTAAAATTTTGTATTTCTTACTCCAAGGGTCCTGAGACCCCTCCTGCTGGGGGCTTGTGTGCCAGGGCTGGGGGCCAACTCAGCACCAGCACAGCCATGGGCAGCCCTGTCCTGCTGGTTGTTGAGGGGAGAGGCTCCCAGGTGCTGTGAGGGTTAGGCTGCGACCAGCGCCGGCTCCCTGCCCATGGGACCGGTCCTGGCTGGTGAGGCACTGCCCTACCACCTCCTGGGAGCACCCTCCATGGCTCCCAGCATCCTGGCCCCCAGGAAGCCCCTAGTTACCCCTGTGAGCTGACAGCTATTTGCTATATCTTTTCCCATAAGTCGTCCTTTAAGTAGTGTTCTCAAGAAATTGGTGGCAGCAATGCTTTATTCCACAGCTTCACTTACATTAATATTCATTTTGTGACATGGCTCTGGCCTTGTGAAATGCCCTTCAGAAGGTTAATATGAATCTCCAAAGCCTCTTTGGGTTTAAGTCCAAAACCTGGGATTATCCCAGTCTAAATCAAGGCTGTGGATTAATGAACATAATTTAAAGTTATTCATTTAATTGCAACATTCTGGCATCTGTTCCATTTGAATTTAAGTTTACTATTAAAAAAAAAACCCAAACACTTGGTTTCCGTTGGTATATTTAAACTTAAAAAAAAATATATACTTTTGCATTATGACTACGTTATTGAAAACTACGCTTGCAAAAGGAGAATGAATAAAGAAGTATGATACATTTAGCTTTTCTCTCTTTTTTTTTTTTGTTTGCTTGTGTTTGAACAGCTTGCATGATCTTTCCACCATTGTTTTCATTCATTTAATGTACTGATGTTTTTAATACAACAAAATTATCATTTTCATACTTCTGGTCATCTCAGGAAGAGTTTCATTGCAAACGAAATATCAGTTCCAATTTACTGTACTCAACAGATTAGATACTTTCTTGGCCTTTTGAATTCCCATTCTGAAATGTGAGAGGGAATCAGGTGTGGAAGTGGGACACATTGTATTCTCACTGACGTTGTAAGAAATATGCAAAAAATAAACTTTTTTCTCTAAATAACTCAATCTGCAGAAAAACAAGAACTCTGCTCTATACTTATGAATGGTGTCTATTGTATCAATTGATGACTTACAGAAAAATAAAAAGAAAAGGTATAAATTATTTCTTTAAAGGACAAAAGAAACAATGGATGGAAAAATGAATTATTTTAAATAATATGTGAAAAAATAAGATTATTAAAGAAAAAATAGAGGAAAAAATGATAAATCCATGATGGCTTTTATTCTTATGTGCCATTCAGTTAGCAAACTCTGAAAGAATAATAATAAATAACAATGCAACTAAACATACATGTTTCTATTAAGTATTTCCAGAGGAATTTCTTCCAGATGAGGAGAAACTAAGTAGATTAGAGCTCTTCATTTTGTAAAAAAATAAATAAAGACCGGATACAACAGAAGTGCTTAAAACTGTGAACAGAAAAGGAGGTAAATAAAAACTAGTTTTCAAGAACTAGTTAAAGAACATTTCTGTTGGATGAAATTATTAGACACTAGGTTAGAAATAAAATTTTAAATAAAATAAAATAAATACTCTGAACTGGGAACTGCTTGCCACAGACAGTTTTAAAAAATCTTTGAGAATATCTCATTTAGCAACTGTGAAATGCAATAATCTGATGAAACCTTCAGCTCAGGAAATCCCTAGACCCCTGGCTTCTGCACTCGGGGATGTTATCACTGGGAGGAGTATAATCCTGTTCATACTTTCTTTTATTCTCTCCCTCTAAGCTTTTGTTACTGGCCACTGTCAAGAGACACGGGGTTAAATAGTCTTTTGAGTAGTATCTTCAGAAACGTTAAAGTAAGGAGAGTGAGTTTGAGTCTGTAGCCTTGGTGTGAAGGTGTATGGCTTTTCCCTGATTCTAATGCCCATGCTGAACCCTTGTTAATAATTTAAAATACTACTTAAACAAAGTCAGGTACCTCAATAATTTGACTAACAATCAATACTTTTCAGCTCAGCTAATATGCAGGTACTCAATGAGAAAGGAAATAACTCACGCGGGAGAACTGAAGGTGTATACAGGTATACACAAACATGCCCACGATATAGATCATCCTCCAGAATTCACTGACAGATAACCAGGATATGCTCAAATCCTTCACGCAGAAAACAGAATACAAAGTGGAGCTACTTCCTTATGGGAAAATAATAGCCTGTGGCATACTGGTTAGAAAGTAGACAGAATCTTGTCAGGCCTTCATTTGTGAGAAAAAGCTAAATGTGGCTAAGATTGTAAGAACTCAGAGCCCTGATAAAGTTTGATATTTACCCAAAGCCTAGAGAAAGGCCACTAAGTCTCAAAAAGGGACTGGATTTAAGATGTAGCTTTCTATTTATATGATTTTCTATTCAATAGCTGAAGCAACACTTTTATATTCGTGCAGTTTTTTTGGTGTTCTGCACAAACATACTAAGCGGGAGGTCCTTTTAGGCAGTTAGCCGTCTAAAAAGTAAAGATTGTGAAGACTGATTCTTAAACACTTTTTTTTTTTAATCTAGCCATAACAATTTTGCAAATAGACATGTAAGAGTATGTGCAAAAATTTTTTCATCATCAACAAAAATTTTATTTGATAGTTAAGTAATTGGCATTGCAATAGACGCACATAAAAATAGTACAGAAATATAGACAAAGTAAGAATAATGTAAACAGAAAAGCTCTTTGAAGGCAAACAATTTGACCCATAATTAATTTTTATAAAGTGTTTGCAATGTTTATGAGGATAATGGGATCTTTAAAAGAATTTCAATAGAAATATTTCTAAAAATAAATTGAAACAATTATTTCTGTTTTAATGAAATAAAAGGGATAAGTAATAAAAAAAAAAAATTAAGTCAATCTATAAATGTAGGTTTTAATGTAATTCAAAAGGCATAGATTTTTAGAGTGATATCAAATACTAATTTTAAATGAGGTTAACTGTGGTTAAAATCCATCTTTCTCCCAATGGAAAAATTACTTTTTGACAGTTAAAGTTCTTCTGAACTTTTTGTCTATTACATAAGCAGCTTATACTTCTATACACAAGACATAACTCTTTATCTTCCACATTTATAAAGAAGACTGTAACTTTTTTTTAAATTTTTTAAATTTTAAAACTCCTTTTTTAAATTTCTGTTTCAATGTATATATTATTTTTTTTAACTCACAGAATCTACAGCAGAAAATAAACAGAGTTTGTACTCAGGGAAAACTAAGTATGAGCACAGACTTCTGATAAGGATGTTGAAAACACATTATCATGTATAAGCCATAATACACTAAGTCAATAAACAATAGTTATGATTATGTGCTGATCCAGAAGAGGCTGTCCAGAGAGGTTGTGGTCTCCCACCTTGGAAATACTCAGAAGCCATTTGTTCATGGTTCTATGAAACCACCTCTAGGTGGCTCTGCATAAACAGGGAGGTTGCACAAGGTGACCTTGAGACATCCTTTCCAACTCCAATCATTCTGTAATTCTGTGAAAATATAACCCCACTGAACTCAAACATTAACAGAATGTATTTAATTCTTGAGAAGGTAAGTTCAATTAAACAAAATCTATGTGCATGAAATATTAAATTTTGGGGTCACACTAACACCCATCTTAAATGTTTTGCCTAAACATGTCATATATTTCATGTGTTCAGTTTTGTGGTTGGTTGTTTAAATATATTTGAAACTTCACTCTGTTTTTCCCGTGTTGGAACTTAAGTATTCTAGACAAGCTGTATCACAAAGGCTACCCTATGAGCACTATACTTCTGAATAAAATTTCTTAGATTATGCAAGTGTGATGTCAAGTCGTATATATTCTTTTGAATGTTCTCCCAGTTTCCTTGAAATACCCATTCCATTTCAAGCATGGGTTCCTCTCATTTTTCTTTAAATAAATTTAGGATAAATTTAATGGTAAGCATGAACTTAAATACATCTCTTAATAAAATAAATAAATAAATAAATAAATTATCTATTATGAAAGGTTATGACCGAGTTTCAGCAATCCATCAGTCTAGTGTGGAGAATTTCATGTTTCCTGTTAAGTAGTTTAATGCACAAATAAATATGGTTTTATTTTGATTATCTTACAAGTGTCTTCATTTTCACAGCCTCTATGGGCAAAACTTCAAGAAAAATTCAGAGAGGATGTCAAGCATTATCCCCTGAACTGCTGGAAGGGCATCGAACATGGTCTGCCACCACACTCTTCAGGCACAAAAGAAAGATGGTGAGTGAGCAAGTGAAGGACCTAGGATTGAAACACTTTTTTTAAACCTTCATATTCTTTATGGTTTGTTGTCTTCATGGTGAATTTTTTATTTATGTAGTTGAACAGCCTCAGAGAGATAGGAAAAAAATAGCTTTTGTATCCACACACCCCCGTCCCCTGAGCTTAGTAACATTGAAACTGTGTTACAGGATACTGTTAAATTAACAACTAATAGTTTGGAAAACTACAAAACTTTCATTAGTTCCGTATTTAATTGGGATTTTTATCATTTTTATCATGGATTTGTTATTAGCTTTGTTCTAGTAGGTCACAGGTCGATGAGATTTCGTTGTAATAATGGATGATTAAGTATATTTTGTAACCTAAGTTTCATTGTACTAACAGCTATTCAGCACACACCATATGTACACCATCGTCTCCATAGAAGCATCCATTACCTTGTATATTTCTCAGTGATTAGTTTCCAGAATGCATTTATTATGTGCCCAACAGTACAACGATAATTCAGGGTCTGATAGTATTTCCACTATAAAACTCTATTACAAGAGGATTTTAATACTTCCATAAAATTTCAATCTTGCTGAAATTTACCACAGAATGTTTTAGCCTGAGTATGCATATGTATTCACTGAGTTTGTTAAAATTTCAATAATTAAAAAGAAGTAATTCAGAAATTAAAAAAAATATAACCCCTTTGTTGGGGATTAATAATGAAAAATTTCCATTTCAGACAAACTAATTTTGTGAGAAATTATGAAGGTTGGATAAGAGCTGTTTGTGTCAACCACATGTTTAATGACAGTGTTGAATTAACTAAGTTTAATAGAGAATCTGAGTCTGCTTTCTTTCTAATTCAGCAGGCATATCTTTTCTTTTTTTTTTTTTCAAAACAACTAATAAGTAATTTTTTTTTCACTAAGCAATTGGTGTAACTTCAGCATGTTCTAATTTTTATTAATTCATGGGGGTTTTGGGTATAGTCAACAATATTTTGGGAGAATTTAGCTTTTTAATTGACAAGATGAAGGGAGGTCAACCACTTCATTAGCCAAACAAATAAAGTAAGTGAAACAGCCAACCAATAAAAAACTCCCACTTAACGTGGCAAATAACCCTACTTCCCTTTTGCTTTTTAGTATAGAATTTGAAGGACACAAGCAATCAGCTATTTCAGGTTTTTTAAAGGACGGGAAGAATTAATGGAATAGTTTAAGTGTTCAGCATGATTTGGGATTATGAGACCAAAAGGTGATAAAAGAACCTTTATACTGCAAAAGGACAAAGCTGAACTAGGAAGACGGTGCATTTATATCAGCATTAAGAATGCATCCCATTAGTTCTAAAGTTTGTGAAATCAGTTTCCTCTGAATCTCTCAGGGATAATTCACCTAAATTACCATTAGCTTTAGTAGGGAGCTGTGATCTGAATGCTGCTCTCTTAGTTTACTCAAACAGAAAAAACTAAATTTAATTTATATGGTGACCTTTGTAGATTTCAGACTTGAATGATTTTCTTTCATTTCAGTCCTTGGTAGACTCTAGACAGGAACTACCACTTGTAAATGGTGATTGCCTTATTCACAGCAATAGACATAGAGCCTTGAGGCTTTTTTGTGCTTCTCTTACAATGTAAGTGTAAGCATAGGACAAGATGTTTAAAAAGATGGTATTGTTGAAAAATTCAAGTTAGCTAATGGTTAAGTTAACTACAATTACACTGAGACTCTTTTTGAAAAAAAAAAAAAAGACTAAATTTGGGAGGCAATAAAGGGGGAAAATAATTTAAAATAAATCTGTGCTGTGTTAAACAGGTTTGATTTCAGAGGAGCAGGACAGAAACAGAATGTATTTAAAAAAGAGACATGGACACCTGAATTCAAAATTATGACCCCCCAAATTTCCAATTTACTTTGGAGATGATTTACTTTACCTTGGGAATTTCTGTATTACACAGGGATGTTCACATTTAAAAAAAAACCTAGTCATGGAAGATTCTGCATGTGAACAGAAGTATTAACACACCTCAGCAACATAATGCTTTACTCATGCCAAATATTTATCAGATTCTTGAAAGTATTCCTCTATGTTTATTTTCTAAAATATTGGATGAGTTTTCAAGCAACTTAATGAGTTGGACCCCATGAAAAATTCAATGGCAGCGGTCAAGTTCTTTTCAAGTGACTCTGGAAGAGAAAATAATGATGAGATTTCCAGTTCTGAAGACCTGTATTCAATTACTTTATCCTGCTTTAAAGTATAATGCAGAAATAGTCTTTGTATTAGAATACTATTGTCCTCATGCCACAGACTAAAGATTCAGTGACTAATCCTGAAGTTGATCTTTGGTCTCAAACCTCCTAGTCTCAACAAATTAACCATGAATTCTTTTTATGATAAGTGTTTACAGGTCTCAAGTGGTGGACATAATCCTTTCAGAAAGACACAAGACTCTTAATCTTCGTGTAGACTCTCTTTAATTTCTGATGATGAGTCAAGGGCAATGCCTTTTCGTGTCTGCCAGGTTAAAACAAGGGTAGAAGAAGGGTACTAGTCAAGACTTAAAGAACTCACTTTTTACATGACGGCTTGTAAGACTCTCTTCTTGGTGTTTTTTTGTTGGGGTTTTTATTTTGTTTTTCAATTGCAAACTTTGGTAGTAGGCTTTGGTAAAGGCTTTACTCAGATCTTTGAACTCTACAAAAAAGAAACATTTCAGGGCTCAGGATTATGGCACAAAAGTTCCCTTTTTTGATGGGGTTGGAGCAGTTAGAAAAAAAACCAAACAACTAGAGCCAAATTGAACTGTAATAAGGAGTGTGGATTTCATACAGAGGTGTTCTAGACTTGAAGACATGTGTCTAAGAAGCAAATGACTCAGAAATCCAAAAGAGTATATAATGAACTTACTTAAGTTTCCTGAATATAGTATTTGTGAAGTTAATATGTATAGGTACATGTAATGAGCTGCTAATATAGGAAATAGAACCAAACACAGACTGTAAGCATATTTATTCTGAATGTCTGAAATAAGGTGCAACAACTGCGATAAAACTCACCCCATTTTTGTTGTATTTGAATTACAGGAACATAGGGATAATTAAAGCTTTATTTTTACTAATTTTTCATTATTCTAAGTGGATCTACATTCTAGTATTTTGATAAATAAAATAGCAACAATATAATGAGACAGAAAGTCCAGAGATTATATATTAGTAAGGACAAGAAATAAAAACAATCCTGGGTAATTTACAGCTAAACAGAAAAATGTGTACGTTTTTGTCACTTACGGAATACTAAAGACTTCTCACCTCTTAAATCTTGCTTTCTGTTTCATCACAGAGTCTCTAACTAAAATTTTATTAAATAGTTCAAATTAAATAGTAAGTCATGAAAATTAAGAAACAAGCCACTGGAGCCTTTGTTTGGTAATCAGTTAAAGCTTGTAATTATCAAAAAGCAGGTAATGAACTTATTTTCTATTATCTCAGTTATTGTTCCACACAACTAGTTTTATTTGATTTTTTCTTTTTTATATTTTTAAACCAAAACTTTTCTTAAGATGACAAAAAAAAATTTAAAATCCCTGCTGCCACTTGATTACCAAAGCTCTGAGGTTTCTAGATCACATCCTTTCTTTCTTACATCTGAACTCAACCTGTAAATGTTTTTTTCTGCCTTTCCCCACCCCCAACCAATGATTTGCTTTATTTACAGTATCTATAAATAAACCTACTTGATTGAATATGACAATGCCATTGTTTAAGCAATATATGATACATACCATACACTTAATTGCAACAGTCCAACAATGTTTGGAAAAGTGAGCCTGTCTATGTTCATTTGAAAATATGATAATGCTATAGGTTAATTATTTAATAGTTTTTAAACTTTTCTATATTGGGGAAAGAAGTCAGTGAAAAAAATACAGCTATAGCATTTGAATTTCAAAAATCTTTTTCAAATCATTAGCAAAGTTTTTTTCAAAAGATTCAGAGTGAACTCAATCATATTTAATTACTTTGCTTTTCATAAAGCAGTGTTCTCAAAACCACACCAAGTTTCCTTTGAGTCTGTCTAACTTTCTCTAGTGGACAACAGGAACAGTACAAAGACAACAGAGAGATAGTAAATACAAGCCAAGAAAAAAAAGTTTGATGCTTCAGTGCCTTGACAAAATGTATTCTGCAGACAGCTGTGGGTGAAACTTCACAGTTTTGTTTCACAGATGTTGGTGTGAATATTTTCTTAGGGTTTGATCCCTGTGGGTTGGCACTTTCTATCCCACCCTTTTTTCAAGGTTTACTTTGAGTTTCTGATTCAGAGAAAAGTGAAAATGCAAAATGAAAATCAGTCAAAATCACTGAGTTTCATCTGGTTGCATGGCAAAACTGCAAAGTTTGCATGATGTTCTCCTGCAACCACACATCATCTCACTTTATTTCAAAACTGGAAGTAGTTACACGTGAAATATCAATGAAACTTAATAAATCCCTAAGTAAATAAACCCAACTTACATTTTATACTACAGACTCTGATCTAAGATTCTGATTCCAAATGTTTGCATTTCCATGTTTGCAGTGGCACCTTAAAGGCTCCAACCACATGTCCTTCAAAATGACCGTTTAAGAATAACGCAGATTCAGGAAGTATGTGACAAACATTCAGCAAGGAGGTTTTTTTTAACCAGATTTCTACAAAGAAAAAATGTAAAATCATCTAATAAACAAAGTGTCAGTTGTATACATATGAGGACATCTTAACATGCCACAGATCTTAAATCAATGACTGCTTTGAAATATACTGGTCTGGCCAAAGAGCAATGGTGAAAGTGGTTCAGGTTCCTAAAAAATTTTCTGCTAAACTCTGAAGCCAAACATAGTTTAGATAGATTTTGGGACTTTTTTATTTAGTATTTGTTTTAGGGCTGCATCTAGAGTCCTGTGGCCAGCTCACCCCAGTCAAGAATGACATTAAAAAACTGGGTGAGCGTAGCAGATGGTTATCAGGAGAGGCTCAGAGAGGTGGGCTTGTTTAGCCTGGAGAAGAAACAGTTTTGATGGAACCCAATAGCAGACTCACCTATGGAGGGACCATCAAAAAGACAGAATCATGTTCCTTCACAGTGATGCCAAAAGGATGTGAGGCATTGGCATAAGTTTAAACAAGGACATGGTCCAACTGGATACAAGGAAAACCATTTTCCTCAAGAGGCAAGAAGTTGAACAGGATGCTTAAAGAGATTGTCCAGTCTTCATCCTTGGGGGGTTTTGAGATCCAGTTGGACCCAGCTCTGAGCTTGTGTGATCTGAGAGATGGTCCTGCTTTAATGCTGGAGGCTGGACAAGAGACATCCTGAGCTCTCTTCCAACCTCAGCCCTCTTCCAACCTGAATTATTCTATGATCTTAACATCCTATGTTTCCACTATTGCTAAGGATTTGGTAATGAAATATTATTCATGATGAAATTAATTGGAGATCTTCCTTTGATTTCACTGTGGCTAAATGCTGGAATGTGGGTTTTTTTTTTATTCCAATACATAACATTTCTGTAAAACCAGGAACAGACCCTCCCCCACCCTCCACATCCCATGCATTTCTACATAAATACTTGATCTGACAAAAGCAGATCCTATGGAAAAATGTACCAAAAATAAAATAAAATTTAAAAAAATCAAAAAATCATTGCATAAAGAAAAGGCAAATTTTATTGGGACTAGACATATAAGTCAATAGCTTTTTTAAACATTATATACATTGGTTTATTTGAGATACAAAGGTCTTGCCTTATTGTAATAGTAAAGGGTCTTCACCGTATGACTACCTACAAAGCATACTTTCAAGGTTACGAAGTAAAATTACTTATGTGTGGGTGGGAGCAAACTGATAATAAATGTTATGTGCCCACAAGTTACAGTCAATTTGTTATTACCTTCAGCTTTTATTTGATTCTTTCCCAAAGAAAACAGATTCCTCACAATGGTGTGTCTAACATATACATGTTTTATAGCTTAAAGGTAACACCAGAAGACTTGTTATGATTTACTTATTTGACCTCCGACGTATCACAGGTGATGTTTACAGTAACTGATGATTATAGATAATTAAAACAAAGTTGAATTGAAAAACAGGTATTATGCCTTTTTTTGAATACAGATTTTCCATATGTACACCCATTTTTTTGCATACCTAGCACCTGACATTATTGTGATGATAAATTTTGTACTGCAGTTGAGGTCTCATTCTGAAAGCCTCGTTGTAATGGAAACATCCATAATATGTTTTACTCAGCAAGCAGGTAACCACAGATTTAAGATTGCTAGGACAGGCAGGGCTAAAGTATCTACCAGGCACCTTCTACAAGTGTCTACTAGACAGTATAAACAGTCTGTAATCAACTGATGAAGAACATATTAGATTTGAATATCAAGCACAGGACTACATAAAGGGTGACAAGAACTAATTTTATTCCCATCACACAAAAGCTCGTGACAGATGCTGTGTATAACTCAGACTCAACGCTATCTATGTGTAAATGGCATTTTAAAAACAAAGGTGAGAGTAAGCTTCCTCATCAAGAAGGATGAATTCTTGTCACAGCAGCTGTCACCAGAGTACTGAGTTTGTGATTTTCCTGAGATTTTCTTTTCATACCCCTGACTCCTGGCATTCTGTGATTTTTGATTCAGCTGGTGGAATGAGCTACTGTACAGTTGTACACTGCAGGCTTTACAAGGAGCTTTAAGATAACAACCCTTAGGACTGAAATGAAGGCGAGCAAAGAGCGGGATATCAGCTTCAATGACAAGACAGAAGAGACATGATGGGTCAGGTCAGTGGTTTCATGAGACAGGTTCAATATAGCAAACCACCATGGTAAACAGGAACAACTAGACAATACAGAGGATGTAGGCACATATCACATATTAAAATCCCAAAAATGTTGCTCACTATTTAAAGATTAAAAAAAAAACAAAAAAAACCCAAAAAACAAAACCGTGCAACTGCATGATTCAGGCTATAAAAATGAGAGAAGGAAGTAGAAAACTTGTGAAGTCAATAAATTAAACAAATACTTGCGAAGCTGGGACTGAAACTGAAACATATATCAAATTATTTCTAATGCTTTAGTCATGACTGCCTTGACATTGTTACTTCTGATCTAAATTGCAGTCACAGACCTTCACTTCAGTATATAATTTATTTTCAGTTTTACTTGTCTGTATTGATGAATACTCTAGCTTTGTGCCTTTTTTAAATTGATAGGTTAGAAGATAACATATTTTCGTTTAGAATAAAATAGATTCAAGATCCCAGATTGTGTTTTAAGTAGCCTCTAAAATTCAGAGTTTTTGTTAAAAGTCTATATATCACTTTAATAAGTAAAACTTTAATATTCCAGTACTTCTGGTAAGATATATAACTTGATTTTCTCAAAGTTGTCTTTATTTGGCTCTTCATAAATAAAAACAACAGTTATGCTTTTAAAATTTTATTCTGCTGTTACAAATGGACTACGTGAATTTCAAACATTCACATTATGTTGACATTAAAACTTGTCTCATATTAAACAGATTAAATGATCTGAAAAGCAGCTATCTGTAATCATTCTTAAAACTAGAATGCTGAACCTTTTGCAGAATGCTCAATATTTCAGAGTATACAAATGGTCTTGGGGTATCCCAAGAATCTTATGTTCAGGAGCTGGAGATAGAGTGGTTTTAATATGTTATTATGTTTTATAACAGGTATTAACCAGGAAATTATCTTTCATGTAGCAAGGTAGTACATTTGAGTTCAGTAGCGCACTTTAAGAAATCTTAAGACTTACACAAACTGTGACTTAGTTCTGAGCACTAACTTGCGAAAGAAATCTTATTTCTCTCCCAAAAGTTTAAGTATATCAGACATGAAGGATCAGCTTTATTTATTTGATGGTTTTGGGCTAATATATTAAACTTTTATTTTAAAAAATTGAGTCAGTTTTGCAGAGTACTGAATATAGTCTGTATTTTAATTATATGTACAGTTTGTCAATGAGTTAAAATCATGTTATTGTGCAATTAATTTATTTTTCAGTTGATTTTTTTTTAAATTCAGATGTAGGTAACCTTTGTAACTTGTTCAATGAGAAACTCCCATGAACTGTATCACCACACACAATTAATGTTTGAGCAGCCTATAATAAATGAAAATGTCATCACAGTTTAGCAATTAGTGCATGGATCATCTTCAAAAACTTACACTCTTTTCTGTCTGCAGCACTTAACTTTGCTCTGTGATTTAAATTGTATTCAAAGTGAATGGCAATATTCAATTACTGTAGTAGTGCATTATGGGAAATTGTCACAATTGTGATTAATAGCCCTTATGGAAAACAATTAATTTGGTGTCCTGTTGCTAGGTCAAGTATAAAAGCTAATTTCCTGGAGGAAAGAAATATGTTTATCAACATATCTTTTTTGATGTTTTAATCTCAAACACTAAGCGCTTCATTCACTTTAAAAAGTTTTCTTGCATATGTTAAAAATGCATTGGTGATATAAAAAAGAGATAGTAAATAAAGTCTCATTGACAACACGTTTGAGGAGGACAAGAAAGACCAGCACAAGAAAAAGGACAGTTCTCTCAAGTTTTATCACAGGAAACTTTTCACACATGTATTGGCAGTGACGAGACGAGTCAGAACTGGTTGAACTACACAATTTTAGTGAAACAGAATAACAGTTGGACACACAGATAGTGACACAAACAGCTCATTCCCGCTTCCTTTAAAATGTGTGCCAAAATAAAACTCTTTCCTCTTTTTGCCAGCAAGCACTAAAAGGAAGGGCATTTTTCTCTGTCATAAGTCCCAAAAGAGGAAGAAGAAAGAGTATTCATTCTCTACCACTATTCTACACCACTGTTTTGCAGGTTGCTGACTTCTTTAATTTCTTGCTTTCAGAGTGTTTTCATTCTTGAAGAAAGTTTTGCTGTCTCTATCCCCAGATGTCATTTTAAGCCGCTAATCTCTGTTAGCATTTTCAAATGGGTAAGTGGGCATGTAATACCTCTAAGTTACAACACTCGCAATTTTTTTCAAGAGTTCTATTACTTTAACACATTACCCATTTTGTTTTCTTTAATATTTATTAATAATTTGTTCTAAAAAAGCAAAGATGCAGGATGACATATTTACAGGATGAATATGTTCATGAATATTTATGCCACATAATTCCAGGCATCTAAGTTATGCGCTTGAGTTAGGAGAAAGTTCCCAAACAAGCACTTTTTAATCAGTTGAAAAGAGCAGGACCTTAATATGAACATTCTTAATAGCTTCTACATTGCACTCTCTCCTTCTTCCTCATTGTTATGTATCTAAGTACTCCAAATAAACTAGCTTCCTACATCCAATTATATCCTTGAAGTTATCAGTCTTTATCATTGATGTCCTTTCTACCTTTTTCCTTAATGGTATTTCTATGACTATTACTTTTACCTTAATTTCAAACACTATTGACAAATAAAGTTATTATTATTATTTTATTGATTTGTTCCAACATCATACACATAGAATAATCTTATTTTACTATATTTCAAGATTTTATTAATAAAATGCCAAACAATGAAGTGAATAATGAAAAATTGTTAATACAACAAAGGAGATCTCTCAAATAATGATAATGTTCATCTATTTAGCCAGAACTGTTTTTTCACTAAATTGGTTCACAACAGAAAACAAACAAGCAAGCAAACAAACAATAGCATTAGGAAAAGGGGGAAAAAAACAGCTTCTCTGTTTATAAGCATACTATTTCTAATTTGAGTTATAATGCAGCTGTTACAGCTATGGCTATTAAGTTTATACTGTAGTGACTGTTCTGCTATATTTTAGAATTATGACATCCTTAAGAAGCCTTTTTTTCCCTTTTTTGTTTAAATATATTTTTAGAGCAGAACGAGACTCATGAAATTCAATGATAACACACTGTGTCTCTTTGTGACACTCCCACAATGGAGATTTTTTTTAAGATTATCTCAACAGTACATTGTTAGTATTTTTTATGTAATTCACCCATCCAATACAGACGTTGAAGAAGGAAAATTACTTCTTTATTCGTTATTTTATGGATATTTTTTGAAATAAACAAACAATGGTAAACAGTCTTATTTAACAGTCTCAATTTAGCTATTCTAAAAACATATACTAAAAACACTTTCCTGCAAGGATATTTGGAATTGACAAAATAAAGTGATTTTTTTTCAATGATATTTTGCATAAACAAAACAAGAATTAAAATGCCTAATGTTTATTGGTGTCCAGAAGTAAGGTCTCTGAACAGAGAGATTCAGCACTTCTATAACCACACTCTCACTCTTTTGAATTTGACATATGTAATAAAGCAGTTACTCTGCCAATATTACATGATTTCATTTTCATAAGCATTCTTTTCAAATTCTTTTCAAAACTGGCCAGCTATAATTCAAGCACAGACTTCATGTGGATTAAGTTTTCTTCTTTGTGGATTAAGGTAAATTAATTTTCTTTCTGTTGTTTTTTGTTTTTTTTTTTTTTTTCCTTTTTGTATAACATCATTGCTTCTTTAAAGTTTTACAGAAAGTGCACAATTTTCTGAGCAGAGTTTCCTATTGGCTCCAGAAATGGTATGTGTCAGTAAAAAAATGTTTGACACTAGAAGTCCTTTAGTTCATGTTTCTTTTTTTGGACTATACATGTTGTAACAAACTTTATTGCTATGAACCTGCATTGCGATGAATCCGCATTTCTTTAAAAAGCAGGAATTTATAACAGAAGAGTATTTAAAATTTAGATGTAATGGTCACATAATCTTATTGTTCTTCTTTCTCTTAATATATATTTATACAAAAAGGAATGAAAAACTCCAAAAGTTTTGGATGTACATTCTAGAAGAATTGAACTCTAAACAATACATGTTATTCCTTTAAAATATAGGTACTGCAATAAAATCATGTATCCCGAGTTACCCTATGTTAGCAGAATAGAAGTGATGAATAATGCATTATTGTTCATGTAGAGTAATGTTAGTAAGCCTCAGAAAATATATAATCATTTTATTATTATTCATTTATGCATACAGTTAATCATAAACTACAAAGGATTGTTAGTTTCGAACCCTTAAGCAAAATTTATGAGGTCAATTTTTAAAGAAATATTCCTCTGGGCTGTAATTAGTATTTTGTAGCATATGCAACCTGATGTTATTGTAGGAGGCAATTTGAACATCTGTGTGTATTATTTGAAAGATTTAATCCCAAAGAACCTTCTTACTTTGTGATGTTAGGGTACACATTAGACAAAAAATGGGTAAAGCAGAAGGACTCATTGCCATCACTTTTGAATGTTGAGAAATATACAACAGCTTTGCTTTTTTCTTTGCTTCTTAACATGTTTGAGCATATGAGATCACAGATTTAGGCTCTAAACTGAACCCTCATTTACATCATAAGCCAATTCAGCCATTTCATAAGTTCTTCATAGCTGTGGAAGGATATAATACAATTTTTTAAACAGATAAATATATCCCACATGTAAATTTGTGCAAAGATACATGTATAAACTTTACAATCAGGACTCAATATATTGTATATTGAAGCTGTAAACAACTGGAAATTGATTTAGTTTCATCTAAGTGAATTCAGGAATTAGAGAAGATTGAAGAAACTGTGCTGGTATGTTTCAGTAAATATTCCTTTGAATAGACTGAGGAAAATTGTTTTTCATTTTTCACTTACCCTGGGAAGTTTGATTAATATTAATGGTAAGAGTATAAAAAATAAAAATAAAAATGAATCATCATCTATTCTGCCAAAATTATCAGGGAAGTTCAGCAGCATGAAACTTGCACTCATCCAGAGTCAGTCTTTGATATTATCTCACCTTTTAAAGTACAGATCCTCAGAATACAAAGTATTCACATGGAATTAGTTTAAAAACAGAAATCCATAGATCAGTGTTAGAAAAAATACTCTGAATTCTTCTTTTGTGAGAACAAGAATTCTCAATGAAGAACAAAAGGGGGTTGGATTACAGATTGCACATATTCCATAAAAGAACAGGAAAAGTTTGGGAAAATTATAGAATTCACAAGCCTTTTTTTTTTTTTGAAAAGTCATCCCTCTTAATATCCTCGATCTTCACACCTGCTTAC
>NW_009648793.1:244652-337597 GCF_000708025.1 Charadrius vociferus
CTAACTTATGTTGAAAAACTCTGTTTATTCCAGTATATCTTTTCCCTTCTTCTTCAACCTTTTTTCCTCCTCCCTGCTACCAAGTTAAGAAAACACACTGCTGTCCAAATTCCCATATTTCTGAAACAAGCATTATAGGCTGTGTTGTGATGAGTGTGTGTATATAAACACAAACCTCTGCATACAAATAGAGAAAGAGATGTTTGTGTGTCAAATAAAAATCCTTTAAAACATTGATTAGATATTTAGTATTTGGAACATAGGTTGCACATGTAGATGTGGCACTTAGGGACATGGTTTAGTGGAGGTCTTGGCAGTGTTAGGTTAATGGTTGGACTCGATGATTTTATAGGTATTTTTCCAACCTAAACAATTCTATTGTTAGAATGTGTTTATTACTAAGCAGCATGTGACAAAAGCAAGCAGAAAGGTGCTGCTTACATACTGACTTGTATTTCCTAGACTAGGTTCCAGAGGGCAGTTGTATGATCTAAGTCCTTCTAAGGAGCCAAAGGCTTACATCCTTCAATGAATGCTGCTCATCCATGTATAAAAGACCTGGGCATTTAGGTTATGTAAGTGAAGAAAGTTCTGGTTTAGTTGTTTTCTGCATACTCTTTTCTTCACTGAGGAAAGAATTCAGTTTGGGGTGAACTGATTATCTGTCATATCACAAAGGGCAAAAGTTCAGATCTATAAATAATGAATTTGGGAGCCATATTTTCCAGCATATTCAGTACTAGCTGCAGCTACTTTTCTCAGGGAGAGCTAGAGTAGCCAGTCCCAAAACCCATCCACACCTCTAGCAGAAATTACAGTCATATGATGAGAGTTCAGATATTTTCTTTTAGTTATAGGATATTAGGACAAGCATATACTCTCTGCAAAGTTAGAAATGAGATCTAGTTGTTTTGTTTGCTTTTAATCAGATGCAGGCTTTCGTTTGATTCACTCCTGGGTGTTGTTTTTTTTCAGTGGAATATCAGTGGAGCACTGCTGTTAGCTGAAAAGATTGCACATAATATCTCTGTTGTACCTGTTATATTTTATCATGTCAAAGATTTCTTAGGGAGTCCTTAATTTGTGAATCGTTAATAAATAGTCCATAACAGCACCTGGAAGTGTTGAGCTATTATATGAGGCAGTAGTCTTTATCTTTAACAGACAAACCAAGAAACTAAAGGTCAAAAAGCTTTTTAAGATGTCCAGTGAGGAATACAGCAAGATGTTCTTTCTGTCATTGGATGGGAATCTTGCAAAAATATTTAAAATTAAAAAAGGAATGAGACTTCATAGTAAGAGACTTCCTATTAATTAATAGGACATTAAGAAAAGCAAACAAGTCAAAGATCAATTATTTTAGAAGGCTGGTTGGAAAGTTATTACAATACATCATCTTCAGTAATGACCAATAATTGTAGAATGTATTTACTCACTTTGTAAATTATAATCAAGGGACATGCCTAGGAAACTGCAAGGTTAGGATGAGAGGAAATCCAAGACTTCTCAATCCACCAAAGTACCCTAACCACTAAGCTGCATAATGGTATTCCCTCTTGCTAACTCTTACCTGACATTGAGAATGAATATGATGAATGGCCACAAAATATGTTATTCAGTGAGTAACTGGATTGCAAAAATGTGAATTAGTAAATATTTTAAAAAGTTATTTTACCTGTTAAGTTTGATGGTTTTAAAAAGTTCTCATTTGGTTTTGTTTCATTTTGGTTTTCTTTTGAAATAGTTTTGGGATTTTTGTTGTTTTGTTTTGTTTTAATTTAAAAATCATAGAAAAGTTTACTGTTTTTACTATGTTTTATTGAAGTATCTGTTTCATTTCCAGATAGCTAAAGAAAATATTTCCTCTCAAAAAGCTTTTTAATTTTTTGATGCACTAAAGTAACTGTTCAGAAATAAATCACATATTCATTGGCAATGATGGAAATATCGAAAGCTGAGAAAGTATGACAGAGTTCAAGTGAGCTTAAATTGAATGTTCTGTCAAGGTTTGCTGCAAGCCCATAAAACAAATCTTTAACAAATCAGCAAGAACTAGGAGTACCTTCTAGGAAGATAGAAAAAAAAACTTAAATAATAAGCTGAAAACAATGAAAGTAAATTACCTGTTTTTTCAGGTACAGAAACTATCCAATATGTTTTATGCAAAAATGTAGAAAAGCCATCTATATTTACTGTAAATTGTTGTAGATATACTTGTATTTTGTTCTTAAATACCTCCCTTTCAATCTGTGGGCTAATTTAAAGAAGTAGAAATGAGTAACTCTGCTAAATGTAATGAAGTCCCTGCGCTTTTATACTGGTCATAGAAGACTCCATAACCTCTCTGGGAAACCTGTGCCAGTGGTCAGTAACCCTCAGAGTAAAAGGGTGTTCAGATGTTCAGATGGAACATCCTGATGTTCAGACGGAACCTCCTGTGTTTCAGTGTGAGCCCATTGCCTCTTGCACTGTCATGGGGCACCACTGAAAAGAGCATGGCTCCATCTTCTTTACACCCTCCTATCAGGTGCTTGTATACATTGCTGAGATCTCCCCTGAGCCTTCTCTTCTCTAGGTTAAACAGTTCCAGCTCTCTCAGCCTCTCTTCATACAATAGGTGCTTCAGGCCCTTCATCATCTTAGTGGTCTTTTGCTGGACTCTCTCCAGTATGTTCACGTTTCTCTTGCTCTGGGGAGCCCAGAATTGGCCTTACTAGTGCTGAGTAGAGGGGAAGGTTCACCTCCCTTGACATGCTGACAACAATCCTCTCAATGTAGCCCAGGATATTGCTAGCCACCTTTTAGGCAGTCATTTGCAGCAAGGGCACATTGCTGGCCCATATTCAACTTGGTATTCACTAGAATACCCAGGTTCTTTTCTGCAAAGTTGCTTTCTAGCTACTTAGCCCCCGGAGTATACTGGTGCATGGTGTTATTCCTCGCCAGGTGCAGGACATGGCACTTCCCCTAGCTGAACTTCATGAGGTTCCTGTCAGCCCATTTCTCCAACCTGTCGAGGTCCCTCTGTACGGCAGCACAACCCTCTGGTGTATCAGACACTCATCCCAGTTTTGTGTCAGCAGCAAACCTGATCAGGGTACACCCTGCCCCATTGTCCAGACCATTAATGAAAATGTTGAATGGGATTGGACCCAGTATTTATCTCTGAGGTACACCACTAGTTATTGGCCTCCAACTAGACTTCATATAACTTATCCCCTCCCTCTGGACCTGGCCGTTCAGCCAATTTTCAATCCACCTCACTTGTCTGCTCATCCAGCCCATACTTTGTCAGATTCGCTATGACCTTATTATGGGATGCAGTGCTGAAAGCTTTACTGAAATCAAGGTAGACAATATCCGCTGCTCTCCCCTCATCTACTGAGCCAATGATTTGATTGCAGAAGGTTGTCAGGTTGGTCAAGCATTACTTCCTTTTTTGAATCCATGTTTACCACTTGATATCACCTTCTTAGTCCTTCATGTGCCTGGAGCTGGTTTCCAGGATTAGATACTCCATCAACTTCACAAGGACTGAGGTGAGGCTGCCTGACCTGTAGTTCTCTAAGTCCTCCTTCTTGCGCTTCTTGAAGATAGGAGTGGCTTTTGCTTTCCTCCAGTCCTCAGCCACATCTCCTAATTGTCATGATTATTGAAAGGTGACTGGCCTTGCAATGACATCAGCCAGCTCCCTCAGCACTCATAGGTGCATTCTGTTAGGGCCCATGGACTTGTGTAGATTCAGTTTGCTTAGGTATTCTCTAAACAGATCCTCTTCAACCAAAGGTACGTCTTCCTTGCTCCAGAATTTCCCCCTGGTCTCCAGGTCCTTAGATTTCTGAAGGACAGTCTTACCAGTAAAGACTGAAGGAAAGAAGTCATTGACTAGCTTGTTTTTTTTTTTTCTTCTGTGTCATTTGTCAGTTGTTTCCCTGCGCCATTCATCAGCAGGCCCACATTTTCCCTAATTTTCCTTTTGCCACTTATGGTCTTTTAGAAGCCCTTATTGTTGCCTTTGATATCCCTCACCAGATTAAATTTCAGGTAGGCTTTGTCTTTTTTTAACTATATCTCTGCATGCTTGGATAGTGTCTCTATATTTCTCCCAGGTTACTTTTCCCTGCTTCCACCTTCTGTATATTTCAATTTATTATTTCCAGTGTAGTCATAGGTTCCAGTTAAGCAGGACATGAAGAAACAACTATCAGTTTTATTTTTCTTTCAAAAGATATTGATTTTTTTTCATAGATGACATGTAGAGTTAAAATTAAGTTATTTTTAAAGTATTATCTTCTTCACTGATATGAAAATAAATCTTCATGTAAATCATTGTTGCTTCATTGAAGGGCTTTTCTTTCTTCAAGTTTCAAAATGGGTTCTCTTCAAGCCAGACTAGTAAAGAAATCACTTTAAAGTAATCCTGCCTCAGAAATGCATAGCCTGATTTTTCTTGATCTCTTTTGCCCCCACAAAATGTTGATAGCCTAGTAAAGACTATGGTCATTCTACAGATGTTTTGTTTTTCTTTTTTCTACAGTTAGGTATTAATCTTACATGAAAATGGAACGGAAAATCCCACAAGCCAATGGAATTCTTATTCATGGGATACTTACGGAGTTTCTAGATTTATCAGCCTATAAATTTACCGTTGGAGATTTTAGCTTGAGAGCAGTCTGAAGACTATCACAGTACGTGTAAATAACCCAAACCAACCCTCCCCTCAAGTACTGAGAATGAAATTTCCAAAAATACTAAGTTTCTAGTATTTCTAAACTTTTGTGGCTTGAAATATATATTCATAAACCTGATAAGTCTTGGTCTGAAAAGCATGATTGTCTTTGAACTGAATATATTTTAGAGTTCATAATAGAGATTACAAGTGCTTTTTGTAGAGAAGGTATCACATTCTGGGTTAAAGTTAAATTATTTCAGCATGTTTTTCTGTGATCTTTTGCCTACTGTTTATTTTTACTTTTTTATTTGTTTAATTTTACAAAGAGTAGATAGTCATATAACAAGCCATTATTGCAAGGTTATCTCAGAAACATGTCAAGGAAGGTCGAGCCCAGTTAATCCTACCACTGCCTACTGCATTTTGCTGAAGATTGGTGCTTTCTAACGTAAGGCTGTTCAGTTCAAGCGCTTCTGTTCTGTACTCTTTTTCTCCTTGTTGACATAATGGATAAAATGAGGGATTCACTTTCTTAAGAAATTGATCTATGTTTTAGTCCCTTGGTTGCATGTGTATTGCTGTATCAGCAACAGAACGCTGTCTGGGGAAATAAGTAGAAATAAAAGGCAAAGGGAACGTGGGAGAATGGGAAATGGAGAATGAAAACAAGTTACTGTGTGAATGATAGCCATTGACCTGATAATGTAGGTCCCTTGGTGAAACCAGTCTAAAACCCCTGTGACTATGAGGTGTTCTTAGCTTTAGACAACATGGTAATCATTACACAGCGTACTTTTTGAAGTCAAAACAATTTGATCTTTGGTCTTTGTACCCGGGAAATTTTGAATTATGTTGTCCATCATTTGGCATGACTCACACCAAATATTAAATATAATTTAATGCAGTTTATTGGGCTTGTATGGCAAAGTTTTGGTAGTGGGGGAGCTACAGCAGTGGTTTCTGTGAGAAGCTGCTAGAAGCTTCCCCTGTGCCTGACAGAGTCAACACGGACCCGCTACTGGCCAAAGCTGAACCAGTCAGCAATAGTGGCAGCACCTCTGTGATAACATATTTAAGAAGGTGAAAATAAAATTGCTGCACAACAGCAGCTGGAGGAGAGGAGTGAGAATATATGAGAGAAACAACCATGCAGACATGAAGGTCAGTGAAGAAGGAGGGGGAGGAGTTGCTCCAGGTGCCAGAACAGAGATTCCCCTGCAGCCCACAGTGAAGACTGTGGTGAGGCAGGCTGTCCCCCTGCAGCCCATGAAGGTTAACAGTGGAGCACATATCCACCTGCAACCCACAGAAAGGACCCATGCTGGAGCAATTAACGAAGAACTGTAGCCTGTGTGAAGGATTCACATTGGAGAAGTTCATGGAAGACTCTCTCCCATGGGAGGGACCCCACGCTGGAGCAGGGGAAGAGTGTGAAGAGGAAGGAACGGCAGAGACAACATGTGATCAACTGACCGCAACACCCATTCCCCACCCTCCTGCACCACTTGGCGGGAGGAAGTAGAGAATTTGGGAGTAAAGTTGAGCCCAGGAAGAAAGGAGGGGTGGGGGAGTGATGTTTTAAGATTTGGTTTTCATTCTCATTACCTTACTCTAATTTGATTTGTAATAAATTAAATTAATTTTCCCCAAGTCAAGTCTGTTTTGCCTGTGATGGCCATCGATAAGTGATCTCTCCCTATCCATATCTCAACCCACGAGCCTTTCATTATATTTTCTCTCCTCTGTCCACTTGAGAAGGGGGAGTGATAGAGCAGCTTTGGTGGGCACCTGGCATCCAGACAAGGTTGACTCACTGCATGCAGTTAACATAACTATGATCATCTTTGAATGACTTGGCAAGTGATTATCCTGCTCAGGAGAGTCTTTGGGCATCCCAGCCCACAAAAATGAAACAAAAAAAAAAACCCAAACAAAAAACAACCAACCCAAAAAACCCCTGTCTATTTCTACAGTCAGATGAACACTTTGGTTCTAAACAAGTAAACATTGTTGGAACTGAAATACTGAACAGAACAAGACATTCAAACTGCAAATCAGAAAAAAATTTGGTTTAGATCAACAATTTCTGCAAAATTTATTTAGCTGAAAGTAAATATTTTTTCCATATCTCTATCAAAAACTTCTAAACAAGATTTGTTTTTTGCTTCCATCTCAAAAGTGTTAGTGTGTTGCAGGTGTGACACTGCCCTTATGATCTCTTTACATGGAATTCATTAATTAAAATCAAGATTTCAATCAACAGCCACTAACTTGAAAGTAGCCTCAAGGGAATTAGTGTTACAGAGCTTATGGTTCAAAATATGGTTAAATTTTTGTAGTCAATGACACTGATATACAAAACTGCTAGAATAAACCATTGAAGACTAAAAAAAAAACTTTTATATTATTCTTTTAATTAAAAAAATAACACTTGCCTAATATACTAGCAACCAATCTTCAGCCATTCAAAAATCCAGAAAAACTTTACAGCTTTTCTATAATGAAGAAATTCTTGCAAATAAAAAAAAAAAAAAGAAATTCTATAGCAGAACTTTCAGTACTGAATCTGTTAGCAACATAAACTATTCATTAGCACATTCATCAACATTAGTTTTGCATTGGATTTTCTTAGAGGTAGATTTTTTTATGTATTAGATTCTCTGTCCAATAGGTTTATTTGCACATTTGGCTTAAGGTTCATGTGCAAATTGAGTTTATGAATTTGCTCTTGACAGTTAAAGGATTTTACTATTAGTAAAATAATAGTAAGTAATAAAGAATTTTACTATTTTACTTTGAAGAAAAAGATTTTATATTTCATTGTTTTGCATACTGATGGAGATATGCATTCCCATTCGTTTTACTTATAGGAAAGTATATTAACCAATTGTATTTACCTACTCTGGGTAAATCAGAATATCTAAGAGACAAGAACAACTGAGAAGTAATGTTGGTACATGTATGGTGAATACCATATTTCTTAATGTTTGAAGTCTACTATCCTTCTTTCTTAGGATTTTTGGTTGTTTTCTGTTGTGCTTTGTTGCAGTTTGTTCTTGTTTTTTTTGGTTTTGTTTTTGTTTTAAATACCCTGTGTTGCTCTCTGTTCTTCTAAATGCAAGCCATTATTTTCATAAAGAATGTGAAGCTACAATATCACACTGAGTCACACAATATGAAGAGCTTCATATCACAAGTTATTGCCTTTCTCTAGCTATCACTGCTCCGAGTTCAATAAGCTATGTTTTGCTACAGTGCAGATTCCAGAAAAATGCTCACTTTTTCTTTGAATACACGGAACAATGAAGATACTACTATATTAATATTTGATTTTACTTTATTTTCATTCCTCAATACTTAAAATGTGTGACATATTTTATATGCAAATCATTTTGGGTTCTCCCTCTATACAATGGTTGACATTCTTCGGGGTTTTTGGGGGGTTGTTGTTGGTTTTTTTTTTTTCTGGAGCAAAAGGTATTTAAAGACCCTATTCATATCCAGTGTTTTTCCTTTACTGTATAAAAAGATTTCCTATCAAACTTTAGACAAGCTAGCTTTTTTGTTTGTTTGTTTGTTTCACAATTTTTCTGCTGATGAGTCAGTTTTTGTGGGTCTTTTGGGGGGTCTGACTTTCATAATATTATAAATTAGGATAACATAAAAATCTTACTTCCTAGCTACTTCCTAACTGCTAATTCCTTCAGAACGCTACTTATATCTTGCTATTCAGATGTGGTTCCCTATTAGCCACTATCTTAAAGGTAAGTTTGTCAACCTGCTATTAAACTGGTTAATATGTATTTTAACAACAATAAACAGCATACATTTTAATGAATCTGTCAAAGATTATTATATGTGCATCTTTTAGTGTATCTATACTTGCCATTACAAACCTAGCCTGTATAATGATCAGATTTCTTTTCTTCACAGCTTTTGTTATCCAAATAATTGTAATGATTTATGCTTTTTTTTCCCCTTTTGTCTTTTCTCTCATTAACTTAAATTGGAAAAAACCAAAATATGTCCTCTTCTTCTATAGGGGTTCAGGATGTATATTTGACACCAACCATATAGTAGCAGTATGAAATGATTCTTTTGTCAAAACTAACTATCTCAAACCAGGATAACAATTAAGGGCATTTTGTTTATTTTTGATAAATACTATTATGCTATTTTTACCGGAAAGACTTTCACGCATGAATGTGATTTAATGCATAGATAGGTGAATTCCGATCAGTGTCCTGCTTTGAGGTAGTTAGTTTTTTTATTTTATTTCATTCTTATGGGGAAGACCACCTTTAAATAGTTGTAAAATCACAAACAAATATTTTAAAAATATGCGAGTGATTGAGTAATTCTCTGTGGTAGAATCTTAACTTGTACCTCTACCAGTGAGAAGGGGAAAAAAACCTTGTAATTTTACTTACCTAAATTCTCTGTGAACAGCTTGAGGACCTCCCACGGATATCCAACTGCAACAGCTTGTAGACCTTCTGCAAGAAATAAAATAAACGAACCAGGGTGCTGTAAAGAAAGACATGTTGTATTTTTTTGAGATATTTTCTTCTATTTCTGCTTTATTTATACTGTTTATAAAAGTAAATTACTTGTCTGGAGTGCTGCTCTTGGAGCAGACTGATTCTCTATGGGGAAGAAGCCTACCAAAGCCTTTTACTTTTACAGAAAACAGTTGAGCTTTAACTCGGGGGATGAGATCTGGAAGGTTAAAAAGCTTTGCTTTCTAAAAGGAGAATCAATCTAATTTGAGAATAGTGACAAACAAGCTGAAATAAATCAGGCGCTGTGGAAATTACCTGGTCTAGCACTGACTTGGAATAAATAGGCATACCCAGAGTAGCTGTGGTTTTGTAAAGAGTGGTAAGCTTCCTTCTTTAAGCTATAACAATCATGAGGGAAATAAAAAATAAAATAAAAAAAAAAAAGGCAGCTCAAAGTTATACTCCTTGGTGAACTGTTCTGTGACACATCACAGATGTGAAAGAGTGCTGCACTCAGTGAATATTTCCATGTAAATGTTGTCTGTTGCCTCTTAGGTCCTCAGCTACTACAAGGTCAATACTAATTAGTGAACTTTTTGGGGGATCAAGGGGGTGGTAATAATAAATTAGGTCAAGAGTTTGGACAAACATATGTGTATAATACATTCAATCTCTTCTCCTTTATGCCTCTGAATGTATACAAACAGAATAGTATAATTTATAAATATTCCTTGACTACTAGAGGTATTTTATTCAATATTTGAATTTCCAATAAAATTAATTCTTAAAAAATATCCATTTTAGATCAGGAAGAAAGGTTAGTGTGTTTTATTATTTTATTCTTTTTTTTTTTTTTTTTCAAAATTGGAAAGCACCCATGCCTTTAAAACTCATATGCTGAAACACATCACTTTTCACAGGAAAATCAACTTTCCTAAATCTAAGTACTACATTTTAATTACTTGAACAAGTCATTTAATTTTATCTGTGCTTCTTTCAAAAATAATATATATTCCCTCAGCTGCCAAGATGCCCCAGGAAATTGTTGCTTGTAAGTATCGTACCTTTCTAACTGGTAATATCTACTTGATTGCAGCAAAACATTTCAACCAAATCTAAGCATTCAATGTATGAGCATCAGTTTTAGCAATCTAATAGATATTTTTTGGAACCTTTCTGGCTGCACAACACTCCAGCATAAATTAGAGTTGCTGGAATGATACACTAACACATGCAGTCTCTTCTCAGACAGCATCACATTCTTCTCTCACATAGCATCACATTAAAGTCAAAGCTCAAGGATTTGGTTTCCACCATATACTTACTTCCCCTTCTGATTGCTAGCAATGGCCACCTTCATTCCTTCTCTCTATTATATTATTAATTATTTGCTCCATAAGAGGGAAATTTCATCTATTTTGCTCACTGGGATCTAAGAGACTGAAAATTTAAACCTAAGTCCAGAGAAAATGCTGCTCTTGCCATGCTTACTCAGTCTTCTGGATTTTGCTGAAAAATATTCAGTATAGAAAAGACATACACAAATCATAGATACTATGAAATAAATCAGCCCCTCTACCCTTATATAAAAACTAGTTTTAAATAGTTCAAGATATTAAACATTTTTTTAGAGTAGTATCAATATTGAGTTGTTTGAAAGACAACTTATATAAGTGAAATTAAGAGTAAAAGTGATAATGCCATCTGAAAATACACTTTAAAAATAGAAACTCTTCAGGCATAGAATCCAGTGTAAGCATAAAGCAGTCCATATCCTAACTTGCTGAAGATCTTCAGCCTAATACTTGTGTTTCCATCTGTTTTCAAAGCTGCAGCTCTTTCAATTTGTATTCCGGGTGCTTGACGACCATAACTCAGTTGAAGACCTGAAAGTTAGGCTTCCAAAAGATTGCAAGATAGGGCTTTTTTTAAACACAGTGGATGGTAGTTTAATCTGCTTAGAATGGGCTCATCTTTGTAAAAAATACATAATAAGTATGTTTATTTTTTTTTAATAACTGAGGATTCATGTTTTGTAGCTTGGCTGATGAAAAAATCAGTCAGATCGTCACAGCATGTTAGCAGTTGCAAATGCTACAGATGTTTTTTCTTAAACAGGCTATGCCTGCATTCCTATAGAGCAGCAGAACGGCACGGAGTCATTCTGTCATTGCAGGTTTGTTCAAAGGCTCTCAAGGCAACGGTGCACGATCTTTGCTGTAACAGATGGTCTTTAGCTGTAGTTTCCCACTTTGTTGGAAAGAGCTGGTACCACACAGATGAGGATTTGCCTTGAGCATGTCCTTACAAGACTTCAATGGCCTACCTGTCAGCCATTCACCATGCTTTTAATGGGCATAAAAAAATGGCTTAAGGCATTCATGTTGTTCATCATATGTGCCAGATGTCCAGAGCAACAGAGCTGAGCCTGCAGGAACCTTGCTGTAATATTGAGCATTTGATTTTGATGTAAGATAGCAGTATCCTAGACTGAGAAATTATTAAAAGGCTAAACATTAAATATGTCATTAACCACTTTTTATCATCAAGACTCAGGTAACATTTCAAATAAGAATACAGCTAAATATACCCATACTGAGCTTTTTTTTTTTTTTAAGAAGAAGAGCTTTTATTCAAATATCCATTTCTAGCAATAGTGAGAGGTAGCTAACATTGTGCACTTGAAGCAGGGAATACAAGTGTAACAGTATTTGTTGAAAAATGTATTGAATCTGATTTTTATACCAGCTTATATTGCCAGAATTTAGGGCATATTTTAGCAACATTCCATTTTTCTCTGAATGACCCAGATTAAAAAAAAAAGTATTTTGAAGTTCCTACTCAAAACTGAAATTAGAATTCCAATTTCTTATTCTTTTACTTCTTCTACTTCACTTGTTAAACAGTTATGTTAGCAATTAGCAATTTTAGCAACAGTGACTACCCTATTGCTTTATTATCTATTTCTGATATTCTTGGGCACCTTAAAGGTTTAAAAACTCAGTGTAGTTGGAAGGAAGGCAGTTCTAATTTTAACGACTAATTTAATAAATGAGTGAAATGATTTCTAATTGTGAGCATGTGTTCTGCACCAGGGGGGTGGGAGGGGTGCAGGGTTCTTTCTAGACCTGAATAAGAAAAGTTTGACAGCAAATAGGGAATTAGATTTGTTTTAATAATAAAGTGGAAATAGGAAGAGCAATATAGATAGTGAGTAAAACATGTGCCATCAGTTGCTGGGAGCCCCACTGTTGCGCACCATCAGACAGAATCTGAACGAATTCCCATGGCACACTGCATAAATCCCACCTATAGAGAGGTTCTATCTCTCTTCTGTGCCATGGTGCCTTTTATCTTATGTGACAAACTAAACCATGTATCTTCTCCTGACAGGTAGGTATGTTTTCACTTTCATGCTATCCACTAGAGCGCAGCACAGACCAGTATGGGACATTCCAGCATGTTCCCTTACCCTGTTGCATACATGGAGTTCAACAGCAGTTACCTTAAGTACAGGGCCCAATAAAGCAGCCATGACTTGCCCAAAGTCACTAAGTCCTCATATACAGTGTCTTCTGCAAGGTTCCCAATACATCACGAATCGTAGAATAATCACCTCCCTGTCCTTCATGAGCTTGGAAATGTGTTATATGAGGACTTGCTCCATAATCTTCCCAGGTTCTGAGATGAGACTGACCCATGTGCATTTCTCTGGACCTCTCTTCTTGTCTTTTCTGAAGATGGATGATACATTTGTCTTTTTCTGGACTTTGGAGAGTTCTGGCACTCATAACCTTTCAGAGATGATATGCAGCAGCCTTGCAATGACATTGGCCACCTCCTTCAGCACTTTTGGATGCATCCCTTTCACCCTGTCAACTGGTGTATGTTCAATTTACATAAGTCATTCCTAATTCAGTCCTTTCATGAATTGTACTCCCGTCCCTACTTTGTGACTAGCTACAGAGACTTGAGAGGTCTGAAAGTAGACTTTGCCAGTAAAGACAAAGGCACTGAGAACTTCCAACTTTTCCACTTCTTTTGTCTTTAGATTGCTTGCATAATTGGCCCACTGCTGCGAACATTTTCCTTCATTTTCCTTCTGCTGCTAACATACTTGTAGAAGCTTTTGTTGTTACACCTAACATACCTCGCCAGTATGTAGGATAGAATTATAGCCAAAGCTCTGCTGAAACTGAAACTGGAGAGGTATGTCAGGTGTAAAAGAGATTGCATCTGTACTCACCCTTGTTAGTCTGTCCCTGCTACTACCTCCCATATGCGTAATTTCTGTGTTTGAGTACACGGATGACTTCCCCGTTTAGCCAAGCTGGCCTTCTACAATGCTTCATAGGCAATAGTAAATTGGTTTTGTGCTTTGAGGAACTTGTCTTCAAAGACTAACAATTCTCCTTGGCTCCTTTTTGCTTTAGAGCTGCCATGCATGGCATCTTGCTTCCCACTTCCCTGAAAAAGTGGAAATCCCCCTTCATAAAGTCAGGGGTCTTTGTTTAGGGCTTTAGATTACTTGCTCTCTTCACTTCAAGATCTTAAACATTGCTGGATCTCAGACCATCCTATCTCACTGTAATTGCAGCCAAGGCTCCACCTCCTCTATTTGTCTGTTATCTGGATCATCAATGAGGATGTTGCATGGGAATGGACCTAGTATTGGCCTCTGGGGTACACCGCTAGTTACCGGCTTCCAACTAGACTTCATATTACCACACTCTGGACCTGGCCTGGTCTACCCCACTGTATGCAGATGGTTTTGGTGACTTTTTTTGAGTTTTGTGACAACTGGGGAGGAAGAATCTTAGAAGAGTTACAATTCACAGTGGGGATAATACTGTCTATGTTTTGGTTAGCAACTGTATTTATTTATTTTCTTATTCTTCACCAATACAGATGTCAGTGTTTTGTTTATTATTTATATTTAATTTGATTTATTGTGCTTCTAACAGTGCATAAATTATCTATAAAGATTCAAAATATTTATGATTAGGACCTAGCCATATATTTTCAGTGAACAACACTTTGAGATCTTTACAGATTATTCAGAATAAATGTGTAAAATTTATTTTCTCTTGGGACAGAAAAATAACCTTAGTATTTCACTTCCTTTTCCCCCTGAAACTGCATGTGTGACTGCATACGCTGTCATTTGTGTAGATACATGGGTAACTCTTCTCCCTGAAAAATTATACATTTATACAAGACCTGTGTAAAGTAAAATCAAGTTTTTCCAGTCTTAAATTAACAGTAGTTACTTGTAAGCTTTTAAACTGTATTTTAGGAAAATTCTGGGGTAAAGCACATATTCTTTGTATTTATGCGTTTGTACAAGTAATAAATATGGAATTCGTGTTCATTGGAAACCTTCTCTGCCACCATCAGTTTTTCGCTATCTCTAAATACCTAATTTCACTCTGGCCTTAGCCATTAAAAATTCCCTCTCAGCTTCTACACAAAATCTTAGTACCTCATCAAATTTGCTTTCTTGTCCTTAAAGTCCCTCTTTAATACCCACATCTGCTAATACGGCTAGGAAAAAACCTCTCAACAGGTATTTTGCTAAGGGACTATGGACAAAAAGGACATAATCATAGTTGTGCATAAAGAATAAAATATATACATACTAGGCAATTTTTTGCATTTCCTTCTTCTTGTGGATGCAAACCTTTCAACAATTTTTTAGTACACTTACACATTACTATGAGGAAACAGTGTTATCAAACGAGTAGACGTTAGTGTTACCAACATGAATTTCCTGTTTTATAATTTTCAGTAAGTTTTAAAAACATAATAAACAATTTTAATATTAAAGGCATTGAAGAACAAATAAAACATTACAGCTAGGAAAGGCTAATTCAAACTTGACTGTAAATAGATGTCCCTTGTTCTAAGCAAAGACATTTTTGGGAAAAAAAAACAACCCAGAAAAATTAGCTTAACTTCTCATGGTCACTACATTTTCAGTTTTCAACATTTTCAGTTTTCAACGTTGTTATTTCAAAAAATTTAGTTACAAGCCAAGAAATATTAAAAAATTTTTCTTCAGCCTAGAAAAATGGGAAATAAGAAAAATGTTTAAGACCCTTTAATTAAATTCAATGATAAAAGATTTTGAGAGAACACACAAAAGGGAAAGAAACGCATATGAAAAAATGTTTAAAAATTAAAAGGAGTGTTTTTTAAATGAATTTACATTTTTTGAAATATTAATCCAATACTAACCAATATTCCAAAGGTTATTAATATTCATTTACTTAAGCAAACTTTAAAAAATAGCAGAAAAAGCAAAGTGGTGTCTCTTAACATCCTTAATTTTTACCTACTTTTGAGATGCAATTAAATAGAGATACTGAGTAGTATTATCAAACGTGATCTGAAAGTCTCTTATTTCCCTACCAGAGAAGTTGATAATTTAAACCTTATACTGAAGAGAATAATCTGAGTAATTTGTTCTTCAGAAAGAACTGTGACCACATCTACTTAAAAAGAAACAGCATCTTCTGAAACTTCCTTGGGAACACGTATAGCAGTTATTTCATCGTGCAAGAACACTGTTCTTAGGCTTCGGTCTTGCAAGCCAGTGGGGGGGTAGTCACATGAAAAAAAACTGGCAGGATCATCTTCAAATCACTTTTATAATTCTGTTACAAACTTAACCTTAAAGAGCGATGTGATTTTACAGAGGAGAGTGGAAAATTGTGTGTCACACTTTTAAACAGCTGAAGGCTGACTGCCAGCAAGAGCTGTGATCAGAAATGTTTGACAGGCTCAGTGGTTAGGGAACATTCGCTAAAATGTGTTTGCTTCCTTCAGTGTTGTGTTTCAGTACTCATAAAGTGACGATGTAGAGGTGGCTGTGGGGGAGAGAAAAAAAATATGGAAAAAAGACAGTGAGTACTAACAACACAAAATGTAAGAGCGCTTCTATACTTCCTTGTACAAGAAACAGACACTTAAATTTATACACATTTCTGTCTTCTTGTTGTAATCAATACTGTGCAGAGAAGCTATTAGTAAATTAGTTAATATTTCAGGTGAGCCATCTGGTAACATTAACAATATCTCATCGTAAAGAATTATATTTACAGACAAAACATTAAACCAAAAATATTTTAAAATAATATTTAACTTTATGTGGCATTAACACAAGAACCATAATGCAGTATACTCTGAACTAATACTGGGAAAAGACAAAATAATGTACTAATGCATTTTCATGTTACACTAGGTTTGCAGGTATTCTATTTTATTCCTTTATTGTGCAGTATAGCAATACATTAGTAATTAGATGCTTACTTAAACAACATCTATAGTACCTTGCTTTCACTTTCTTTCTATGGAGTTCACAAGCTTTTGAATCTTTTAACCTCTTCCTCATCGTTGACTAAGAACCGGCATCAGACAGCTATGCTGTCTTCAACTTATTCATGCAGGTAGACACTAAGTAATCATTGTCACACAGGGTGCTGTGAGTAATTTTGCTATTAAAAGTCATCTTCGACATAGGGTGGAATAGTAAGAAAATAGTAAAATAAAAAGACAAATATTTATTGACAAGTTTTAAAGGCAGATCTACTTTGTGGTGTTTTAAAATTACAACACATTTATTTTCATAATGTACCTGATTTCTTTTGAGTTCCTTTCGTTTTCACCCTCAGTCATATGGAGGAGGTTCCCCTCCATACCCCTCTTGCTGGTCCACCCAGCAAGTAGTAGTATAGTATCCTATTCTATGAAGGAGTACGGTGTTTAAGTTTAACGTGCCTGGACTGAAATCTGAAAGAGTGGGAAAAGTATCCGGATTTTTTGGACTAGATTTGGGGAGAGTTAAGCAACTCATGATGGAAACACAGCATCCAGCGCACGCAGTAGTGGGCTGCCTGTGCTTACACAATAAGGAGGGTGAAGGTAACATCAAATGCTGAAGACTGGGGATCTTCTATTTAAGGTAGATCTATGTGTTATTTTGCTGACAGAAGAAAGCTAGGTCTAGACTTACAAAGCAAACTGTGTCTGCATGTAAAGTTGGTAGTAAGTCGGTGCAATTATATTCTGTCTCTCAGTAGGGCTTGTTATTGTAAGCTTAGAGTCGCACCGACCGCACTTATATTGTACTGATGTACCCTGAAGCTCCAAGGTAGAAAACTCCTGTCCATTTAGAATTCACAGCATAGAGTGGTCTCCTGAGGATGTCTCCAAAGTAATTGTTAGCATATATCAGGTTGTTTTGATCAATTTGCCTTCAGATATTGTTAAAAAGGAGAAGGCTGACTAGTTTTTTTGCCAGATGGGAATGTGTCCTTATGTGAAAAATACCCTGCTTTTTATAGTACTATTTTATTGCTGAAGAGATAGAGAAAAGAAATAGGTTTAGGTATGGCAATCAGAGCTATTTCAATGACTAAAAAGATAACAAAAACTTAAGGAAAAAAAATGAAATGAAAACAGGAGCTGTAGAAAGGGAACAGCTCCTGTTAGATTTGCTTTGGTGACCTAAAATGGATCTTGATCATTAATTTTTCATATTAATTTGAAATGCTTGAGTTAGCTAGTATTGTTTGAGGCAAATTTTAGTATATTTGGAAAACATAAGATTTCAATTCCGGAGCAAAGCAAAATAAATAAAAAAAAAAAAAGAGGTAGATTTTCAATGAAAGACAAAGCCTTATATATTTTTTGCAGCACAGTTTTCAACAATACCCAACTTTCAGTTTTTGGACAATAAAGTGGCTATCAAACATCCTTAAATACTGGCTCCCTTAGCTTCTGTGCAGGTTGGCATGTGTTATCCCTGGGATACCCTTGACGTAAATTCTGTGGAGATCTTACGGGCCTGATTGGTTTATATGTTTATTCAAGGCTAAATGGTAACTGTAATACTTTATGTACAGAGGGAAAGGTGTATTCTTACCCTTTGTACACTGACATAAAATAAAGGGGGGTTTGATGTGTAAAGCATAGCAGAATGTCTTTGTTTTGTTCTTTCTTTCAACTCTACATCTACATGTTTTTATGTTTGTGCTCTGTTCATAGCATGACATGAGCAAGGAATTATTCTTGTTTCATCTCATAAGATGCAAAAAATTTTATGTTGCAGTTCATAGTAAGAAGAAATAAAGGTATTGCTTATAGCTCTCTCTAATAACATGTTTTCTAAAACACCAGCAGATTAACTCATCATCAGAATAGTTATGCAACTCTTAAAACTAGAATGATAGCATTTAAAAGACACACAGAATTTATTTGAGAAATGAATTATTTGAAAAATATCACATGGAAATAGTAGTTTACCTGTTTTCTGTTCTGGGGGTCACCTTGCTTTTTAGCTCATATCAGTCTTTTGGGTGATACTTGACTAGACATTCTTGCACCTTTGAGAAATTTATACAGGAAGCAAGTAATAAATTTCAGATTATTTTAATTCTAAACCTTTTGTGTGCACCAAGATGTATTGGCTTTTCATACAAGTATTTTGTCTTCTGTGTAATTAATTCCATACATAGTTTTTACCAAAGAAAAAAAAAAAGAAAAAGACAGGCTCCCAAAGCTTAAAATTGGTGCAATCATTATGACATGCTCTTATTTTGAACAGCTGAATGTGCGTATAGAAACATGATTTGCAATAAGATCTGCTAGATTCACAGCTTCTTCAGTGTTTAGGAACTGGTAATAGCACAGCGGTATATATAATAGCTTCTCCACTGTCAATTTAGGCAATATTTTTTTTTAATGTTGGAAATATTCTAATCTATTTATATTCTTTAAAAATTTATATTCATGTTTGGTTTCTTTGAAAGGTTGAAGCATTGTAGTTGGTCTCCTAAAAATATCTCAAGCATCTCTCCAAAGGTCAGCATGTCATGTTGATTCTTTTTGTATACCAAGGTTCTGTGTGTATGTTCAATTAAGGGCCAGTTCTCTTTTCTTTTCCTCCAGTTTACCAGTGCTTTTTTTTCCCAACATAGATATTCTATTTGTGATCAAGACATCAACCAAAAATACCAAGTGAACTGAACATTACATGGGTTTCTGGCATCTAGTTTCTTCAAGAGAAAGGAACAGGGGAAGGAAGTAGAACTAGAGAGACTTTCACCAAAGTAACCAGTTTCTTCAAGCAGTTCATAGAAAAAAAAACAACTAGTGTGTCATGGACCTGGTCTTATATGAGCCAAATTCTGTGAGGTCATCTGAGGAATATCTCTGCTGGTCATATGTTGAAGGTTCTAAAACAGGACCACAAATTAAAAGCAAAACACATATTAAATCCTAAAGAATAGCTAAATTAGGAAATTCTTAAAACCTCCTTTGTAACAGATTTTTGATTTATTAGCAAACATTTGATTTATTAGTAGTATGCTTTCACCACCATGCTAATCATATCATTGCATAGCTGAAAATGTTACGTATTTAACACTGTAAATTTAAGCTGTATTTCTGACTTCTAACATTCTTATTTATCACATAAAGAAGGAACACCTGTGGCTCACCAAACATAACAAATGGGTCTTGTCGTAAGATTGTGTACATTCAAAACAGTAAGGCAAGACTGAACAGAGCTAGGTTAAGGCCTAGTGTGAAAGAAAGGAGATAACAAAAATGAGATTATTAATCATGAGTGATTGTTTTAAAGTGTGAGATTTCTGTTAAAAAAAAAAGCACCATAATGCATTTATATGGAAACTGAAAAAAAACTTAAAACCTTAGTTATTAAAAAAAAAAAATAATCCTGTGCCAATTAAATTTGTATTGAAATTATTAAACCAGGTCAACTTAATTTGCTCCTTTTCCCTCATACTAAGAGTTAAATTTAGTACATTTATTTCATTCCTATTCCTATAGTACAATGTTGTGAAGTGTAAGTGTTCTATTAAATAGATCATGTCTCAGGGTGGGAAATACCGCTTTCAATGTGGGTAATATACCAGCTATTTGCAGGAATAATAATATTGATAAAATCTTGTAAGATGAGATGTACTGACAAATACAATGTTATTGACTGAAAGTCTATATCAAAACCAACAGATCTGTGATTCCTAGATCCTTCTGCATTAGGTATTCCTGCTACTAATACATCTTTCTTTCAAATAAAACAAAAAATCTTGGAGATATGAATTTAAGTTGAATATATCAAAAATCTTAAATTCATGCTAAACATAACCATAAATTTATTTTAATTTGTTAGCTTTAGACTCTTCTTTAAGATTTATTATAACGAAAAAATCCTACTGCTTGTTTCGAGCCATATCTGTACATCAAGACTGAGTAACATCCTCTTGCCCATATAAAGATGTGCTTGCAGACAGCATGTTCTGTGGTATTCTTGGACTGTGTTTTGTTCACCCACGAGCTTAGCCTTGATTGAACACAATCATTCTTGCTGACATGGACCTGGGCCAGGGTGCATCAGAGGCTAACCAAATTTGTCCAATTTAGTCGAAGTGATTTGATTTAACTAGCAGTTGTTACCTTCCTGTTCTTTCTCTTGACAGGCAGATTTAGAGCCTTATAAAATACACAGGCTGAAAGCCAGGGCGCCACTGACCTATGCTATGCTGGATCACCCTGTGAAAGCCCTAGCAAAACAAACAAATTAGCATTTCATAGTCAAAATGATCAGCTCTGGGATAACTTAAAGGGACAGACTTTAAACAAACATGGCCTTCCTACACCTAGTAATAGTATGTCTGCTTTAAATGTATACAAAGTTCTTCATTGGGAATACTGACCAGAAGCCAACCAACAGAATACATATCTGACAATTTTTAAAAATAAATTTCAAAGCAGACACAGTTAAAATATTTTTTAAAAAGTTAAAATATAGTCCCAAAATAATAATCATTAATGAGTTGTTCTTTATTCAATAGTTCTGTTGGCTGATGGTGACACCTATAACCAACCAGCAGGAAAACTGGCAAAAGGAGCTTTGGTTTGACAATAACCATGGGATACAAGACCTGGTCTGGTGATCTGAAGGATGTTACTAGCTAAACCCTTTGGAAGCTCCTTGGACTTCAAGCAGAAACAAATGAGAAAGCATGGAAGACAAAAAAGTCTCTGAAAACACTTACATTGCCTATAGGTGAGAAAAAAAACCCACCTGCCTTAAACTAAACAAATGAATATTTCAGATTATCTATCAGGTTTACAAATAATAAAGAAAAAAAAAAACAGATTAGCTAGTTGTGATGGTATCTTTTTTTGTAGTAAACAAACCGGTGTAAGTAGAATAAAAGATGTACTAATAATATAACTGAAGATTAGTTATGAGATTGGACGGGCCTTAAAAAAAACAAAACTGTTTTAAAAGAACCAAAAATTCATGTCTCCCATGCCCCACCCCCCAAAAAACCTTGTCTAGCCTCACATGAGAAAGATTTTTTAGTTAATTCACAGTATCTATCGAAGAGAAAAGTGGTGGTTTAGCATTGGAGTGCATTGTCTCTCTTACATGGAGTCCTCCTTTACATGGAGTTCCCCTCAAATTTCTGCTTTCCATTCTCAGTTAAAAGACCCTGTAACAGATTTTGAAAAAATGTAATCACACGTGAAATACTATTTAATGTGTATTCTACTTCTGAAAAAAATCCAGCACAAACTTAAAACATTTAAGGCATCTCTGTTGCCCTCTACCTTTGAGAACATGATACATTTAATGCAAGTGTAATACTGTCTTGCAAGAAGGGTAAATTAACCTGACCTGAGATCAGCTTGAGATTCATTAAAAAATCCCTTCCATTTAAGCATTATTAGGATCCTTTTTGAAAGGATCGGTTTCACCCTTAATGAATTATGAGTTTTTTTTTTCCTGTAACGATTCTTGCTCTCTTCTTGTAGTCTATCTGGCTATTCTTGTAGGCTGTCTGTAGTACAGATGCACAAAATATATGATACAAAGAAAAGCCAACAAAACAGTCAAACGTGAAGATCCCCCATTCATTTTTTATTTGCTGATTTTCAATAAAATAGAAACTGCACATGGAGGAACAGCTTGAAGTTTTCAGACATGTAGCTATCTGAAACTTCACTGACACTGGTAAAATTGTCAAAATAGATGGAGCAAAACTTCACTTAAAATATTTCCTATAAACATTTTTTTTTTTTCTGTGAGAGGTTCAGTGAATACAGAGGCAGAACTATTTTCAATGGCTGTGGACAGTTTCTACCATAACTCTGAACAGCTTTTGATGGCATTCTACAGTACAACACCTGAAGCTCAAGACTAAAAGCAGTGCAAAATAAGAAGAATGGGAAAATTAGGATTAGCAATATCTAACAATGTGATCTAATTTGCTTCAGCATGTGAGAATCCAGTCATAATCACACAGATAATAGTATAGTCTACTGACTATACTTGAAAATACAGCAAAAGACTTGGATTATTTTAGTCTTCTGATATTGGCACTGGTGAAAATTTCTGTCATTGATACATCTTTTGTTGTTGTAGCATACTTGGTATTTTCTTTCAAGGAAAAGAAAAACAAACAAAAGAGAAACAAAACCTTAGGATATTGCATTCTAGGGGGAAAGGATTTACTTCTACACAGTGAATAGTTCTAGAAATATACTCTATCCAAACTGTACTGTTTTATGAGTTTAAAATATTTTCAAACAGCATCTAATAAGGCATCTTTGGATAGAGATTGTATATTGTCTGGACTACGTGAATTTCAAACATTAATTTGTCGTGAAAACCACTATTGTCAAGTATTTGATCCTAAGCTTTGTAACATTAGCTCTGATTCACTTGAATGATGAATGTCTGATGCTGGTATCATTTACTGGAAAAGAAATATTTTTAATTTTGATCTAAGTTTATTGTTAGTTAAATCCATGGAATTATCTCTGTGGAAAGTGAAACAAGACTGAGAAGTATTACAGACTCATTTTCTACGAAATAGTCTCAAATTCTTCACAAATGCATGAGAATCAGGATCACAATGTAATGAAATAAAAGCTAGTATTGTCAAGTGAAAGTGGTTTTCAGACTTGTTCTAATTGTCTTTATTGGACTATTTCATTCACCTTGTACCTGAAGGATTGGTTTTTATCCTGGAAATTGTTACAAAGCCTCATTGATGTTAGTCAAGTCACTCAAGGCATTTTTAATTGCGTAGTCTTCATTTTCTTGTTTGTTTGTTAGGCTTTAATTTAGAATTTGATTTATTGAAGTGATGAGAAAACAAGCTCTCAGTTTCTTCACAAATTCTGCATGTACTGTGAAAGAAAATTGACAGAGCTTATATCTGAAACCCATTGCTTAGAACTGTAACTTTAAGCCTTTCTTTAAATCAATGCTAGCAAATCTTCCATTTTTAAAAGATATCACTTTCTAATCTGTACTGGTTTTAATAGCATGTTGGTACAGTAAACTTTCTAAGCAAAACCCCTTCTAACAATCAATACCCCCCACCCAAAAACAAACAAACAACACCTGAAAATGCAGTTTGATTGGTTGGCTTTTGTTTGTTTTCTTCTTTTCCTACTGATCTGCATGAAAATGTATGTAGCCTGGAGCATGAAAGCACATTAACTCAATGTGCTTTCTTAATTATAATCCTGACTGGAAACAGAAAAAAGTTCATTATCCTCTTCTGAGTAGTAAATGTAAGGAAGTTGCCAGAAAAAGATATCTAAAGGTCTTTTCATGAGGTTTTTGTTGTCTTTGAGGTTTTCTTGTTTGTTTTAATTTCCTTTAAGAGAAAAATTCAAACCATACTAAAACAAACAACAGCAAAAATCCCCAGCAGATATAGGGACACTTTGTGTTCTGAAACTTTTCCCTCACACATTTCTGGATAGAGATTACTTCACTTTATATTCCAGAATCCAGAATTTAACATGTGAACCTATAGTCTATCATTAGAGACTTCATTTATTTGGGGTTTTCTTAGCCAATAACATCTGAACTTTTAATTAAAATCTATTTATATCCTGCAGCTACAAAATGACCACTGGATTGCTGTGGTGCAATGCTCCGCAATAAGTTATTACAGCTGTCCACCTTATTTATTGTAAATTGTTAGAAAGAATTGGATCATTCACTGTCTCGGTAACATCACTATTTTTTGAAAACAGGCTATGCAATAAATTCTTTTATTCAGTTCTTTCATGCTGAGTGAGCAAAAATGCAACACAGGTATTTGATCACCTCCGCTTACAATTTGGAACATTCTGTCCTCAAAATAACGTGAATGTAAGGAAATGGGCTGAGACTGAATTTTGATCATGACCAAGAGGATTATCATTGCTGTTAAGCAAGTAAAGTTTTGGTTGAGTAAAAAACTTAAAAAATAACTAAATTCTCTCTTTTGCAAAACCATTGTGCTAAGCATGGGAACATGATATTGCAGAACACAGTTTCCACAATATACAATTCTAAAACCATTAAGAGTTTCACTGTATCCAAGCTCAAAATATATGGTACATCATATTTTCTATGAGTTTTCTCACTTATTTTTTCTCGCCATTTAAAGGACAGATTCTGCTCAGCTTGTTTGAAAATTGTTTCTTGGATGGCATTTAGAGTCAGAATGTCAAAAATCTACTTCTATATATTTCTCCAATTTAAATTATCTCATTTCATTCTGCTTCTGCCATTAGGACATTCATACTTTGATAATAAAGAGCTATCCTCACCTATCCTGAATTGACTAAACTAAGAGAACAGAATTTGGTCACCTAGCTCTTATTCATGCCGCCTTCTTCCACAAGAGCTTTCCACAACAAAACCAGAAGTTTCTTATGACTGTTAAAACATCTGCATCTAACAAAAGGAACTTGGAGAATTAGCTTTGATTTCCACTTAAACATATTGTTTTGTGGGGGTTTGGGGTTCTTTCTAGTAGTTATACTTTAAGGACTATTGTACATGACATCAGTGGAAAGGTCAAATTACATATGCTGTCACGGTGGTTGTCAGAAACAGGAACAAGGAAGGTTTTGGCAGCAAATTATCCAAAGTGCTCTAAAGAGTATAATCATGCTAGACATAAGTTATGATGTTGGAAGCACAGTTCAGTGAACATGCCTCACAATACAGATTTTTTTAGGATACCTTTATTGGTGTGGAGATAAACAAAAAATACCCCTTTCTTAGATTAGATGGTTTTCTGACACTTCTATTTATTTTTCATACAGGTCATAGCTAGAAGGTCATTAGAAATGACCAAAAGAATACATTTATTCAAAGTGCTAGAGATACTGGATCAGAAGGCAACTAGGTTAATTGCTGTGATTTGTTTTTCAGGTTTATTTATTAAATTGTTTTAGATCTGCCGATTTAAATACAGATTTTATCATATAAGTGTACAGATTCTGCCTGGGATGGAGTTAATTTTCTTCACAGTAGGCTCTATGTTTTGGATTTGTGACCAAAATAGCGTTGATAACACAGCAATGTCTTGGCTGTTCCTAAGTGGTGCCTGCACAGGACCAAGGTCTTCTCCCTTTCTCACTGCCTCCCCAGTGAGTATGCTGGGAGTAGGTAAGAGGGTGGGAGAGGATTTAGCTGGGACAGCAGACCCAAGTCGACCAAAAGTATTCCATACCATATAAAGTCTTGCTCAGCAGTAGAACTGGGTTAGTCTTTCCAAAGTAGCCACTGTTTGAAGACTGTCTGGGCATCATTCTGCTTGTGGGAGGTATTCATTAACTACCTTTGCATCACTTTTTTTTTTTTTTCCCCTCACTGGTAAAACTCTCTTTACCTCAATCTATAAAGTATTTGATATAATACTGTTATTAGTTTTCCACCTCTCCCTCCTCTCAAGTAACTTTACTAAAAGATTTAAATTATTATTTTAGGAAAGGTATTACCACTAAAATAGATTTAATCCCAAATGAAATTGTTGCCTGTTAAAAGGTACATTTAAACTGCATGCTGCAGTTTTAAAATTGAAAAGTATTTCCTTCCAAGGGAAGTATAAAATACAGCTAGATATGTTGCAGTTCTATGTCTTTAATTTGGATTTCCCATCCTAAAGGACTTCAAAGAAAAATGTACCCCTATTCTTCCCTTACAACATGTTTTCAGGCTGCACGCTGAAACATCATTAATAATGTGTGTCCATTTACAACCAAGTTTTTTTGCAAAAGTTTATCTTTTTTTTTTCCTTTTCAAAATTTTTTATATTGCTATAGACCAAATAATTGCCTTTGTTTCTTTCAAGTGACTTGGTGTTTATGGAGATTTTAGACTGCATAATTATTTTGAAAAAAATTATCTAAGTAACCTAACTCCTTAGATTAATTTCTTTTCTGTTTTTACCAGAACTAAAAAGCATTTAAACTCTCTTTTGCTGAAACTGAAAAAAGATAGCAAGTCCAATTACTTTTTCTATAATAGCACATCCTCACTTTAGCTATACGATCAAGAATTTAACAGGTTCCTGTTGTGTCACTTCAAAACATTGTGAATGTTCTTTTTAGGACTTTACAGTCCCAAATTGAAGATTTCCAGTCATTTTCACTGTTTTCAGCCAAGTACAGGTTCTGTTGGCTGGTTTCATGCATTCTATTTCCATTTAGGGTTGGGGGGGAGGGGGGAGTTGTTCAGTGATACACTGTTGGCTAATACAAGAAATTGGAATCCTAATTCACGAAGTATGAAAAAACTGAGCTTTTTATTTCAGACCTATGAAATGTGAGTCAATGCCATGCAGTGGAGAAAGATTAAAGGTTGGGTGTTTCATACAGGGAAAGTCATGTCAACACGATAATCCTGCATAATTTATGAGAAAAAGTGCAGGATGTTTTTTTTGTGTGAATGCATAAACAAGTAATTAGTTCAATCTATCAAAACAATTGTATTCCCATTCATCAGATGTGACACAATGAACAGACACCCAGCTCTACTCTGCAGCATAGCTCTAGTGATCATGATTTTAAATACCTACATCCTTCATTGATGTGGCAGTGCTGGCAAAAACATCTTATGTAAACGCAGTTAATGCAGAGAGGTTGCATAAAAGGTGATTTGGGGGACATGAGACAAACTAGTTGACTTAAAAACCCCTTAAAAATCCTTTTTTTCTCCTTGGCTGGTAAGCCCTTGCTGACACAATAATAATTATGAAATCTGATTTAACACCTCAGGTTGTCCATAAATAAGATTTCTTATATAGTCAGTATAGCGATAGTAGGATTTCTATTTAGCTAGTGGCTATTTTACACCAAGTATTTGATTCCTATTCAATTGCATTTTCTATATCAAAATTATATTTTGTATTTTGTGACAGAGTCTGTATTTAATCTTCTGTTTACCTCCTGGACAGCCATTCTTTCCTTGGTAAGGGAAAAGCCCGTGTGGGAATTTTGTAAAAGCAGATAAACAAAAACAACCCTCAAGCAGGTCAGGCTGTTATTTAAAGTGGTCCCCACTTTAACATATATTCATAGAAGTCATAGAGAGAAATGAACAGTTCTGAAGCATTTGAGTCCTTTTTGTTTTGTTTTATAATTGTGTCTGCTTTTTCCTCCCTCCACACTTCCCAATACTGGATACTGGATACTGTATGGCTTTTTTTTTGTTGTTGATATAATGTAGGTTATATCACTTATATCATGCTGTAGGTGCTTATGAAGCATCTAGATTTTCATGATCTACAAGCAATCTCAGGTACAGCATCATGGAGCACAATATGTACCTATTGTAGTCCATAACAAAGGGGTCAGATGTCAGCGTACCTTTAGAGTGCTATGGTACATCGTTATCTGCCTCACCCATTTTCCAGCCTTAGTAGACCGGCAGAGAAATATTTTGCTTCCACTGTTGTGGATTGTCTGCAATCTATTGTTCTTCTTTCCCCTGCACTGCATGGGGCAGGGGAGAAGGCAGAAGGTTGCAAATGAAGAAATGAAGTTGAGTCTGGGATAAAGAGTGGGTGGGGGAAAGGTGTCAGAATTTTTGCCTTTGTTTCTCACCATTTTTGTCTGGTTTTATTTTGCAATAAGTTAAACGTATTTTCCCCAAGTTGAGTTTGTTTTGCCTGTGATGGTGATTAGTAAGTGATCTCCCTGTCTTTATCTTGACACATTTGCTTTTCCATCTTTATTCCTCCCCTGTGTTGTTGAGGTGGGGAGAAAGCTGGGTGGTGGAGATGGGTGGGCATCTGGAAGTTCAAGCCACCAGCAGTACTTTTATGTACTGCAGAGCAGGTACCATCTGTAATGTGTACACTGTCCCAATCCCCTAGTTGTCTTGTTGGGAAATACTTGACTCCCTGTCTGCCTGCACATCTAGTTGCCTTTCCAAAGTAAATGCAATGACATGAAGTGGAAGATATGTACCTATAACTCCTTCCAGATGTGCAAATAAAGCAGTAAATTGCAAACGCAAGAGGCAACCCTCAGGGCACCTGGTGTGGGTATACTCTGCAAAGTGGACATAGCCACTGAGATCCATCATTACTCTTTTGATGTTCTTATTTACCCAAACTAGGAAAGATACGTTTCTCTTAACTATTGTGATGTTTAATCTCAAAAAGGGGAACAACATAAGACTACTCTTTCTCATTACAGTGGTGCTAGAGGGAAAAACTGCAAGAATGAAACCTTTTTTATAGGAAGAAGTCCTTGTTCACTGTCTCTTCCAATACAGAATTTTGAAGCATAAAATTAAATTATAAGGAGGCAGGTTCAGAAAAAAAACTAAGAAAGGTGATCCATCACACAAAGTGTGAGGCTGTGAAACAGCTTGAGGTATTACCATAGTCTTACCATCCTGTAATATACCATAGGATACTGTGAATGCAAAAGTTTGCATATATTCAGAAATCTACTGGATAAATTAACGAAAGAAAACTCTCTCAGGGACTATTCATTGCAAGCATACAACTGAAACAGGAGTTTGATTTCCAATGAATCTACGTTTGATATTAAAAAACATTTCAAAAATACAAAGAAGTTTTAGAGTAGAATCTGTAATTCTAAAAAATGCTGCTACAGGTACATCGAGTAAATTCAAGCTGCAGGCAGGTCAAGAAAAGCCCAGACAGAGCGAGCCTGACAAGCATCAGTCCTGAAGTGTTGCAAACTCGGTGTTAAGCTTATGGACTGTTACTAGCAATGGTAATATAGGGGCTACAAGATAGCAGAATATGGGTTGCCTAATGCAATCTGTATAAGTAAAAGGAAAAAAATAATAAAATATAGTAGGCATTTGCCAAGGCTTGACCATGCCCAGGAAAAGTGGGGAATGATTTTCTAGAAAAGAGTCTTTGTAAACACTTGCTAAATGGCAGGGGAAACTCAAAGGTCATGACAAGAATGAGACAAGCTTTAAGGACCTGATCAGAGAGACCTCACAATAGCTAGTACTGAATGGGAAAGTACTGAGATAGAAGAATCGTTATAGTGGGGTCCTCAAAGATCATGACAGGGTTGGGCCAAGGCCAGGTAGGACATCAGTCCACAGGTGGGGGTCAGGATCAGGCTCGGTGAGGGGAACCAGGGTCAGACACATCCCCAGGATGACTGGGCAGAGCCATGGGAACTGGCCAAGGCTGGTCTGGGATGCTGGCCTACGGGTGGGCCCGCCTCAGAGGGGCCCATGGACAGGCAGGTCAGGGTTCTGGGGAACTGGAGACCAGCCCTGCTGTGGCATCACTGGGCAGCGACTGATGGTCCTGGGCAGGCTGAAATGGGGTCCTGGCCTGTGGGCAGGGTGTGGGGAGCCCTGGGGCCTGGGCAGGGACAGTCAGGGCTGGCAGTGCCTTCAGGCCCCTGACATTTTGTCTCTCAGCTGATATTTAACAGAAACTGAAGGGATTTCCTCTATACTTCAAATTTTGTTGTTTTATATATTGAGACAATGGATTTCAAGTCTGAATTATAAACAGGAGTCAAAAATTAGGTGAATTACGTGTTTATTACTTGTTTTTACAAAATTTCATGGTATCCTAATGGAAACAAACAAGCAAACAACCAAAACAATTACATAAGATGTTTTAGGATATTATTACTTATTCATGGTTTAATGCTGTCTTTGGTTGACTGTATGAATTAATTTTTTATTTTTATTTTTTTGTTAGGTAATTGTCTTAGAAAGCTTACAATAGTTTTGAGGATAATAAGGAATTACATTTTACTTTTGATTTTTATTCCTGAATATAAGATTATTTAAAATTGTTGGTAGTCAACTTTGCTTTTCCTTTATAGAGTCTTTTCATCTTTCATCATTCATGCTATTATCCAGAAAACAAAAGTAGAACACAGTCCTTTAAGGAAAACTTGATGAGCTAAATATTATAAAATTCATATAGTTAAACTGTGATGGCAGAGAGACTTCTTCATTATGTAAGACAGCATAACACACATTCTTAAATGTGTATTCTGGTTTAGAACTAATTATCTTCATTATCTTCTGAATAAGACATCATATTTATTTTAAATTTTAGATTTTAAAATATTTTACAAATTATTTTTCATTTTCTCATTGCACTTTGCTAAGATCAAGTGTCATATTATGTCTTATTGCTGTCTTTTAGGGACTGAAATGCATGACAAACCTTTAAAATGGAGTCTGCTTGAATGTTTGCTTTCAACCTTTCTTCTCAAGTGCTATTAAAAATGCCTAATAATAACATTTTTACAGTAAACTACCCTTTGAAGGAAACTTATTCCCAAGAATTACCCCTGCCTTAGTAAAGTCAGCTAATGTTTTGAAAGTTGATCCATGAATAAAAAATGTGAAAAAGAGAACCTTATAATGCTGTTCAGTTTTAACTTTTTTCTAGACATTTTAGAAAACCTCACTAGCTCCATGTCAACACTCTGTATAATAACCAGAAGTGTCACCACTAAAAAATTAATTTCAAGTATAGATAAAACACATGATATACAGGCAGCTTGCTACTTATATTGCTTTCTTCAGCTTTTGCACACATACTTATAAACAGAACCCTGTTAACAGGGAGTCTTTACTTCAGTATCTAGTTAGCCAGAGTTTCCAGAAATTGAGCAGTAACGACGTTTGACATTCAGAAGTAAGGCAAATCACTGCCTAAGATGGAACAGTGGCAAATTAACAACACAAGTGTTAATTCATGGAAGATTTCATAGGTCTTAGTGTTAAACAAGTGGAAGTTCTGTCATTCTTGTAACCAGCCTCTTCTCTGGGGAGCTGATATATAAACATCATAAGACAAGTAAGAAAGAGAAGAAACAGGTAAGAAAAACTATGATTTTACATTAGAATTTCTACAATAATCATCAATATTTTTTAGTTTTATATTTGCTAATAAATTATCTTAGTTCTCAAGCAAGCCAGCATTCCCAAGAAAATCAGGTTTCTTTCTTTTTCTGAAACTTTTATCCCTCTTCTTGGCTTTTTTCATCAGCATAATGAACCTCTAAGAAATTATTTCTCCTTCCACTCTCAAATGGTTAAGATTTGTTTTCCTTGAGGTCCATCTACCTTCTTTCTTTCCTTATCATTTAGAAGGATTATTATTATTTAGAACAAATGGCTTGGATTTTTTTTCCTACTATTCACTGTCTTATCCATTGTTTCATAATGCCCTCACAGGTGTACTGCTTCTTTAGATGCTTCAAGGAAACGAAAAGATCTGTTTAGCCTGTTAAGACTGCTTGAAACTGCAGAGGTAATCCAGATACCCAGTCTGGAATGGTTGGTTGAACAATAAGGTCCCATCATGAACAGAATTAATGACCAGACCTCTCACTTGGAAAACATTCAGGCAGCTGGAACAGAGACTCAGAAAGAACAGCCTGCCAAGTCATCATGACTGATATCATGTGAGTTTAGTATTTCTTTTGACATTTGGATATTTCTTCTTCCTAAGAGAAACAAGTAAAATAAAATAAATAAAAAGAGGAAGAAGGCTCAGGTGTTACTTTAAGAGCTTCCAAATTTGACTTCCTTTCAGGTCATATGGTATTTGTACCCTTCTGTGACTGCTCAGTTTTCCTTAAAATTGGGGCTGTTCTATGCAAACTGTGACTGTAAAAATCTGTGTCTGCCTTTTACTCTGAGTATAAGGCTATGCATAGTGCCCTGAGAATTTCTGACAGCTCAGTGTTTGCACAGACTGAATCTACATGCTGAGGATGTTTTCAAACGTCACTAGAAATGATTTGTCATTTAAATTCAGAACCAGAATGTCCTTTCATTGCACTCAACTTCAGTGGGAGCAAAACTGTTACTTCACATCAATGTAAGTGAGGCCAAAATCACCCTCCAAGGGCTGGGGTTCATCTTCTTTAACTTTAGAGTTGAAATATTCCTATAAATACCTAGCTAATATTCTCCAAGACAAATTTTAAAATGACTGATTAATACCGTTGTTCTAATATGCGGGGTCATAAAACCTGTTCTCTGAATTATTAAAAAAGCTTTGGTCTGAACTGAAATTTAATCTGGCAGTATACCTCACCTGCTTGAGTAGTGATCCATTTGCCATCTTCTCTTGTTTTCGGTTGGTGTACATTCATGCAAAGGAGATGATAACAGAAAGTGGTTGATCTCTCTTTAGAAAGATAATGCTGAGTTTCAACTCAAAAGGATAATGAGTCTCTGAATTCTCTCAAGCCTCTTAAATGGTAGTAAATCAGAAATTATTAGTAATCTGAAATTATATTTAAGAGTTTAAAGTTTTACTGTCTATACTTTTTTGTATTTTGACTTTGAAAAAATAACAGTATAACTGAAATGAATAATCTTCATGAACCATAAAGTATCAGTATTACATGCCATATATTTTTTATTATTATTCAGTATCTACAAAAAATGTATGCTTATAGAAACAATCCATGGCTTTCCTCAAGGTAATATGTATATAATAAACCATCTGAAAAGCTTAAAAGAAGTCTGCTTTGGAGGGTATACACAGAAACATTACCCTTTCCTAAATTTCAGATTTGTTTCTGACGAATAAGTACTCCTCATCTTTAAAAGGTCCATTGCAGGCTGCCAAAAATCTCACAGTATGCTGTGTTACATTGTAGCGATCACATCCTCTTCTGAGTTATCTAGTTCCTGGCACTCAAAAAAGACAAAAAAAAAAAAAAAAGAAAAAGAAAAGACAAAAATTATTTCCCACAAGTTTAATCTTAAATTTCCTGTAAATTTATTTTTTTTTTTTTAAATTAATTTAATTACAGGTTTGAAAGAACTGAAACTGATTTTTAAGGATTTTAAAATTTGGGATGGGGTTTCTTCAGTTAATATCACAATTCACTTAACATTAGGCTTCCAAAGAGTTTGATAACAGGCTAGTATCTGGTTTCCTCTAAGACCCCCTTGTAAATTGCAATGTAACATTTTACCTGACTCTGTAAAGTGCTAATCCAGGCACATGTATCTTTCTGGGTGGACAAACGTTTTTACAGAGGTTGGAGAACATTTTATTTTTTATTACTTGGGGAGGGAGTGTACACGGAAATTTCTAATTTTGTGATGAAACTAAGCTTTTTTGGAGGGTCAAATATGATGTCATTGACCAGGAATTCTCACAAGACCTGATGGTGTTGATTCAGTGGGCAAACAAGTGGCAAGCAAGCTTCAAAGTAAATAAATGCAAATTAACACATCCATGAAAAATAACAGAAACCACACATGTGTGATGCTGAACAGGGAATTGGTGGGAATAGACCAGGAAATAAATCTTCGTGTCATTGCTGACATGTATCTAAAAATGTCACTCGTGTACCTGGCAAGAGCCAAAATAATTCAAACCAAGCCAGCAAAGTACTAAGCATCATTGGGAAGGGAATTGAGAACAAGGAAAATCACATTTTTCTGTAGAAAGCCTTGGCACACTTACATCCTCAATTACTATAAAAAGTTCTGGTCTCTGCATCTGAAGAAAGAAGTAGTAGAATTCAAGATTGTACAGAGAAAGGCAATTGAAAAAGTGAGTGCAGTAGCTGCTCTATAAGGAGACACTAATAGGTTTGTGACTATTCAATGCAAAGAAGAGAAAGAGTGAGGATATGATTTAGGTTAGCAGAATCAAACCAGTGATAGACAAGCTGAGTTTAGAGCACAATCCCACAATACTGGAGCAAGGAGACAGTCATTAAACCAGTACAAGATCAGTTTAAAACAGTTAGGATAACACTTTTTTACATAACATTTAGCGAATTTTTTGAATCTGTTGCTGCAGGAGCCTGTGGAAGCAGATAGTATCTGCATGTGGAAAAAGGGATTAGTCGAATTTATAAACAAAAAGTCTAGAAGAAAATAAGGAAGATAATTTGCTTTAATTCAGCTGTTGTGCACTGTCGGGGGAGGGAGTGGGGAGAGTGGTAATGGGGGGAACAGACCTCAGTTAGTGGACAGGATTGCACGTTCTTCCTAAAAAGCATCTGCCACCATCACAGGCAGAATAACAGCAAGAAGTACAAAATATTTGACACAATATGGCATCTTTTCTAGTTTTTTGCATGTTTTTTTCCCATGTCACATGACTACAAATCCTGCAGACTGTAGTGCAATCGACAAGTTGGCCTGTTGACTAAATTGGCCAAATTATTTCAGGGTTCATTAAATAAAGAACAAGCCATTTCTTACACAAACGTGAAACCATACTTTGCAATATTTATCTCATCTGAAATATTCCTCATAATATGGATAGGAAATAACATGTATACTTACTTGAATTACAATGGGAAGTTTGTCACTTTTACATAATGTTACCCTATGTATTTCATTTCAAATTAAAATTAGAATATTACAGATGCACAATTTAAGAGAATTACTAATGTATTTCTATTACTATTACACATAGAAAAAGAAAATTAAATTTTCTACAAAGAAAGTACTGTTTAATTTGCTGAAATACATCAGTTAAAACTGAAATAAAAATGAGGATTTATTTACTAAGTACCACAAACTCAAATAGGCTTTCCTGAGATACATACAGGAAATGTCAGAAAACAGGAGAAATTATGTATATGTAGATATGTACAACAGTGGGAATAAGATCAAACTTAATTAATTAGAATCTTGCGAACTCAAAAAATTATCAAACAGAAGATAACCTTGTGAAAGTTCAAGTTTAATGTAGAAGAAAGACTTTTAACTGCCTGAGGCTGCTTTGAAAACATGAACACAAGTATGCTGGATTGGGTAGATTTAATGTGAGCACGTATACTTTTAAGAAGTAATACTTTTATTTCCCTTATTTTTCAAAATTATTTGTTAACGTAAACTTTACCTTAAAAATTGAGTAAAAACTTTTCAAATGTTTAAGGTGAAAGAATACTAATACTGCTTTTACTCAGGTAGTACAATGCTGTGGTGTTAATTGAGAGATTGGAGTATCACAGTGTGGCAGGTGTACCTGCCCTAATAAAATACCGGGGGTTTAGAACTGCTGCATCCTTACTTTTCAGCACCTTACTGTTTGTTCCTTTATGGTATAGTCATGAACTCCGCCTTGGGTGAGTGCTGACCATCATGTGTGTACACCTTGAGTCGGTCACTATGGTCACGTATACACCTTGGTCGAGGGATAAGGAAGTTATGGCCCTCAGCCAATGGGAAATACCATGACCGAGTATGATCACAGATCAGATTTAACTAGGGCATAAATGAATCCCCACAGGCGGGCAAATTGAGTTGGTCCTCCTCAGAGCAGCAGGTTTGCAGTCGGAGAGTCCCCCCTTGAATCAGGATGTCACCCAAGGAAACTCCTTGAGGTTGAAAGCCCTCATGTTATAGGTAAGTGATTGTACACATTTTGAATCCTGATTTCTAAAGCTTAAGAATTCTTGAGTCAGTTGTGCAGTACTAATTCCTCATACATCCTGAACCTGTGGTTTACTAATATTATTGGAGTGTTGAATGATTTTGATAAACCTCATTTTTAGTTGGTTCTCTGCTAAATAATTTTGGTTAGAATAAAGTTTAGTTTGAGTTTGTCACCTGTCTAATTTGATTTTGTAAACTTCTGCAACACACAGTTGATTTGGAAATGGAGATGAGATTGAATTTGTTGCAGATGTAATGTGTTGTTTCGTTTTTTATAACATCCATTTTTTGTTCACTTGAAAAAATACAAGTGATATGAATAAGTTAGAATACTAGCAGGAATATAAAACATGAATTACTGAGATCAAGAAACACTGAAAAACACTGAAAAAAACACAATGTTCAGTAAATTTGATATAGGTCATAGATATATCATCTTTTGAAAGACATTCATAAATTATCTATCACATGAGATTGTCTTCCTCTTAAGTCAGATATGTTGTACTTGAATCAGTTATATTTCTTATTGAGACACATGTGCTGACTATCAGAACATATACTACATGCACTATCTGCTCAAACCTGCAAATAAGAAAGATTTCATATTGAGATAGATACTGTGTATCAACTAGCAAACAGAAGTAATTTCTTATCAAATTAGAAATGTCGCTTGTTGAAACAGGTGCTTCACTTTTTTGATATAGACATTTGCTATTCTATATATGTTGTCTCTGAGATTAGATGCATTGCTTATTGAAAAAGATGGATCTCTCTTTGCAATAAATATATTGTCTGTTAAACAACAGCAAGGAATGCACTATATTAATACCCAAATATGTTGTCTAGTTTTAACAACTTGCCTCCTGATAAAGGAATGTGTTTATGAATTCACTCTCTGACCATCTAGAGAAAAGTATCATAAAAGCGCACAGAGATCAACAGACATTCACTGTATCAAATGTAGTTTCCTATGCCACACTTACAATTACATTCTCAAAAAGTCACTTACTGGGATAAATGATACTCATAGAATCATTTAGATTGGAAAAGACCCTCAAGTCCAAACGTTAACCTAGCATTGCCAAGTCCACCACTAAACATTGTCCCTAAGCACCACATCAACCTGTCTTTTAAATACTTTCAGAGATTGTGACTCAACCACTTCCCTGGGCACCCTGTTCCAATGTTTGTGTCGTGGTTTAGGCTGAACTGGCCATTGAGTGAGCGACAGATACTCCCCTTCACCCCTCTTCAAAGAGAGAAGCAGAGGAGGGAAAAAGAGACTTATGAGTTTAGAAGAAATTAAAAAACTTCAATGAAATATTAATAATAAAATAAAAAGAAAATAATGAATTATATACAAAACTGTATCAGTCTCCCAAGATGACAATCACAACACTGGCTGGCACTGGGGAAGTCCCAGACTGGACTCAGTGACAGATGGGAACTGGATTCCAGATCTGGATTTAGGATTGGGATCAAAGGCAGACAAACGGACAGAGTCCTCCTCGGACACCAGCCGTTGAAGAAAAGATCCTTCAGCTTTTATACTGAGCATGAGGCAGATGGGATGGAATACCCTGTTGGTCAGTTTTGGGTCACCTGTCCTGTCCGCTCCTCCCTATAGGTGCGACCCCTCTACACTTTTCTGCTTCCGACCCTCCAACGGGGCAAGTAACAGGGTTAGCTGCCCTTGGCTGTTATAGCAATAGGTATAAGCAAGAGCCTCTCCTCATACCGTTCCTTGGCATCAACTATAAACATAGGTCTTATCACTTGACCTATGACCTGTTACTCTGGAGAAGAGAGCAACATGCACCTTGCTACAACCTCCTTTCAGGTAGTTGTAGAGAACGATAAGGTCTCCACTCAGCCTCCTTTTCTCCAGGCTAAACAATCCCATTTCCCTCAGCTGCTCCTCATAAGACTTGTTCTCTAGACCCCTCACCAGCTTCGTTGCTCTTCTTTGGATACACTCCGGCATCTCAGTGTCTTTCTTGTAGTGAGGGGCCCAAACCTGAACACAGTACTCGAGGTGAGGCCTCACCAGTGCTGAGTACAGGGGAACAATAACTTCCCTGGTCCTGCTGGCCACGCTAATCCTGATACAAGCCAGGATGCTATCGGTCTTCTTGGCCACCTGGGCACACTGCCGGCTCATATTCAGCCAAGCCTACATTCTGTCATTTTCAAAGCACGTGACTATACTTACATCAATAATGTTGGTGTGCTAAATACCCTTCAATATATTACTGATGGAAATTAATTTTAAAAAAAAAATGTACTAAGGGTCTGATTTTCACATGACAGTAAACCAGGAGTAATTTCATTGAAGTCAGTGAGTTTGCTTTACAGGAAAAAAAGAAAAAGATTGATAAATTGTGTTCTTGGGCATCAAAATTAATTCAAAAATGCTGTCCTAAGTACTGACTACTTTATTTGGTAGTAAAAACCTATTAGCTCCCTAAAAAAAATTATATTATTTTAATTTTTTTTTTTCTAAGCATGTTGGATAAATACAGCCCTAAGTTGTTGTCCTTCAGAGGTTTGTGATAAACCTTCCTAGATGCATAATATTGAAATCACAGGTGAACAGCTGCTGGAGTAGTAATGATTAGCTTTTCTCCATTTATAGATTACCACTTCTCATTATTTAGTTACTTTTCCTGTAAACATTTTTTATTTACTAGTGACATTGTGGATTTGTGAACTTGCAGAATAGTACTCTGGTGGATTGATCCTGTCTGGCAAGCAAGCACTCACCCTGTGGCTTGTTCATTCTGCTCACCTCAGCTGGAAAGGATAGAGAGTAAGAAGACCAGGGATGAGAAAGCTTGTGGATTGAGATAAAGATGGGGAGATCACTTACCAGTTACTGTGGTGGGCAAAAGAGTCTTGACTTGGAGAAACATAACTTAATTTATTGCCAATTAATATTCAGAGAAATTACATATAATATATGTTAATAGTTTCAGTTCCCCTGGTGGTGGCTAACACATCTAGAACTGGATGTGGCAATCTCCAGAATTAAAACAATACATTAATGTTTCCTGTGCTGAGTCTTAAGCTGAGATTTGTCATTGACTTATACCCTTTTCATATTCAGTACAGAGTGTGATTGGTGATTTTGGCTAACCTCTATCTAGGATAGTTTCCCCAAGTTAAGAGTACTTCCATAAATACACCTGAAAATATGAGGTATTGCAAACAACTAATGACTTCATAAAATTTAGATCAGCAAAATATCCTTAAATATTATGAGAATACAAGAAAACTGTTTCTGTATGCCTATGCTTACTCATGGAGGGAAGTAGCTGAGTCTGCTTCCCTAGAAAGAAATGACCCACATAGATGGCAAGAGAAAAACTTTTTTTCTTTTCCTCCTGTCTTTATTCTTTTGGAATTCTATTACAATGTATTTATATTTTTTCCTGGTATCTCTTAGTAGCTTTTTCAAAATGAAAATATGTGGTATTACTTTAAATTAGTAAACTATTATTCTAGTGACGTTTTATCTTTTTCTATTTTTATGTCGTAGTCCTACGTTCCTTCCATTCTTCACCCTTTTTTTCACATGTATTTCCTGACGTGTATCTGCTCTATCCTTCTTTCAATTCCAGAATCATAACTGGAGCCTAAGTAAATATATTGTGGTATTTTCAGCTATTCTTCTATCAGAGACATGATTTATTCAGTGAAACTATTTTTGGAATGATAAACTAGGTACATTATAGTAAAATCTCTTTTTACAATTTAAGTTGTCAGAAATGTATCTTTTATCTATATTATTCTAATAAATAATTAATTACAATCTTTCTGGACTAAAGTGACATAGTACTTTCTCTTCCCGTGCTTAAATTCAATTGACTGAAAATAATATTTAAATGTAAGAAATTCAATTATTTTCAAACCTTCAGCCATTGTAGTAATCATAACACTTACAGTAGTATAAAGTAATGTCTAAGTTCTAAAAGGAAGGAAAAAAAAAATATACTGGGTGCCTCTGCAAAGTGGCTCATTCAGTTTTCTTCTGGTTGATACTCAAGGAAAATAAGAACCCTTATTCTAACTTGAGCTTATTTCTAATTTGAAGCTTTTAATAGGTTTTCACCTAAATCGATGTATTGAGCCTATCCACTTGGGTCATTAGCCTTGTAGGTTTAATGTAATAACTTCAAGACTTTCCAGCCAGTATGACTCACAACGTCTTTTACTTCTAAGTAGATTTGAATAGTTGAGGCAAACTGAAATTCTATGTGAATTCCCTTTTTTTTTTTTCTTTATATAATTCTAGGGAGATTACAAATGCATTATTTTGCAAGGTAAATTACTTTCTCTGAAATATTACAAATGCCAGTGCTGGGGATACAGGTTGATGGCAACTGGGAAAGCCCAAGAACAAGCCTTAGAGTAAGATGCATTTTGGTTGCTGGAGAATAGCACCTAAAGTTTTGGGGCTTGTGTGAATTATTTAATCAAGCTTGTTGCAGCTGAGCACTGGTCCGCAGCATAACCTCACTGACCGAACTTAAAATATTTCTTCACTCCTCTGATAGGACTATTGCAAGATCTAACCTGCAGCAAGGCAGATATTTGTGAAAAGATGGGGAAAAAAAAGTTACATTAATCACTGCATGGAGCAGTAAGGAAAATGGATTTTAAATCTTACTGCTGATTAAGTTCTGCCGTGCCTAAGGTCAATAGAAACTTTGAATGTTATTCCTTTTAGGTCTAAGAAAACATCATTCTGCTGGGCAATTTTTTTGGAAGTTATCTGCAGCATACTGAAAACTAGTTCATTTAATATAAGGATTTTCTCATCCATTTCACCTACCCCAAATTGTGCAAATTAATCGTTAAACTCTTCCAGTTTCTACAGGGTTTCTTTAAAGGGAGGCAAACTAATAAAAGTCGTACATATGAAACATGTTTCCCTCATGTCTCTTCTAAAGAAAGCAACAGAACCAATAAACCATATTACAGCAGAAGTTAAAATCCCCATGGGGAGGCCTTACCTGATAGAGCACATTTGGAGTGTGCATCTAGCTAGCGCTTTTAATTATTGTAAGCTTGCAACGGACCTAAATACCTCTTTTCAAATTAATTTCAAGGATTTTTTTAAATGCAGTGATACCAGGGATAAATCTGACCTTCCAGGTTTAATTCCTACCATATTGAATCATAGAATTGTGTAGTTTAAAAAGGAAAGACAGCAGTTATCTAGTTTTACCTCTAGCACAAAGCGCATCCAGTTAGAATACATTGCTCAAAGCAATGTCCAGTCGAGTTCTGAAAATATCCCAGGGTGGAGATTCACAACCACTTCAGGAAACCTGTTCCCATGTGTGACCACTATCACAGTAGATCTTTTTTTGTTTTCTGACCCAGATTTTCTCATATTCCAAGCCTTGTTTCTAGGTTTGTTCCTCCTGTGCTCCAGTCCTCTGACCACCTTCGTGGTCCATCCCTGAACTTGCTCCGGTTTGTTAGTGTCTTTCCTGTATTGGTGAGGACAAAAGTGAACACAGCACTCAGCACAAGTGATGAACAGAGATGAATACACTTTTTCTAAACTAAACCATTATGTGATTGGCTGCTAGGACATCCTGCTGATTCATATTCAACAAGTTCACAACAATCTCCAGACCTTTTTCCACAATGCTGCTTTCCAGTTATTCATGTCCAGGCTTATACTGTTTCAAAGGGTTAGTCCATCCCAGATGAAGGCACTTTACATGTACCTTTGTTGAATTCTGCATGTTCATTATCAGAATATATCTCAGGAAATGTCTTCTATATATTATTTACACAGAATGGTATATTCTACATAGAAATGGAATGCTGAACTACATTTTGTGGTATTTTTCCTAACATTTTACCTTATGTTTCTTTAAAACAATCAAGCTGAAGTGTGGAAGCAAGTATTTTAAAAAGATCACATTGTGAATAATAATTTGTTGTGATATTCCTGAAAGATATTCCTGTTTCAAAGTTAAGTATATAACAACAATTTTTCCATAATGATGTTATTAACCAAAAATGCTGATTGAGAAATATTACTTGTAGAAATGGAATAATATCCATTCTTACTTTTAAACTATTTTCCTCTGTGAACTTGGAAGAGAGAAATGATCATTAGATGCACTGGCAGAAAGATATTTTTGGAATAAATTAACTGGTAGACCTTGTTGACATGTTACAAGATGTATTTGATCTGTGTCAACACAATTTTCTTGGGCTTTGGATATTTTAATTAAGCATAAGATGTTCATATTATGTGTGACCTTTTGGGTGTTTATCCAAGGCAAGAATTATTCTGTAGTGTCAATAAGCCATTTAGAGAGCATCATGAAGATTATAAACGTAACAAAACAGTATTGTTTTTGCTAATATAATATAGTGGCAATTTCTCTTTGATTAAAATGTCTAACTACACTAAAGCGTCTTCCTGTCTGCTATGCTCATACGGACAGAATTATTCCTGAATATTCTTCTTTGTTTCCTTCTTTCCTACTTTCCTACTTTCCTTCTTTCCTTCTTTCCTTCTTTCTTTCTCTTTCAGTCTCCTCTGTTTTTCATGCCATTATATAAAAATTCTTTTACGAGGTGTATAATGCTTTTTTAGCAAAGTTGAATCTTTGAGATTAACAGTATTTCCTTTGTTTCTCAAGAACAAAGCCCTGATTAGCTCTCAAATGCCATCCATCAGTGTCTTCAAATAGCATTTTTTTACACCAAATCCAGGAAAAAAACCCTGGGTGCTGGGCTTTTGCTTCCTAACGTTAGCTAAGATTTCAGCTCTTTAAAGTCTTTTCTGCAGAGACAGGGCTCTTGAACAAGAATCTAGTACCTTCTCAGGCCTCTCTAGCCTCACTTCTATTTCTTTTTCAGGGAACATAATCATTTTTCACAAAATCCAGTGATCTTTTCCCCCTCACCAAGCTTTTTGATCCTGCCCTGTGGTATCTCCCTCTAGTCTTGATCTATTTTTAAACCAGTCTATTCAAAACTTATGCTCAGATGTCTGGATAAATCTTAGACAAATACTATATCAGGGACACTGGCTTCTGCACTATTTTGTTTTAAGTCTATTGATGCTTTTCAAGAAAAATGACAGCTCATTTGGCATATATTCCAGTTATGATTCCAAACACTTTTTACATATTATCAGACTCTAGAACTTTCGTTGACATCAAATGTAGTTGTATGCATAGATTGAAAACAGATAGCAGTCTTTTTTAGGACAAATTAACAATCTGAACTTTATGGTGAAGTTAGTTTCTCTTTTAATACCAGCTCTAGTGGATTTAAGAAATTTTGTTCAAATTTTGCAAGAAGTGATGATAACTAGGCCCGGTCATTTAGGTCGGATAAGTGCACCCATTGATTTACCAGCAGCTAAGCTACATAAGCACTCTTACAGAATTATTAGTAAGTTACGGAATTATGAATAAGAGAGTGTCTTAAAAAATGTTTTCAGGTCTAGAATGTATATAAAATAAGTAAAAGTTCGTTAAATGTGACCATTTAAAAGGAGTGAGGGGCTTTCTCTTTTTACCTTCCCTGGCATTTCTTCTACCAAACTGAAATACTCTAGTATAAAAGAGGAGACAAGAAACTGCAATAAACTAAGAGGGAGAAAGTGATAATAAACATGTGTGCAAGCATACTGAAGTGTAACGTTTCCACTTCTTTTTTCACTAGTAATCTGGAGGGGACAAAAAACGTAGAAAATGTGACAGCATAACCCTTTGTTGAACTGAGCCTCTAGAGTTCAGAAGTAAAATGCATACGGTATAAAATAGTCATGCTGATGAAACTAGAATTATCTATAATAATTTAGGTTATAGTGCTATCTTCCTGAGGCAACAGGCTGTTTGTACCAGCTCTTGTCAAAAATCAGGATTCATTTGTACAGTCTTGATTAGTGACACATATTAAGGTTTCATTTTATTCTTTGTACTTAAATTGCATTTTGCCTAGGGCAGTCATTTAAGATAGAGTTCATTAAAGTATGTTATTCCATTTCACTTTTTGTGTAGAGAGCAAAAAGAAAAAAACCAAAAGCTATGCTGAGAAGTGAAAGACTTTGATACGTAATTTATTTTGACAACTATACTGTTATAGCAGCAAGATAAGAAAAACTATTTTGACAGGGCTTACACAGAAATTATTATTTTTCCATTTGTATTACAGCAAAGGGAAAAATTTGAAAATTTTTGTGTTCTATCATATATCAAAAGAATTAGTACAACACTTGGGCATATATTTTTCTAAAATTTTTCAATTCCATTGGGTCATCTTTCAATTCACATTACTTTTAAATATCCAGTTAAAATTTTTGAGTCTTAAAAGCTGAAGAGGGATAAAGTTAATTATATATTTTTCAAATTACAAAATGTCTTAAATCTTAAATTATCTATAAACCTCTAAGGTCCTTGGACTATTTCTTTCAAATCCCAAAAAGGTGATGGAGAAAAGCAAGTAACAGCAGTATCTATTCTGTATCCATGCTGGGCTGTAGGCATTGATTTTCAGACACTGTCTCTCTCTTCTGTACTGGCAGTTACAGAATGCACAATGGAGTAGCACTATCGTTAAAATGATTAACTTCTGTAAAATCCAACAGGACTATCTTTTGTTTTTAATGAATTTCACTTTTTCCTGGCAATTTAGCACCACTCATTGCATCCCTTCGACACAGATTCTTGCTTACTAGGTTAATCATTACAAAGGTAAGAAAAGCATTGCTATAATTACATTTGCTACTCCCTTTTCTACTTACTGTGGATCTTGTTTGCTCTCTATTCACCCATGGGTCAATGGCTTCAGTCAGAAAACATGAAGTCTCAGTTCAAACTTATTATGTGGCAAAATTGTTCATTTGAATGAACGGACAGAGTCTCAAAATGAGCTCAGCACAAGCAGTTAGTAAAAAAAGACTGCATAGCCTGTCCATTTGGCTGGAAACAAAAAGTGAACCTTGTAACAACATTTATACTCGATTTAGATCTAGTGAACTTCCCTTGTACTGCATTAGCCAATAGCTACCAATTTTAAATATATACATAAGCAAAAGCCTTAACTAGTGAGTTTGAAACTCCAAGCATAGCACCATCATTTCAAAGATAAAAGTATAGAGTACTTCAAGCATGAAATGAGGCAACTGACATCAAGAAATAAAATTTTCCATTCAACTGCCATTGTGAATAATAAAATGATTGAATATCTTTTGATGTGAGCCACCAAATTGCAAGACTGAAAAGCTTTGCACAGTTGCAGAGGTACTGTTTCTATCTATAGCAAAAGACAGGATTGTCAGGAATAGTGAGTAAAATGCAGCTGAGCAAGTTTATTGAACACCTTACTCAAATGCTGTCATAGTGCACCAAAATCAAAGAATCAGCTTACAGATCTAATCAGGAGCTTCTATAACTTTTTTCTGCTGTTGGAAGATGCTTCTCTCACCAAAATGTTTCTCATCATTTAGCAACTCAAAAATACATAGAAAAGATACTCTGCATATTTGATTATTTGCAATAGAGAAAGGATAAATACATGAGAAAGTGTATTGAGGTACATTCAGGTAGTACATGTTTAGTGACAAGAAGCTTCATATATACTCATAAAATAACCATTAACATACAACTCGAGCAATAGTCTTTGGAAGTACTGACAGCTAAGAAAGTGGGAACAAACAGGAGATGTTGGACACTTGTCTCTGTAAACTCATTCTCTCTTTCAATGCACTACTAATGACCTGTCTGGTTAGTTCAGCAAAGCTGGATTTTCCCCCCTCACCCTCATCTTTCATATCTCTTTGAAAGAATGTCACCTTGAAATAGCAACCTGTCTTTGCTGCATTGTTATTAAATAATTTATCATGACACCACAAACACAATTTAAATCCCTAAGAAATAAGGGACAATGGTCGATATACTTAAAAGAGGGAAAAAGCGGCTGAGGGGAAAGCCTCTATTGAGAAGCTTTAACTGCAAATCTGTTTCATAAGAGAAAACAATTTTGAGTAAAATTGAATTGACATGTAGTGGAGACACAAAAAAGAAAACAAGCACTTTTTATTTCTCTCCTTACTCATTATGAAAAGATGAGTATTGAAGCACTATGTTCGAATCTCATTGCCAGAAGATGATAACTTTGATTCTAACAGTGAAGAAAGCAGAGAAGTTTTCTGAATTATCCAGCTGAAATATGAATTATAAATATTGTTGGCTGAAATATGAATTCTAGACAGGATCTTGTTTGATCCTATTAAGAGGAAAGAAAGCATAGCATGAACATAGCAAGAAAATACCTCCACAATCTGAATAGCTGTAAGCTAACTATGAACTTATGTGAAGATTGGTCTTCAAGGAAATCGCTTGTATTAATGTAATTAATATAATTTTGTAAGTAGAAACTTGATGCTGAAGGAAAATTCTTCATGTTTTGTTCAGAAATACACATTGTAACCCATCCAACTAGAAGCAACGGACAAAACTGTAAATAGACAAAACATAAAAAAGTCTCTTTCTTTTTGGTTAGAATTCACAGCCATCTATATGTGTCAGATTAAAAATGGACTCTGTACCACAAAAAAAAATTAGGGATTGGCAAATTTAAATACATTGAAAATGGTTCTTCTAGGGATTACTCAATTGACAATGTCTCTAAAACATTACAAGTTTTATCAAAACTTAAAAAAAACATCTGTTTCTACGGTCATTTTACTTAGTCAAGCGGAGGTTGTGGCTTAACCCCAGTAGGCAGCCAAGCACCACACAGCTGCTTGCTTACTTCCCCTGAGTAGGATGGGGGAGAAAGTTGGGACTGTAAAAGTGAGAAAATTTGGGGGTTGAGATATAGACAGTTTAATAGGTAAAGCAAAAGCTGCGTAAGCAAAGCAAAATAAAGAATTCATTAAATACTTCCCATGGGCAGGCAGTTGTTCAACCATCTCTAGGAAAGCAGGGCTTCATCACATGTAGCAGTTACTGGGGAAGACAAATGCCATAACATGCATGGGACATGGTTTAGTGGTGGACTCAGCAGTGTTAGGTTAACGGCTGGACTCGATAGTCTTAAAGGTTTTTTCCAACCTAAATGATTCTATGATCCTACAACTCTGAATGTTACCGCCTTTCTCCTTCTACCCCCAACTTTTATTGCTAAGTAAGATGTCACATGGTATGGGACATCCCTTTGGTCAGTTGGGGCCAACATTCCCAGCTGTGACCCCTCCCAACTTCTTGTGCGGATTCAAACTACTCACTGGTGGGGCAATGTGAGAAGCAGAAAAGACCTTAACAGTGTGTAAGCGCGGTTCAACAATAACTAAAACATCATTGTGTTATCAACACTATTTTCAGCACAAATCCAAAAAATAGCCTCATACACAGCCAGATTTATTAATATGACTAAATTAAATATGTCATACGTGTGTAGTATGTATCTCAGGGTCTTCTACTAAATATATTTCAGTCTGCTAACATTCCATGTAACTAAATTCCAAAACTTATTTGAAAACAAACTGAGAAGCACTGGTCTTAAACTATTCTATCAATAATAAGAAAAGCTGAATATAGACTCATGAAAAACCTTTACTACAAACACAGGACATGCTATCTTACAGTATCTTGCATAAACCATTCTTGATAAAGATCAATACTGCAATATTAATCTGTTTTTTCACTTGTGTGGAAGTAATAATGAAAATTTAATTCCCCCACCCCCCAAATTAAAGAAAGTGGTTTTTCTGTAAAGATAAAATCACTCAAGCTGGGAATGCTTGAAACATTCTGAAAAAGAACAAATCAAAATTGACAGAGTTAATGTAAAGGAAAGAGGCCAGTGTGGGCTATGCAATTTCTTTTTTGCTGACTTGTACAGAAGCAAACATCAGCCTGTAAAGAAGCATTATGACACAAAATAACAGGGGATAAGAAAGAGGTAGGGGGCTAATGCTGGGCTAGAAATCTTCCTGCAGCATTAACAAAAGTTTCAAAGCTGCTTACTGACTTCTTTTGCTATGATAAGCATGAAGCAGCTTAACAGCTCAGTCGACAGTGTTATTGAACATGGAAATGATAAAGTAATATTTATTAGCACTGTGAAGAACCCTGAGGTAAATGAGAAATTAATATATATAAGTGTTGCAAAAAGAAGCAGATTTGTTTGCATAAGTATACTAGATTGGTAATAAATATAAATAAAAACGTACTGAAAACAACTGATCTCCAAAGCCAAAAAATAACTTTGTTTTAACAGATTTTTAATCTGTGTAATCAGGAATTAAAAATTTTAAAAGAACTTGCAATAGAAATTTGGCCACAATTAGAAGTATGAATTAGGTGGATATGTTCCTGAAAGTCCTTCCTTGTATGCTTTTTAATTATATTTTTGCAAGATTGTGGAAGTGGCACATCAAGGAATATGTTCCCAGTGGAACAGTTTCTTTTCATGATTTGGAGGAGATAGTAAAGGACATTTGTTTGCAGTTTTTCCAAGTAGCAGAAAATACTAGGCTTTTGCATCTTTTGCTTACTTGGATTCACCTCTTGAATCTCATCTGCACTTTAAGATGTACACCATTAGTGAGCAACAGACAGCAAAGTGGCTATCTTGTACTATATAGATACAGGAACTATCCAGATCAGCTACTGAGACAGCATGAGACTCAAGTTAGCTTCCTATGCGTATACAGTGTATAGGAACTTTCCTCTTAAGTCCTCTATGGAGGTGGGTCCAAACTCCCCAAATATGGCTTTCTTTGGAATTCAATTTGATGGATGAAATGGTGTTGGAGGAAAGAACATACGACAATTACATTAGAAAGGTTTTAGAGCTAGGAAGAAGGGTTGTTAGTGGTATTTCACTGAGTTACCGAGGTGTCCTGTGGACTCCTAAGATGATATATAACCCCTACCTTAAGTTCAAAGTTGAACAGGAAAAAAATAAAAGAGGGGTGCCTGTTCAGGAAATTAAACTTAAAAGCTTGATCCAAGATTACTCAATTTCAATGTGCATCAGTTATAGAAAACATGCCATCAAGACGTGTTATTGGCTAAAACCATAATTAATTATTAAAATTATTTTTGTATCCTGAGATTTTTCCTCAAGAAAGAATACTTGACAGAAGCTTTTTTATTTCATAAGTTTAACAGACCTTATGAAGTAAATATCCTTACATCCTTGAAAATTCCACCCTAAAGTTTTATCACTTCAAGTGAGTATCATAGCCATTAAGAATAAAAATTAGATTTTTTAAATAATTTTTGGCAAATTCAATTTAGTAGAAAATTACTTGGAACTATCAAAAAAATTAATTATGAACATGTTAGATCATTTTATTGGATCATAGAATTAAAATGATAGAATCATAGAATCGTCTAGGTTGGAAGGGACCTTTAAGATCATCATGACCAGCCATCAACATAACACTGCCAAAACCATCACTAAACCATGTCCCTAAGCACCACGTCTGCCCATCTTTTAAATCCCTCCAGGGATGGTGACTCCGCCACTTCCCTGGGCAGCCTGTTCCGATGCTTGACAACCGTTTTGGTGAAGAAATTTTCCCTAATATCCAAACTAAACCTCCTCTGGTGTAACCTGGGGCCATTTCCTCCTGTTCTATCCCTTGTTACTTGGGAGAAGAGATCTACCCCCACCTCCCTACCACCTCCTTTCAGGTAGTTGTAGAGAGCAATAAGGTCTCCCCTCATCCTCCTTTTCTCCAGACTAAACAACCCCAGTTCCCTCAGCCACTCCTCATAAGACTTGTTCTCTAGACGCCTCACCAGCTTCGTTGCTAGTTGAGGTAGGAAGGGATCTCTGGAGATTATATAGTACAAACAGCCAGCTCAAAGCTCACTAGCACAGGCTGGTGTGAGGACCGAGTCCAGTTGGGTTTTTAATATCTCCACAAATGGAGACTCCACAGGGAAACATGTGCCAGTGTTTGACCACCCTTGATAAAGGGTGATAAAGTGAAAAAGGTATTTTTTATGTTTAAGGGGAATTTACTGTGCTTTGGTTTGTGCCTTGACCTGCCACTGAACACCATTGAGGAGGTTCTGACTCCATCTTCCTTGCTCCCTCCCATCAGGTATTTGTACACTTTGATAAGATCCCCCTTAGCCTTCTCTTCTCCAGGCTAAACAGTCCCAGCTCTCAGACTTTCCTCACAGGAGAGATACTGCAGACCCTTACTCATCTTAGTGGTCCTGTGCTGGACTCTCTCCATTGTGTCCCTGTCTCTCTTGTTCTGGGGAGCCCAGAACTGGACACAGCACTCCAGGTGTGGTCTTACTGGTCCTGAGTAGAGGGGAAGGATCACCTGCCTCTACCTGCCTGCTGACTCCTAACCTAGTCTCAGAAGCTGTTGGCCACCTTTGCCACGAGGACACATTGCTGGATCATTTTCAACTTGGTGTCCACAAGGATCCACACAGGTCCTTCTGAGCAAAGTTACTTTCCAGCCAGTCATCACCCAACATGTCTCCGTGCATGGGGTTTTTCCTCCCAATATCCTTCTACTGAGTTTATCCAGTCCAATAGTTCCTGAAAGATATTTTTAAGTAGTGACGTCTCAAATTAAAGGAGATGAATTGGAACATACTGCACTCACTTGCAATCAATAATATTCTCAAAGGATATAATTACTGTTATATTTTTGGTAATATCATAATCCTTACAGATCCTCATCAATGTTTGAATTATGGTTGCTATACGTGCTCCAATTCCACACCCATTACTTTATCCATTTTGATTTGGGTTGTAATAAGGGAGCTAGACTGAAGTGAAAGCTCTTTGGAAGGAAAATTTCTTTCAAAATAGAATAGCCTTGAGGAATTTCTTCAGGTGCATATTTCTTATTGATCTGTCATCATCTCTTGATGTAGCCAAAAAATCCTAAAGCCTAAATTATTTACTGAGTCCTAAAACTGTATTAACATGATACAAATGCTTTAGAAAGTACTGTCTTTTTCCTAAGAGATTGATATTTGTGAACTTGCTTATCATTCAACTGATCAAAGCATTTTGTGGGAGAAGTGAAAAAGAAATTAATGAAATAAGCTGTATGAGGTGAGAAAGAAATAAGAATGATGAAGATGTCTTTGTTTAGGTGCCTGTAGGGAATAATCACAATGAAGAATATATTAGAACAAACACCACATATATATAATACATAATTAGCAATTCTAGAGATACAGTAATAAAAGCAACCCGTCTAGTCAAATCCTCATCTACTTTAAACAAGATAAATGCAGAAATTTTACTGGTTTGTATCCGATATATAGGATCAATTTCCCTGGTGATCTAAATACATTCATTCCTAATCTAGAAATAATTGATATTCAATGGTTAGAATTTTATTCTAAAGCTTATTTCAAGAGTCCATTTTTAATGAAAGCAAAAGGTCAATTTAGTAATCTTGAATTAGAAGAATAAATGAGACAATGAATGGATGCCTGGAGTTTTCATGCTTCACCAGATACAGGTTACAGTGATAAAGGTTACCTTTAGTGGAAATAAACCAAAGTAATTGTGAAATCATTGGCAATCTGAGAGAGAGAAAAAAGACAATAATTAAAGGCCTTTCATATACCTTTGACATCTGCATTGATTATCTATTGAAAACACTACAAAGTACTTGGGAGAAGGCGGGAGGAGGCTTGTTCTCTACCTGTTTTTTATTCATGGAAGTGGTTCAGTGGGAGTCAAGACTCCAGATACTATACTCAGCACCAGACATCACTCCATCACTACTGCTGCTCACACTTCAAAATTTAAAGTAAAATAAAATACATTATCAGTGTGTTCAGTAATGGTTTTGCACAGATAAAAATTCAGTTAGCATGGAAAAGGAGGACCAGTGAATGAATTAATAACAAAGAAAAATTCCTTGCAATTTATATTTTATAATGACATTCCTATGTGAAAATATACCTGTAAGAAAAGATTACTAGACTACAGAAAAAGAATACCCTTTAAAAGTCTCACAATTATTTGCCTACAGAACATCAAGGTTCTAATTTGGGCACCACTGAGCTGAATATAATGAATGGACTATGTAAATAGTCAGTGTAATAACAAAGGGATTCTAAGTAGGTTCATAGACAGAATACAATTCATAACATAAGCACATTTGTAAGCTTCTATTGTGATGCTTACAGGCACTTGGGGTAAGATCACACATGAAAGAACCCATTTGTCTGTAGCAGTTTAATTTCCACCACACAGTAGTCTAGATGTTGATTGTAAAATTCAAATTTTAACAATTTTTTTTTTTTGTTATTTTCATAGGTCCAGGTAGAATAAAATATTAGAACCTAAACTGTGAGAAAAAAGTTTTTTGAATAGACACTCTTCATTTTTTAGCTGAGTATATAGCATTGTTCCATTGCTGTTGATTTCCTTACCCAGAAAAATTCTGCTTTTTTAATGTTTATTTTCAGCAAGTTCATTAAGATAAATTCTACCTGTGTGCAACAGAGTTGTCAAAAATCTTCATATCTGAGTGGGATATCTCTGCTTCTGTAAATGAAGACTCACTTCAAATCTTTTTGATCTAGACTTAAGAGGGTAGTGAGATCCAAATCCTAAATATTTCACTGGAATCAGCAGAAACAGTGAAAATTTCATCTAGAAACTAAGGCTTTGCATTAGAAGAAATATTTATAATTTCTATTAATATTAAAGTATGTTTGAATTAGATATTGCCAGCATGGTTGAATAATGCTGTGTAAACATTTATATTTTTCCTTAACGAAGACAGATGTATCGCACCTTTACCCATGGAATGTTTCTATTCTCCTTGAAGAAATTAGCAGAGGTTTTTCAGCAAGACAGCTTATTTATAATTGTTATTCTCTGAATGTATGAGCTTATAATACTTACAATAAATGTACTTTTTTTTCTGTAAGATATTATTATAAAGTCATGATATCAAATAGCTTAAAATTTATAGAATACTTTTTATGCAGTGTTAGGAGATATATTTTACAATCCAACAAAAAATAACTAGGTAGCATCTCTTTTATAGATAGAAAGTTGAATCTTTATTGTAACATCATTACCTCAAAACATCTAAATTCAGTTTTACTGCCAAAGTCTGGACATAGTCCAGAACAATTATACTTCTTCGATACATGGTATTGAAATTGTCTCTAACTTCCTGTAGTTATTTTCTTCTGATTTACAATTCCATTGCAAAACAATCAAAACACTACTAATAAACACCATATTTGATAGTTGATATTGGTGTTTAGTTAAGCTTTCATTTCCCTTCTTTTTCAGTGGCTGAAATTTTCTTGCTCCAGATCCAGGAGGCCTTGCGCTTGCAAGCTCTCATCTTGCTAGGTGACTTCAACCACTCTGACACCTGCTGGAAAAGTAGCATGGTGAACTGTAGGCAATCCAGGAGACTCCTGAAATGCACTGAGGGTAACTTCTTAAGCCAGGCAATAAACAGCCTGACCAGAGGAGAGGCGATACTGGAACTGATGGTCACCAGTGCAAGTGAGCTAATTGGTGATGTCAAGGTTGGAGGCAGCCTGGGCCACAGTAACCATGCACCAGTGGAGTTTGCAGTCCTGAGGTATATGGGCCAGGAGAAGAGTAGAGTCAGGACCCTGAATTTTAGGAAAGCAAACTTCCAGGTCTTCAAGCCGTTAGTCAATAAGGCCCCCTGGGAAACTGTCCTCAGGGACGAGGGAGCAGAACAAAGCTGGCAGATCTTTCAGGAGGCTTCCCTAAGAGCACAAGAGCTCTTAATCCCTGGGGGTAAGAAATCAGGAAAGGAAGGCAAGAGAGCTGTATGGCTGATTCAAGACCTGCTGGTAAAACTAAAGGGCAAGAAGGAAATGCAAAGGCAGTGGAAGCAGGGACAGATGTCCTGGGAAGGGTATAGGGATGCTGCCTGTGTGCACGGATGGGGTCAGTAAGGCCGAGGAGCTGAACTTGGCAAGGAATGCAAAGAATAACAAGAAGAGCTTCTACAGGTATGTCAGCCAAAAAAGGAAGGTCAAAAAAAGTGTACCCCCACTGACGAGTAAGGCTGGCAAACTGGTAACAGTAGACGAGGAGAAGGGTGAGGCACTTAAAAATATTTTTGCCTCAGTCTTCGCTGGCCACCTCTCTCCACACACCTCTCAAGCGGATGGGCTGCAAGGCAGGGACTGGGGGAGAAAAGTCCCTCCCACTGTAAGAGAAGATGAGGTACATGACCGCCTGAGGAATCTGAAGATAAGGAAATCTGTGAGACCTGACAAGTTGCATCCCAGAGTCCTGAGGGAATTGGCTGATGTAGTTGCCAAGCCTCTCTATGTGATATTTGAAAAGTCATAGCAGTCTGGTGAAGTCCCCGGTGACTGGAAAAGGGAAAAATTGCACCCTTTTTTAAAAAGGGCAGAAAGGAGGACGCTGGGAACTACTGACTTGTCAGTATCAGCTCTGTGCTTGGGAAGATCATGAAACAGATCCTCCTAGACGTTATGCTAAGGCGCATGGAGGACAGGGAGGTCATTCAAGACAGCCAGTATGGCTTCACCAAGGGCAAGTCCTGCCTGACCCACCTAGTGGCCTTCTATGATGGAGTGACTACATCAGTGGACAAGGAAAGAATGGTGTCCCTCAGTGGTCCATATTGGGATCAGGACTGTTTAATATCTTCATGAATGGCATAAACTATGGGATTGAATACACCCTCAGGAAGTTTCTGGATGACACCAAGCTGAGTGGTGAAGTTGACATGCCTGAGAGATGGGATGTCATACAGAGAGACCTGGGAAATCTTGAGAAGTGGGCCCATGTGAACTTCAACAAGGCCAAGTGCAAGGTCCTGCACCTGGGTCGGGGCAACCCTCGGTGTCAATAAAGAGAGGGGGATGAAAGGATTGAGACCAGCCCTGTGGAGAAAGGCCTGGGGATACTGGTGGGTGAAAACCTGGACATGAGCTGACAATGTGTGCTCACAGCCCAGAAGGCCAACTGCATCCTGGGCTGCATCAAAAGAGGTGTGGCCAGCAGGTCGAGGGAGGTGATTCTCTACGTTTCTCTGGTGACACCCCACCTGCAATACTGTGTCCGGTCCTAGAGCCCTCAGCAGAGGAAAGACATGGACCTGTTGAAGAGGAGCGCCACAAAAATGATCAGAGGGCTGAAGCACCTCTCCTGTGAGGACAGGCTAAGACGGGGGGGGGGTTGTTCAGCCTGGAGAAGAGAAGGCTGTGGGGATACCTTACTGCAGCCTTTCAGTATTTAAAGGGGGCTTATAAGGATGATGAGAACAAAGGTTTTAGTAGGGCCTGTTGTTATAGGACAAGAGGTGATGGTTTTAAAGTAAAAGAGGGAAGATTTAGACTAGGTATAAGGAAGATTTTTTTTTTTTACAATGAGGGTGGTGAAACTGGCACAGATTGCCCAGAGAGGTCGTAGATGCCCCATCCCTGGCAACATTTGAGCTCAGGTTGGACAGGGCTCTGAGCAACCTGATCTAGCTGAAGATGTCCCTGCTCATTGCAGGGGTTTGAACTAGATGACCTTTAAAGACCCCTTCCAACACAAACTATTCCGTGATTCTATGATTCTATGACTTATGTTTTCAGGATTTTGTACAGTACTCTGCAGCAGTTCACAAAAGTTCAATAGCATGACATTTCAAAAGTGCCACACAGCATACTACTATATTAACAATTAATAAATATTTGCTAAAATCCCTCAAAAATAAAAAGAAAACACCATTTAGATTTTATTTTGAATTGCAGTACTGTAATGTCTGCTTTTTGTTATTACACAGTGGCACAGTAAATGATACTGTTATCAAGACTGATTACGCTTCTTACAGAGTTGGTTCTGCTAAAAATATTTATTGATTAAGAGCAAGAAGTTGGAAGAAAATGTCAGTAAAAAAAGAAAAAGCAATAAGTTGTTTCAAAGCTCATATGGAAAAAGGTAGAGGGAAATATTTGTTAATTAGTCAGAGGTTTTTTTTCTTAAAATTAATGTCTTTAATTCTTGGAATTCTAAAAATAGAAATTTCTTGCAGCAATGAGTGGAACACGATATTCTGAATCTTATTTGCAATGAGGATACTCCCTAGGCCTATAGATTCAGGGAATATTCTATTTTAGATTTTATTATAGCTTCATATTTGCAAGGTGAAGGTTAAGAAACTCTCAGGCTTATGAATCATTGCTTTTCAGTGTTGGAGGTAATAGTTTCATATATTCTTAAATGTTTTTAGGAATTTTATAAATATGCAAATGAAACAATAATTCCTTCAAATAAAAAAAAAAAAGAAAGAAATGTTACTTGTAGTTAATGCTAACTATAGAAAATAAAGATAGTGTCTCAACACAGATATGATAGAAAGTGCAAAACTCCTGCATGATGTCGCTTGACTTGCTTTTTTACTTACATATCTTTTTCATCCTTTTCCTAAGAAAGATATCACTAGGAGTGATCAAATACAATGCTAAGTAACATCATCTCAGAATTAATTTTATTTCAAAATTCTTGGAATTATTCAGAACCACAGGACCAAGAAAAATACAGTTATCTACAAAGAGAAACCAGAATTATTATACTAGTTATGCCTCTGTAATCCAGAATTTTAGGATTTGGATGTATTTCATTTGGTCACTCTTACAACAACAGTGATGTTATCTCATACTTAGTACATAAATTCCACACTGTAATTCTGAGGATCCATAGTATCCATAAGATTATAAAGACAGTTTCCAGGATGCTGGTGTTTGAATAAGGTTCTTATCGCTTTGTGTTTCCACATTTGGAGTATTGGTTTTTCGTTTGATACTATGCTGTATTGGATTTGGATAGTAAGGTTTTGGTAGCAGGGGGGGCTACAGGGGTGGTTTCTGTGAGAAGATGCCAGAAGCTTCTCCCATATCTGATTGAGCCAACACCAGTTGGCTCCAAGACAGACCCGCCGCTGGCCAAGGCTGAGCCAATTAGTGACAGTGGTGGCACCTCTGTGATAACATAATTAAGAAGGGGAAAAAAACTGCTGCATAACTGTAGCCGAGAGAGGAGTGAGATTATGTGAGAGAAACAACTCTGCTGACACCAAGGTCAGTGAAGAAGGAGGGGGAAGAGGTACTTCAAGTGCCCGAACAGAGATTCCCCTGCAGCCCATGGTGAAGAACGTGATGAAGCAGGCTGTCCACCTGCAGGCGATGGAGGTTAATAGGGGAGCAGATATCCACCTGCAGCCAGTGGAGGTCCCCACATCAGAGCAGGAGGATGCACCTGAAGGAGTCTGGGAACCCATGGAGAGCTTGTGCTGGAGCAGGCTCTTGGCAGGACCTGTGGAGAGAGGAGCCCACGCTGGAGCAGGTTTGCTGGCAGGACTTGTGACCCTGTGGGGGACTCACACTGGAGCAGTCTGTTGCTGAAGTACTGCATCCTGTGGGAGGGACCCCATGCTGGAGCAGGGGAAAACGGTGAGGAGGAAGGAACAGCAGAGACAACTTGTGATCAACTGATGACAACACCCATTCCCTGTCCTCCTCTGCCCCCGGGGGAAAAGGAGGTAGAGAATTTGGGAGTAAAGTTAAGACGAGGAAGAAGGGAGTGGTGGGGGGAAGGTGTTTTGAGATATGTTTTTATTTTTCATTATCCTACTCTGATTTGATTGGTAATAAATTAAACTTATTTTCCCCAAGTTGAATCTGTTTCGTCTGTGTCAGTAATTGCTGAGTGATCTCCCTGTCCTTATCTCAGCCCACAAGCCTTTTGTTATATTTTCTTTTCTCTCTCCAGCTGAGGAAAGGAGTGATAGAGTAGCCTTTGTGGGAACCAAAGAGAAGCTCCTGCCAAGGTCGACCAACCACATATGCATAATTAAATGATAAATGATCTATTCAAATGTTTGCAGCGTTTAGGCACTGTGACACAAAAATCTTAGTCTGGAATACTTCTGTATCTGAATTATAATTTTAAGAATTTATAAATATATAGCCTTATAATTTGTAATTGTATATATCATCATGACATATTAAAATGTAATTAAATATAAAAACTTAAGAAATAAAAGATTAAATAAAATATAAGAAAATACAGATAATGGCAGACTTCATTTTCTTGGTGCAGAATCAGGAATTTATGAATACTGTTGCCAGACCTGATTCTGACTCTGACTTTCTGGCTCCTTATCCTGGATCCTTGCAGGTGACGTCACTTCTCTGTCCTGTCTTGCTGTGACTCTTGGCAATCAGCTCACCTTCTCATGAGGAGCAGCCAGCCCTTGCTGCTTGCAATAAATTGCCATAATCTCTTTTATGTTGTTCACTGGAAGAGGAGGATGGTGTTTATGGAGCATGTTTCTTCACCCTTAGTCCTGAGGTCCACTTGAAGTTCTTTTTATTTTCTTATAAATCTGCTTACTTCTCACCATCTCTCAGCTAGACTGACATAAAGATTGGTCAAATCTTTATTGTGGATGGCATTCACAGAGCTTCAGCTGAAGCAGGTGATGCCTCACTGGTGACTTGGCCACCAGCCAGCTGTTCAAACAATGTAAAAACAGCTCAGAACAAGGGAAGCCCAGACCAACCCTGAGACTCTGCACTGTTGGGTCAGTACAAGGAGGGAGGCCTCCTTTGTTTTGATTTACAACTAGAGTTGTCCATCCATGGCTCTTTATTTTGGTTTTGGTTTCCTGCACTTCGTAGACTCGCAACAACGTTATTTGGAAGGAATCTCAGAAGTCATCTGATTCAGCCTCCAGCCTGAAATTAAAAAAGAGTATCTGGATAGTTACTCTTGTAAATTTTGTCTGCATTTTGAATATGAATATCCAGATCTTTACAATTTGTTCCCACTGCTTTCACAGACAAAAATAACATGGATTTATGTTAGACTAGTTGTTTTAAGTGTTTGCTCTAAAAAAATAACATTGAGTATCTGGGTATTTCAGTATTTCAAATGATAGTATTTTCTCAGACTTTATTATATGAAAGGAAACTGATCATAAAGAAATCTTTCAGGGCCTGCTACAAAGCCAGCTGTGGTCAGATAAGAAGGATTCACGAATCTCAAAACAGTAATAACCAAAGTTTCCTAGGAGACCAGCTTTCTGCTAAGTGCATCGACTTCTCTTTCAGTTTTGTACATGAAGACTAAAACATGATTGGGTCATGTAATATTACTGGTAGCATAATGACACATTGCTTAAATAGATTAATACATGAAAAACATTCTGAGAACAGGAAAAGAAGGTCTCCTATCTGTTACCTGGGTCACACAGTTTTTCAGTTGTTCCTTCACTAGGATAGTACAGTCCGGTCTCACCCAGGCTATTATTAGAAACCTGAAAAAATTGTCTTTAACTGTTATTTTCTAATAGAAATCCTAATCAACCTTAAAAAAGAATGTAAGAATGTAAAAAGTCCTTCTTTCTTGAGGACAGAAGACAATTACAGAATCTAACTTGTTAAAAAATTTGCCTGCAGTAACTTGCTATCTTGCCTTGTCCTGTAACTATATCAGGGACTGTAGTAAAGAGCTCTATTTTAATAATTTGACATCATCGTTGCTGTAGAGGTGCCCAGAGGAGTCAACTGTGTTCATTCAATTCTTGCAAAGACTAATGTTCAGCAATATTTAATGGTACTTCTGCATGAATAAATGCAAAAAAGCACTCACTCCTCCCTATACTTTCTCATGTTCGGGTCTCTCTATACTAGAAAATGCAGTTTATAAAATCCCATATTCCTATATTTAAAGTAATTGCTACTGTTGCTACTAAACTGCTGTGGGGGATTGTCTTCACCCAGCACCCAAACATCCACAGAATGACTCGTTCACTCTCCTTTCCTGTGGGTTGGAAAGGAAATAGGAAGAAGACAAGAAGACTCATGGATCCACATAAAGTCAGTTTAAAAGATGAAGCAAAAGCTGCAAGTCCAAGCAAAGCAATGAAGGAATTTATTCACCGCTTTCCCTCAGCAGACAGATCTTAGCTCCTTCCTGGAAAGAAGGATCAGAGTACATGTAACAGTTACTTGGGAAGACAAACGCGATAACTGAGAATGTCTTCACTTACCCCTTGCTTCCTCAAGCTTTTACTGCTGAGCATAACATATGATATGATAGGAAATATCCCTTTTGTCAGTTCAGGTCAGCTGTCCTGGCTGTTTCTCCTCTCAGTTCTTGCTCACCTCCAGCCTACTTAGTGGAGGGGAGCGGGACTTGGGGGAGCAAAATGGGAAAAGGAAAAAGTATTGACCTTGTGAAAGCACTGCTCAACAATCACCAAAACATTGATTTGTTACCAACACTTTTATTAACAAATCCAAAACACAGCACCATATACATTGCTAAGAAGAAATCTGACTCCACCCCAGTCAGAGCCAGTACAATCTCCATCCTTTATTCCATACCATTGGTATCATTTGTATGTCCTGCACTATCCAATACATGAACTACTACCTCCTTCCCTGTCGTTTGATGTGGTATCATTCCCTTTGTCTGTGGGCTACCTCCATCAAATGAATGGCCATCAAATGTCCACAGAAGTCCATGCGTTCAATTAGTCCATGTCTTGGGTTCCATCTGTTATAGTGGTCACTCAGGATAGGAGAAGCCTCATACTGTGCTGAGTTGTTGCATGTTGAAGACAGCTCAGGTTGGGTCATCACTGCACTTACCTGGTGTCTTGCAAGGCTCATCCTCCTTTGGTTTGAGTGGATCCTGGTATAGTATTTCCTATAACATACAAGCCCAGTCACGGATTACAACAGTGTAAACATTTATCCATTACATCTGCAAATGATGAAATAATATGAAATATGGACAGGAGCTGTAAAAATTTGAGAGGATATATTAAAACAATATAATTAAATTACCTAAGTTGCAGCTTGTCTTAGGAGTTCTGAATGTGCAATATCAGCTTTAGCATTTCTTAATGTTGTTATGCCAATATCTCCTCTCAATGTTGTTTGTATTGAGAAATTGCATAATGTTAACTTGCATCTGCTTAAAACCAGTTTGGTTTATTGAGTTCAGCTAGGTAGACAGTTCTTATATGCATAGGACTTTTTTCTTACTGTTTCTGACTCACAAGCAGTTAACCTATACTGAAATATGGGGTACAGATTTTCCCCTAAATCAGTGGCTTAAACTTATAGTGGTTTAAAATCCACCTTAAATTATTCTGATGCATGTCTCTGAAAACAATAAGCTTTAATGAAATTCACTACCATTGTGGTTGTTTTCAGATATTTTTTTTCTTTTCTCCAGTAAGCAGCTACAGAATATAGGAATAAGAAAGTAATGTAAAGCTCTGAAAGTCAAGAATCAAGTTTGTTTTCTGTTTTTCAGGAGTCTTGTATCCAGTCATGTGGTCAATAGGTCTGACAATCTGCAGAAAGTTTTGAAAGGGGACAACAGGTATTGTGGAGTCAACTGAGTAATGATAAAGACTATCTGAAAAAATTTCCATCCAGATACTGGAAAACCTATCTGACTATTTATCTTTGCATAACCCACTTGCCCCACAAATAAAAAAAGCCTATGGACAAACCAAATATTAATGTGCAGAAATTTTCTTTGGAATAAAAGAGAGACACTGGGAGATAAATCATAGGCATAACAGAGTGCTTAAAGAAAAAAACAGAAAAAATCCCTCTAATATAGAATGGGACACAAGCAAGAATCTTTAGTTCTTGGCTGTTTAAAAATACTTGAAAGAGTGAGGGATGGGAACAATGTAGCTGTGTCTATGTTACATTTAAGACATAAAAATGAAAATCTATTTTTTTAAAACTAACTGATTCTATATCTACTAAATTAGTATGATCAATATTGTAAAGTGCCTCAGTTTTTGGATAATCAGTTTAACATCAAAAAGTGTCCTCATTTCTTTGGATAAGCAGGTCCTTCTAAGAAACCTGCACTGAGATATGTGAAAACTACATCAAAGTGATAAGTAATCATTAAGACTTTTCAGTAGGCATGACCTCCTATATTTTTGTAGACTACTAATACAGAGAATAATGGTAATTATCCTTTTAGTATAGTATATGGTTATGATAATCAGAGTACTGTGAGATTAGCAGAGTATAATCTGCAACTCCAGATCCCAGTGTGGCAGTTTACAACTCAGAGAATTCAAACCTTTATTTTACCTTTATTTTTTTGTTTGTTTGTTTCTTTGAGATTTGTTTGTTTGTTTGTTTGTTTGCTTTTCCCTTATAAGTGCACCTGTCTTCACTCTATACTATACCTTTTGTAAGAAAACATTACATGGCACTGGTCAAGGACTGCTTCAGTTTCTGAAATTATCTATGTCTACAAGCAATTCTCTGTTAGAAACAATTAGCTGTTTCTCTGTGTCTTGGTTTTGTTAGTTTTTTTCTTTCCTTACAAACCTAGTAGTTATGCAAATAGAGGAAACAAAATAAGAGCTGTACTGATAAAACTATGACATGTCATTTTTTATTATTGTAAGCCTCAATCATTCAGAACATAAAATAACAGCTACTGGCAGAGCGCCTTGCTAAGCGAATGGTTTTTCAAGTATAAACTAGTATATGCTGTTATTTTTTATATAAAGACTACGAGTAACATCTGCCAATGCTACATTATATCTCACATTTCAGTTCTAAGACATATTAGTGCTGTGCTATGTTTGTTGTTTTACAGAAATAGCAGCACTTCAACCAGGAAAACCTGTATGTTTTTAGGCATTCTACTAGCAATAAAACAAAACCACAACAGGAAAAAAAATAAACCCACCTTTTGAACTGTATACCACATTTATGTTCTAAAACTGTTTGCTGAGTTATTTTGCAATTTGCTTTTGGAGTCAATTACATTTTACGTTTGTTCCTTCGGGATAGAAAAGCACTCACAAATGCTCCCACTGGACAGCTCAAATATTTCAGTTTTGCATAGTTCAATGACTGAGGTCAATAGAGAGGAGACCCAGTCTTGGACTGGATTCAGCCACTTAATACCAGCTTGAGGTTTCCTGAACTATTGAGGTCCACTGCATTTGAAATGTTGGATGTTGCATGCTGATCAATGGGAAAAGAAAATATTTTTCTGTTCTTGTAGTGTTCTATAAAGGAGATTCTGAAGTACATGCTGCTGTAGGAAAATTCTGTCTCAGTGTACCTTTTAAGATGTTTCCTTCTCAACAACTGTCATTTCACCACTTACTGCCTTTTTCTACAAAGTGAGGTCATAGGTAAATTTTTGTAATTCTCTGCCACATTGTTGGTAAGTCTGCTGAAGGAAAAAAAATAATACATTGCTGCACAAAGACAGTAAAGACGATAAAAGCTGGTAGAAAACTTTTAACTCAGTAGCTAGCAAACAAGAAAATACCTTTTTAAAAATAGTGAATTTTACCTATTATTATAAATAACAAATACAACAGGTTGGGAAGGAATAGAAAGATTTTACTAAACATATACCTTTATTTCTATCACACTATTCTATAACAATGTTAAGGCTCCAAGTGAAAAGGGATCTTTTGGTAAAAACAAATAACTGTAATAATTTAATTTTTTAACCATATAAAAACTGTTTTGTACAGCTGTGTTCATTTCTCAGACTAGCTTGACATTTTTAAGTGGCACTAATAATTATGCTGATATACTTTCCTCCTGTCAATTAAAGACTCTAGTGCTGTGGTGAAAGTTGAACAACAGAATCATCACACAGAATGGTACTGCCCATAGTTAGTACTTTTCATCAAGATTAAATGAATGAACAGAAATTTTTTAAAAGGTGTTGTTTTGTTGGTTTGTTTTCTGTTGGTTTGGTGGGGGGAGGGCGGAGACAGCTATAAAATGGAAAAGTACGGCCCAAATATGAACTCATATATGAGCCTTCAGATTCAAAACCTCCTCTAAAGTGCAGGTTGCTATGTGGCGGAATGCTTTGATTACAGTTGTGTGACTAAAGGAATGGAAAGGAAGCAGTCGTAATTCCAAAGGAGAGAAAAAAAAAAAAAGGTGATTGAGATGGATACAGATACTTATTCATGCCTGAAAGAAACATAAGGAAAGTGAGCTGCTAGTTAAAAGCAGTAAGGGGGGAAGCTTCTTCTGCAACTTGATTTTTGATACATCCACTTGGTAGATGCTCTGGAGTTTCAGAATTTCTCTGTGTGGCACCCAAAATTTCTAATGGAAAAATATTTAAAGTTGTTTCTTTCTAAAGCTTCTAATTACCTAAAGCTTCTTACTAACTGTGTTGCAATCTTCCTTGCAAATGTTTCTCTGGCTCCTTCAGTCTTTCTGCAGGCATTGTCAGGTGACTGCAAAGCCTGTGGCTTTTACCAGCAGTGGAAAGAATCAGGTCCCCTGGGCTGCACCAGAACCAGCCTTACACTTAAGAGAGCAGTAGCTTCACACTGACTCCAGGGGAAAGGATCATGTAGGAATCCAAAAATAGAGCATGATCCACCGTGTGCAAATAAAAAGGGGTTTCAAAGAAGTGTGATTCAATATGGAATAAAAAAGTCAGTCAACAATATGAAATGTACCAGTTTACTCCTTACTGTCTTAATATTGACCTGTCAGTTTCTATTTAATTTAGCTAATATTGTATTTGGTACGGTGACCTTTCTTGTGCCTGTGTGTTGTCAATATTGTTCTGTTTTCTGCATTGTTAGAGCTGTTTGTTTCCTTGAAGATGACTAGGGAAAAAAAGGAGGAAAACATATCTGTCAAACTTTAATTTACAAGACTCTTGTATTGACGAAGGGAAAACCCAGATAAATGCCTTTGTAAAAGAGGAAATATCATTTGAATGGTCTTTGACATTGGTGGCCTTCTTTGCTCATAATTAAGGCTTTTTGCAGATGCTGTGTGAGCATCAGATGTGGTTTTAAAGGACATTATCTTCTGTAGATATAGCATATAATTATAACATTTTTTTGTGTACTAATGATCTAAAATATATGGGACTCAATCTTGCTGTTTAACCTTTCAGAGATTTATGAATCTATATGGCCAGTAAAGAAATCACTTGTGATGTGACACATTGGAAAAATATATGACAATGTACTAAAAAAATGCACTAGAAGACATATGTACTTTATTTAAATGTATTAGTAAGTACTACTTACATTGTGACTATTTACATGCCTAAATCTATTGTGTACTGTTGGCATTTTCATGTTGTGTTGATTTTTTGTTTTTTTTATTCTTTCAACCATAAAAAGTAAGAACAAAGAAACCGTAATACACCTACAAAGAGGTGTTTGTCTCTAACCCAAATTCTATTTACATTGAAAAGCATATATGCATGATACTTGCGATCAAAACTTCATTACTTAGAAAGGAAACTACCTCAACATGCTTATTCAAAAAAAAAAGTTATAAAATAAAATTTTTCTCTTCGGTTATGTGATTAAAGACTTGTATACATGAACAACAAAACCCAAAACCCCAAACCCACAAAAAAAAGCCCCCAAACATGCAAAAGAACAGTGACATGTGGGAGAAACCCAAAAAGCTAATCAGAGCATTGGGGGTGTCATACTGGAGCCCTGGGCCCCCTGGGGTAGAAGTGAGACCCACAAAGTGGAATCAAGGGGAGCAGCTCTCAGGATGTCCTGTCAAACTGAGGAGGATCCCTCCCTGGCAGTGGGGCACTTTTTAGGAGATACAAAGGAAAAGCCTCTTGGCATTGCACAAAACTTATTATGGGGTGTTTATAGGATGAAACAAAGGTGGGGAAAAGGAGGGGTCAAAGTGGTTTGGGGAGGAACGCACATGGTGAAATGGGTAGATAAAGAGATAAAAGAAAAAGGGCTGGGTTCCACGTAAATGTTGCTGATCAGAATGCTTGTCAGGCTGTGCCTGCACACTTCATCACAGTCTGTCTCCTGTCATTAACAGTTTTTCCTGGATGCGGGGATCTCGTTTGTGTATGCACATGCATGTATGGAGGTCTGAGTGCCAGTGACAGGAGACAGACCACAGGTCAGAGAGCCTGCCTGTCTGTGGTGCCAGAGACCAGAGTACATGTATACTGTATAGGTAGATGTTAATGCTTAGTCAGAAGCAAAAGTCAAGCTGGGGTAGCTGAAAAGTAGGGTACGAGGCTTAGGAGCCATTGTGTTGAAGTGGCTATAAATCTGGGCTGGATACTGGAGAGAACAGAGTCTGGGAGTCGGCTGCTGGAGTGGCCAGGAGGTGCAAGTCAGACCATTGGTCCGGGGGTCAATGGAGAGATTTGTTTGCATATGCGTGTCTTTGTACCTGACGCTTCTGGAGATGATAATATAGGGGGCATCTACGGAAAATGTCTTTTTACAGCAAAAAGCCTACAGATACCACACGTAAGAGAAATTGAAAGAATATGCTGTCAGTCTCCAGCTGTGAAATAGAAGTTTTCCTAGTATTAGAAATGGAATGCTGAGCTCTATGTATGTGTGTATGTTGGATATGCATTGCATCAGGATAAAAAATACAATTTTTACATCATTTATCATATCCTAAGATCTGCATCTCAGGAAGCTGAGATGACTCTTTGAAAACATATTTTTCTGTCTTGACTCCTTTTTTCACCAAATGCAGACAAAAGCCAGACCACAGGATGGTCACAGCTGATCACCCACAGCCTTGGCTAAACTGGATGTCTAGCTGTTAGACTGCTAGAGTGGATCATACCTTGGTGTTAGGTAGATCATGCCTTGGTGTATCATTTTTTTAATTTTTGTTTACACATCTTTTATTATCAGTTTAATACTTACAGACTTGAAAATAGTACAGATTTTTTTTTGAATCCTGAAAATTTGTGCATGCTTTCTGTTTTTAATACTTTACATGATCATAAATTTATGTAATAGATAATACCAGTGGTCTAAAACTAACAAAGAATGTTTTCATTGTTTTGTTTTCTTATTCTCAGATTTCATTTCTGAATTTCAGTTTGTGCTTTTCTTCTTTATGAATCAGGTATCTTATCTATACTCTACTGCTGTTTAAAGATCCATAAATCCTTAGAATACTTTCTTAAGAACTGAGTCCTAAAATAACATCAGTCCTCTGGAGTCATAATTACCTGGTAGAGTGCTGGGCAAAAGATTCATAAAAATGGAAAGAGATGAAGAATACCCTGCAGATTTTCAGCGTAAGAACTACTAAAGTCAACCAACGTGCTTCTTTTCTTTGTATTACCAGGAAGGGGGTGGGGGTGCGTGGGGGTGTATTTATCTTTTTTCTTTTATGGTATCTTTCTACTATAAATTCACAGAAAACTTTGATGTGATTTTATTGAACTGTGATGATGTGTATTTGGATTACAGGGTATTTGTGATATCAAAATATTTGGAAGAACTGCTATCAAAAATAGACTTGTATTATGTGTATGATACAAAATGATGTAAAGCAAAAGTAATTCAATCTACTACATCTAGGGACAGATGCAACATTTATCTGAATGAAGATGCTGCATAGCTAGCAAGTGCATCTTTTAATATAAGAACATTCACTGCACTGATGGGCACGAAAGGAGACTTTTGTATCTGTTTTGCTGGTATCAGGAATCAGATCATTGGGTCCTGACGATGAGATCAGACAGCAAATAAAAATGTAAACATGTGCAAGAAGAGGATAAGGGGAGAGACAGCGTGGAATTTTTGGTTTTTGTCTGTTTGTAGGGTTTTTCTTCCAAAAAACATTTAACATAGAATTTGGGGATTATCTTATTGTGAATTTACCTTCAACAAATATAGCACCTAAAATCTTACACAGACTTTCTCAAACCACTTGATTTCAAGAATGAGACTTAAAATAGATTTTCTCTGTGTGTTAATTGTGGTATTTTTAGAAAAATAGAAGAGAGAACAGTTCTTTAATTTTATGGGAAGACAGGAGTGAAGGAAGTGACCTGTTTACATGCCCAACAAACCTGTATTTAAATAATTACTGTTCTAAAGTTCTTCTTCCATTAAGAATACAATATGCTTAACCTTTTATAAGGTCATTTGTAATGAACTCTAACATTATGCATATATAAACTGTGGAGAAATACAGGTTAGAATTGTTTTCATATCTAGGTTTCTCAGTTGGACTCTACCTGAATTATGATAATTCAGATGTGGAAAATAGAAAATTATTCCATTGAAGTCAGTGTGGGGGTTGCCATCACCTTTCAGTGTGCTAGAATTTTATCCAGGCTCTGTGTTTCACATTCATCTACAGTTTAGTTCAACCAGTCAGAAAGAAGAAAGGTCTCTCATACAATCTAGGACCTCAGAAACATGATGAACTGCTGCAGTTTATTCTGCAGTGATATCGCAATTCATCTCACTGAGAGGAAGCACACAATCATTCTCAATCCTACTTCCTTTTCCTGCTAAAATAGTACTAGGAGGCTCTGTTCCTTCAATGCATTCTGAGGCAAAGTACTGGAAAAAACATAGGCTCGTAGGAAAATTCGAGTTGGGAGGGACCTCAGGGTTCCCAAAAAAGTAATCTGTGAGGTCAGATCAGACTGCTTAAGATTTGATCTGACCGGATCTCAAAAACCTTCAATGATGGAGAGTGCACAAATGTTGTGGAATCCTGTTCTAGTGCCTATCTGTACTCATAGAAAAAAGTTTCTCTTTGTACCTAGTCTCAATTTCTCTCATTTCAGTTTATGACTGTTATTTCTCATCTTCTCACAATGCACCAATGTAGAGAGCCTCTCTCTCTCTCTTCATTATAAGGTCTTCTTTATGCATCCTCCCCAGCTGGAGGGCTGCTGTTAGATCTACCCAAAACTACCTTTTCTCCAGGGTGAACAAGCTCACCTCCATCAGCCTCTCCTCACCAGGTAAATGCTCCAGTCCCTAACCAGCTTGGCGGCCCTCCACTGAATTCAGCCATGTTGAGCAGCATCTTTTCTCTGTCAGGGGCCCCCAAAACGGGATGCAGGAATCTAAATGTATCTCACAAGTGCTGAGGAGAGAGGAATAACCACTCCCCTCAATCTACTGCCCATGTTCCTGTTACCACAGCCTGGGTTTCTCTTGGCCTTCTTTACTGCTAGGGCACACTGCTGGCTCATGCCCATCTAGTAGTCAGCTTGCAGTCCTGGTAGGTATTCCTCCAGACAGCGTTAAGTCCCTCTGGATGGCAGCCCTGGCCTCAAATTTTTTGACTGGTCTGCACTTTGATTTGAAGTCCTCTAGAAACTTGGATGCAGAAGTTAATTTTCTTCCAATTATGTTTTTCTGAGCCCCTTATCTTGTTTTGTAATAAATATTAAAGTGTGTGATTTGAGAAACAGAGAGATTTGTATTCCCAGTACTTTGATTAAAGACACTGAGAAACTTTCTATTTTCTAAACAAGGTGAGAAAAGACACAGGCAACAAAATAAGGTCCAACGAGGTTATGTGTTACTCAGAGCAAATGAGTTTAGAATATTAACAAATATTAAAAAAACCCAAACAACCCAATGCTGCCCATTACATTCATTATTTATCTTGATTCTAAACTAAGAAAACTTGATTACATAGCTGAACTTCTAATTAGTTTGAGGATTTTTTCAGATGTTAGGCAACAAATTCAGTTTGGAAAGGTAACATTTTTTGATGTGCACGTGCTGATTGATAAAGACCTGTATTTGCTAGAAGAGTAAATTTATTTCACTTGTAGCAGGACCATTCTTCAGTCTGTATTCTGAAACTTTCACTGACTGTGCCGTTGTCAGTTGCTAAGACAGGAAAAAAGTAGATTTCTGCAACGGCTGTCACAAATGCAATATTGGATCGACTGCTTTTTGAAATAATGGTTTTAAAAGCAATGAATGATTCCTTTTTATGTTCATATTAACTGCACTGCTATTATTTTCAGGTTTATATTCAATACTTGTGAACATAAAGTAATTAAAAGAAAAAAAAAAAAAAAAGAAGATAAATAACCCAGATGGAAGTGGGAGATAGACTCCATTCCAATCAGTTCCTACTTCATGCTATTTTAAGACTGCATTGCAATATCCATCTGTGAAGGTGGAAAAAAAAAAAGTATATAGTCACATCTATATGTAGTCTCCTAAACTCAGAACAAATAATAAATATTGTAGTCTCGAGTTTTAGAATAACATACATTGGCTAAATATACTCACTTGCAAGATCAAACTAATAACAAAGAATCAAGAAAACTCACTGTAATGATATACTCTTGGGCATCTTTTCATTCTGTATCTAAAGATTTCAGCACATTTTAATCTCAGTGTTAAAGCCACTGAGTGAGTCAGGATACCAAATACAGTCTCTGTTTGGTTTCAGGACGTCTCTTTCTTGTGCTGACACACCATATATATCATTTGTATGTGTTGTATCTAAAGCGGGAACCACACTGCCATCTTTAGAATGTGCAAGGAAAGTAATTCACCTCATATTTGATATGGAAAACAGCCAGTCAGCACACTACTCTTGAGAGGGTAACATATACTACTATGTATATGGAATGTATTATATACAGAGAGCTAACTTTGGCCTCTTCAAAGACCTATTTGGAGGAATCCCATGGGTTAGGGCTTTAGAAGGAAAGGGGGTTCAAAAGAGCTGGTTAGTATTCAAGCACCACTTCCTCTAAGCTCGAGGTTGGTGCATCCCTAGAAGTAAGAAAAAAAGTAAAGGAGGCGGGACACCTGCATGAATGAGCAAGGAGCTTCTGGAAAACCTCACAGTGAAGAAGGAAGGTTACAGAATGAGGAAAAAGGGACTGGTCACTTAGGAGGAATATAGGAACGTTGTCAGAGTATGCACAGATGCAACGAGAAAGGCAAAGGCCCGTTTGGAATTAAATCTGGCAAAGGATGTCAAGGACAATAAGAAGGACTTCTTCAAGCACATCAGTAGCAAAAGGAAGACTAGGGAAAGTGTGGGCCAGCTATTGAATGAGGTGGGTGCCTTGGTAACAAAGGATACAGAGAGGCCAGAGTTCATAGAATCACAGAATGTTTTAGGTTGGAAGGGACCTTAAAGATCATCTAGTTCCAACCCCTCTGCCATGGGCAGGGACACCTCCCACTAGACCAGGTTGCTCAAAGCCCCATCCAGCCTGGACTGGAACACCTCCAGGGATGGGACATCCACAACTTCTCTGTGCAACCTGTTCCAGTGCCTCACCACCCTTAAAGTAAAAAAACTTCTTCTTAATATCTTGTTGTGATAACCCTCGGTATCAATGAAGGGTGGGGGTTGAAGGGATTTAGATCAGCCCTGCCAAGAAGGACTTGGAGGTACTGGTGGACAGAAAGCTGGACATGAGCTGACGATGTGGGCTTACAGCCCAGAAGGCCAACCATATCCTGGGCTGCATCAAAAGAGGTGTGGCCAGCAGGTCAAGGGAGGGGATTCTGCCCCTCTACTCCAGTCTCATGAGACTCCACCTGGAGCTCTGCATGCAGGTCTGGGGTCCCCAGGACAGAAAAGACATGGACCTGTTGGGTTGGGTCCAGAGGAGGGCCACAAAAATGATCAGAGGAATGGAGCATGTCTCCTATGAGGACAGGCTGAGAGCATTGGGGTTGTTCAGCCTGGAGGAGAGAAGGCTGTGGGGATACCTTACTGCAGCCTTTTAGGTGCTTATAAGGAAGATGGGGACAGACTTTTTAGCCGGACTTGTTGTGATAGGACAAGGGTAATGTTTTAAAACTAAAAGATGGAAGATTTAGACTAGGTATAAGGAAGAATTTTTTTTTACAATGAGGGTCATGAAACTCTGGCACAGGTTGCCCAGAGAAGTGGTAGATGCCCCATCCCTGGAAACATTCAAGATCAGGTTGGACTGGCCTCTGAGCAACCTGATCTAGTTGAAGATGTCTCTGCTCATTGCAGGGGGTTGTACTAGATGACCTTTAAGGGTCACTTCCAACCCAAAGTATTGTATTGTATTGTATTGTATTGTATTGTATTCTGTTCTATTCTATTCTATTCTATTCTATTCTATTCTATTCTATTCTATTTTATTCTATTCTATTTTCCTTCCATCAGATATCAGCGTGGTTAAAGTCCCCCATGAGGACCACAGCCTGTGAATGTGAGGCTTTTTCCAGTTGTTTGAAGAAGGCCTCTTCTACTTTATCCTCCTGATGGAGGACTGCAGCCCATAGGAGACCCATGCCAGGGAAAAGGAGCAGTAAGAAGAAAGCAGTTGAGGAAAAGAAGTAAGAAGTGAGGAGCAGTAGAAAGAAACCACTAGAGTGCAATATCAACTTTCTGCACCTCCCATTGCTCACAAAAGTAGCTGAGAGGGACTGAACATAAGACGTGATGAAAACAAGGGGAGTTTGGATGAGGAAGGGTGGAGGAGATGTATTGCACTGAGCTAAGCCTGGGGGAAGGGGGAGAAAGGCATGTCCTTAAGTGTTTGTTTAAGTGACTTCTTTTTCCCTTCAATATCCAAAAAAAAAGAAGTTAAAAGTTTGCTAACAGGCCATAAATTAAATGAAATGAAACTCCATTAATTGAGGCTGGTTTTCACGCTGGATTTCTCAGTGGGGGGTGGGGGGTGGGGGGGAAGTATGGAAGAGTGCATGCTGAATAAATGTAATCACTGAACAAAACTTCTTCCCTCTTATATTTGTGCTCTCTACTGCTGTTATAGAATTCACAAAGATTTTGTAAAGAACCAAGTGTGCTCCTTTGTTTATTAGTTTTTTCCTTTTTTTTCCTCATAAAAACATATTGTCTAAGTGGTTTGTAACCTCTTTTACAGATCTATCTTATTTACATTGACAATGACATAACATTATTTATATGCACTAATATAAAAATAGAAACACTGTCTATTGGAATTCTTATATCACCTTCTATTACCAAATAAAATATAAATGGAATTACAAATATAAAATTGTGATAAAACAAATCTCAGAGATGCTCATGTGTGCAAATGGAAAAAGAGAAATATGGATGCATATTTCAGAACTATTAAAGGATGTTTATTTATTTTCTTTGCAGGATACCTTAGGTTGAGTATAACAGTCCTTAGAAAGTAAGACTGAGTGAATTCACTGATAATCTTATCAAGCACAGATCATACACATATATATATTTGGTTTATATATATATAATCCATGATAACCTAATTAATTGTATTATAAGTAATTGATTTATGAATAAGTAAATTATATTTTATTATTTATCATATATAATATGTATAATTATTATATGTTATATACCTAATATATATGTATCTAAAAATAATTATCCAAGGTAGCCAAATTTTAATATTATACCAAAGATGTTCATATAATATAAAAAACTGATAACTTGTATAATTATAATTTTGACTTCTATAAGTTATAATTTTCTTATTATGATGTTAAACATTTTATGAGGTATTCCAGGAATTTGGATTCTGAGAAAATTGAATGCCTTGGGCAACGATACAGAAAATTAGTCTTATAAAGTTAACATCAGCATAATCAGAACTCAGATTTCCTGACTCTTAAGCATATTACTAACACTTTCTAATTTTTCATGGGACTAGATTGTTTACTTTTCATCAGTCTATTTGACATGCTTATGTAAAACATTTTGCTGACATTTTGTCATTACTCTGCCTGGTAAATAGCTTATGAAGTGTTATGGTTCGGGCCAGACCGGCCACTGGGCAAGTGACAGACGGTCCCCCCATGTTTCTCTCTTCAAGGAGGGGAGGGACAGTGAGAAAGAGACTTATGATTTTAGAAGGAACTAGACTACTTTAATGAAATATTAATAAAACTGTATCAAGATCCCAGGATGACAATCACAACACCAGCTGGCACTGGGGAGGTCCCAGACTGGACTTAGTGATGGACGGGAACTGGATTCTGGATCTGCATTCGGGAATGCATGAATGGGGATAAAAGGCAAATGAACAGTGTCCTCCTCAGATGCTGGCCATTGAAGAAAGAGGGCTGACCCTTTGATCCCTCGGCTTTTATACTGAGCATGAGGCAGATGGGGTGGAATACCCTGTTGGTCAGTTTTGGGACACCTATTGGTCTGGTTTGGGTTCCCTGTCCTGTCCGCTCCTCCCCGCAGGTGGGACCTGTCTATGCTTTTCTGCTTCCAACCCTCCAACGGGTCAAACAACAAAATTAGCTGCCTTGGGTGTTATAGCAATAAGTATAAGCAAGAGCATCTCCACATACCATTCCTTGACATCAACTATGAACATAGGTCTTATCACTCTGAGAGCAAACAGTGTCTGCAAAATATGCTGTTAATTTCAGTAGTTAGAAGAGGCCTCGCTAAAAAGTGAAGTCACTGAACAGAACATTGGTTCTGTTTTACCTCAAACCAGGACATGAAGCCAGCTAATTCATCATTCTTTATATTTAGGGTGGTAAGCCATGGCTGGAGCATGGTGCACTGAGCATTACTCATTTGATAACCAAAGCTGACTGACAGATTGAGGTAGCTAAAGCCCTATGTGAGTAATTTGTTTATTAGCTGGGGATTAGGCTGAGATGAAACAAAGACAAAGATGGTTCTGAAAGTCCATCCTTAACTCCCTTGAAGCTTGACACAGACCACTAACCTCAAGTACACAGGGGAAAATGTTCTTTCCCATTTTTACTTCACTCACTCATGTACTGGGTCTGTCTGGGATGGAGTTGACTTTCTACATAGTAGTGCTTACAGTGTTGTGCTTTGGACCTCTGGCTAAAATAGTGTTGGTAATACATCAGTGCTTTTTCCATTGCTGAAGAGTGTTTTCAGTGTTGGCTTTCCACTGCCACCACCCTTTTCAGGGAGTAGGCTGGAGGCAGGCAAGAGGTTGGAAGGAAATGTAGCCAGGACAACTGATCCAAATTGACCAAAGAGATATTCCATACTACACGATGTCATGCTCAGCATTAAAATCTCAGGGAAAGAAGGAGGAAAGGGGGACGTTTATAGTTATGACGTTTTTCTTCCAAGCAACTGTTATGCATACTGTGGCCATGCTTTCCAGGAAGTGGCACATCTGCCTGCTGATGGGAAGTAATGAAGGAATTCCTCTTTTTGCTTTGCTTGTACACACAGCATTTGCTTTTCTTGTCAAACTGTCTTTATTACGATCCATGACTCTTTTTGCCGTCCTTACATTTTCTCCTCAACCTGAAGAAAAGGGGAGTGAGCAAGTAGCTGGGTGGATGTTTGGCTGTTGGTTGGAGACAACCCGCCATAGCCGGTGTACACACAGATTATTTTCAACCCTTTAGCTAATCAAAGCAACAACTATGTCGCTATTTAAGGCGAAGTTGTGTCACACTTTCACTTACATCAGCAACACATGGTTTATATTTTCCCTGTGTGAGCTACTTAGGTGTTTATATAGCTGTGCTTATACTTGGGCATTTTATACGAGTGGCGTATAGACCTAGACCAGACTACATCTTTACCTGGATAACTATAGAGTTACACTTCTTAGAGTAGCTACTTAGAGTAGCTTATATACTTTTTAAAAAATCAGAATACTTTCTAAGTTGTAACTGCAGGAAACTCTTCATAAGTTGGGAAAATATCATGTTTTGCTGAGAAAGGCGAAACCATTTCTTATTTTTAAATAATTCTACTCTTTGAAGTTAAAGAAAAGGATAATAAACTAGTGAAGCCATCAGAAAGAAACTTCACCAATATAATTGCAAAATACTTTTTGGCTCACCTGCTGGGATTGACTAAAATCCCCCTGTACCAGATGTATTAGTATTCCAAAATGTATCAGTATTAACAGAGGAATTCTACATACTGTGAACGTCATGAGCTCCATGGTGTGATAAAGATTTGTTTTCCTTTAATTTAATGATTCTATTTACTAAATATTTGCATATTTCTTATGCATTTTGGATGATGAAAAATTGGACAATCTGCAAGCTGAAAATAATGCATGCATCCAACATTTACTTTTTTCCTTATTTACAACTTATTAAAAAATATGCTAAAAAAGCAATAGCTTGTATAGCTTGATATTCAAAAGATATAAAATGACAAAATTAATGTTACATATACAAACTTGAAGTTATTGTCTTGAAGACTAGTCCATAATTAAGTGACAAGCTATTTGTACTCAAATAATGGAATATAATATTCAGTCCTTATTTCCAAAACTCTGTGCATGTATGCACAGGATCTGATCCCTGACAGCAGAGTCCTAGTTGATCAAATTCCAGTATTAACATGGGGATCAAACAATTTGGACTGAGACTGGGAAACCTTAGAGCGTTCAGATTTACTAGTGATACATCTATTCAGTTCTTAGATCATCCCCAATGCTGAAGTCTGATGAGTTTAGTTTATGGCCATGGAATCTAAACTGATGTTTGATCAGATAAATGTTAGATAGCAATACAAAAATAATGTAAATATGCTTAGATAGAAAAGGATTAACTCTAACTCATATGTAGCATAAATTTCAAGTTATCCTTACGGGAGGGCAACAGTAGGAGAAACAATTAATCACAGTAGAAAAGACAAACCTTCTGTGGAAATACATATTTTTGTTGAGGTTTTTTTTCGGTTAAACTGTTCCTTAAAACCAGAAAGTTTTTATGGGTACTGATTTAGTCTATGAAAGTTAGACTAAGGTGATGTTGTTTTGTATTGCTCATAGTTTGGGTAACTTTAACACCAATGCAACAATAGCTGCTAAAATTGTCCATTCTTGTATTAATAGTCTATTGCTGATGGCTTTATTAATTTTAAAGAGATTTCTGCACTGTTTTTGTTTTCTTTTTTTTTTTTACCTGTGGTACTTGGAGAGTTTAATAGTACACAGACATATTTTATTTAATGAATTTTAATGGACTACGTATGCTGACTCAAAACCTCAAATGTAATTTATACTTTCTGTACCAATAATAGAGATGAGGACAACATCATCAGAGGTTTTAGCAGCCTGAACAGGTAAAACATCATAAAAATACCCAAAAGTAATTTAAGATGTCTATCTTTCAACCATTTTGGTTTATATTTTTTTATTATTGTGTTTTTTACTTTGTATATGATCATTTATAGAGGTTGTAATCATGCTACCACCAACAGTCTTTAAAGCTAGAACTCTTAGTTTAACATACAAAGTAACACGCATGTCTTCTCCTAGAAATCAGGAAAGAGATACGCTTTTATGTGAAATACCAAAACCTACACATATGAAGATTATTTTCTTTTTGAGTGGCCCAGCATTATAAAAATCTAATCTAGTCTATCTAAAAATAGTGAATGTCACCAGAGTTGTAAATTTTGTCAGAAAAACATGTCTTTTTCTAAGAAAAAATATTATAATTTAAAACTACAAAATGCCATTTCTTATTAGATGTATTTCCACAAACATTTTCTAGCATTCATTTTTAAGAAAAATACCAGAGAGTGGAATTTGTTCTACAGATAAAAAAATCTTTAAAAAATCCTGTCTAATTCATGTTTCTTCTCATTGAGCTAGTAGTTTAAGAAGTGTTTGAAATGACCAACTCCTTGTTGGATATATTTTTGCAAGTATTGAAGTAAGATGATGATAGTTATTTCCAAACTGAGTTAAGTAGTAAATTTTGCAAACTTCTCAAATCTTGCATTGCTATGCTTATTATTTCCTTGTATTGTTAGAAGCAAAGGCTTCTGTGACTCCGTATGGTGCATTCTAGAAAGCTGGAAACAAATGATAAATCGTATAGAAAGAGGTGATATTCCAAGTCTTAATCACAGTGCTGAGTGAGGACAGGGGCAGTACAGTGGGCAAAAGACCCCCACACTTCTCTAAGATTTGTGTGAAGCTATTTTATTTAGTGTTCCTAATTTTGGACTAGCACACTGTCTTGTGCATCAGTACCCAACTTTACAAAGTACAGTATACTCTCAAATTGGCATTCTAATCATATTGCCTTGATCCAGCACACGTGGATCCAGCACACGTGACTCTGCTATCCATCACTATGGAATGTTCATTGTAGGCAATGCAGGCAGTATGGAGAGCCTTCTTTCAAGCTAGAGAAGTCAGTTACTTCCAAGGCACCTTCTTGTACTGTGTTCTGTAGTTTTACAATGCAAAATTAAAGCAAAAGCGAATTAGTCTTTCAAATGTGGTATAATTCCAATTAGGTTAACATTGGAGTTTTGTGTGTTATTCAAAATAACCTCATGTTCACATATATGAGTTTCAAGGAACTAAAAACTCGGATTATCAGATGTAGGTAAGTACTAGAGGTAGTTCTCCTGCTACATTTTATTTTAGAAGACTAGATAATGGAATTTGTTTTTGTCTATGAACTGTTCAGTCATTCAGAGACTCATAGAAATCACATTGTGAATATATCTTAAATGTTGGAATTTTGCTGATATTTGGGGGCAAGCGTTAAAATGTAATAAAATATTCTAGTAAAATAAATGTGTATATAAATGTTAAGAGAAACTGACCATTTACTCAACACCTAAGTAATCAAATAAAGGTTGGAAAGCTTCGTCTTAATCCCAAGTGGTCTCAGACAAATTACCCATTTGTTCTTATCTCTTGATGCTTCTGGTGCCATTTTAACCTAACTGCAGTTTAAGAAGTAGTTCAAAAAGACTGAAGAATATAAAATTTCATTTCATTTCTTTTTTACTATATGAAGTGAAACTGAATTACATTTCATTTCTGGGCTGGACCTTACAGTCTCTGGCAATTATGCATAATTATGTTTAATCCTTTCCACTGCTGACTCAGTACTCTGTCAGTGTGGAGAGAGAGCTGCTTCTCCTGAGTTTGTTCTCCAGTCTTCACTTCTTTTAAAAAGTGCAGGTAAGTAATCTATATTTCAAAGAAAGATGACCTTTGCTTGATTTAAATGGAATCTTTCTTTCAACATCTGAAATGAGAAAGTGATTAAAGTTTTGCTTGATAGGTAAGATGTATTTTAGGAGCAGATCAGCTTAAAGGTCAGACACTGTCAAATGAAGGATTTTGACTTTTTAATATTTAAATATGTTATAAGAATCATGGTTTATGCATGCCTGGCACTCTTTTTAAGTTCTAAAATAAAATTGGTCTGCATTTTCATAAGATTCACCTTTCAATGTTATCTACATTTTGATGGTATTGGGTGAACAATTACTTTGCAGCATTTGGTCTTCCTGCTTTGTCTGAGACAGGAAGTTTTCCTGGCCTTTCTGTTAAATAATTTTAAAATAAAATCTCAAAATAACATGAAGTAACACTTGAATTAAAACATCAGCTCCTCGTTCTTAGATTAATTTCTTTTATATCTACTGATGACTTAAACTCAGGAATTTTTCATGTAACTAACAAATTACTGTCAAACATAAAGTACAACTTTTTTTTTTTTTTTTTTTATAAACAGTGTACTATTTTGGGAACTGCCTTCTGTGTTTTTTCAACACATTACCTTTTTATTAACGTACAACATGAGATTAACGGAGGCCATCTGGGTTATGAAACCAAGTTCTGTGGAATTTTAACCTACATAATGGAAGAGACCACAGAGTATCTAAAACTATAAGCCACAAGGAGATTTTTTAAAGATAAAAGATTAAAAAAAAAAAAGTGATGTTTTCCTTAGTGTCATAGTATTCTAAATTTATAGGGAATTTCCAAAAATTATATCTGGAGGATGCTAGAAAGTAAGAAGTGTACTTTTCTCACCTTGTTTCAATCCACACTTCTATTTTATTTTTATTTTTAATCTATAGCAATTTTATCTAATTTAAGATATGGCAATGTTATAGTTCTTTCTGATGCTTGTAACTGATGAAAACTAAAAGAAGATTTATCACCAAACTCCAGAACATTTTTACTGATACAAAGAAACAATTTAACCTTCTTCCTTTATGCTGAAATACTGTCATGCATGTCAGAGGAAGCAGGTACGCATTTTGACAGGATTAAGACAGAAAAAAGAATTGAAAGAATTTGAGAGGAAAAAAGGCATGATTAATGTATAATATACCAAAACCTCAAAGGCCAGATCTCCTTTAAATTGAAAAATTTTTGAACCTTTGACAATTTTTTCAAGCATTTTTGTTTGCAAGCAACAATTTTTAAAGCTCAATTTGCCCTGTTGTACACTCTTCAAAAGGGATCATGTTACTCAGTCTCCATTTCTATGAACCTCACAACGTTTCCTCAAGTAATCCAAGTTTTTCTTTCTGCAACATTATGAATATAAGCAATAAATTATAGATTTATTTTAGACTAAAATGAGAAGTTCAATATGATCACAAGCACTACTTTTTTCAGCTTTGATATAAGTGAGTAGTTCTTTGATAGGATACTCACTGCTAAGATTAAAATAGTAATCCTTGCAGTTGACGTGTTGATTATTTTATAATGGTTTCCGGAACTATCTATAAATTAGATGGTCTCTTTTCTGCTTATATCTAGGAAATTAAAGTTTCCTATTGCCACATATTTTTTATTTTTGCTTCTTTGCACCATAGATACCATTACTGGTAGCCTATACTGGAGATCTAGAGAAGATTTCCTGTCTTGGAAATGATCCATTTTTACTATCACTAATAGGTGCGTCACAGAGTTTCTATTCTATTCTTGTTACTTTTTTTTTTCTTTAATGCTGAAACACTTCTTTCATGTATGGTATTATTCAACTACTTTTCCCCCTGTTTCTTTTTTTCCTGAACAGTTGAGCCTTCAGTAACTCTGGTGCAAGTGTAATGGCTGTTATTAGCATGTTCTGTAAAGTTTGATTTCATGTCTTGAATCAGAATTGACAATTCTCTGTTTTATTTCCAAGGCTTCTCAAAATAATATATATGCATTGTAGTTGTTACTAATCTTACCTTGCCAATTTATTTCCTGATCTTCCTCATTTGTGTTGATCAATTTCACTTATTTCCCTTAAAATTCTCCATGGCAATGTTGTCATTTACCTGCTGCATATTTATATCTGATCTGAAAATTCTGTGAGATACTCCTGCTGTTTCTCACTTTAAAGCTTAGACCTTTTTTTTCACTAGTTTAAAGCCTAATTTTTTATTTTTTTTTTTTCCCCCTACTAGATTTATTCCTGAGGATATTGCTTCTGGCTACTCAATTGGAGTTCAGTACTTGATAAAAATCATGTCTTAAGGGTAAACTCCTGGGGGAAAAAAAAGGGATAGCTTTGTTTGTCAGCCATTTGTTATCTTCTGGATTTTGTCATATCCTCCTATCTTCCTATATCCTGAGGACAAGAAAAATCCCACTAAGATAATTTTAAGTTCTCTGAGTCTTTTCCCAGGTTGTGTAAAATTTATCCTTGATCCGCATCAAAAAAAAGAATCTGAACTCACAGTCTGAATGCAACGTTGTTTTCTTTCTGCCACCAGGTTTCTTTTCAACCGCAGGAGAATACTATAAATAGCAAGTCCCGTGAGAGAAGTAATAGTAATTTCACCTAGTATAAAATGATGAAAACTTGGTGTCAAAACAAAGTCATAATTTTGAACAATTAACTTCTGCACAATTGGCAATTTTAATGGATCTCTAATTCAGTTATTTCCCATATGGTCTATTCAATTAACCCTTAGTGAAAGAGACCAGCACTTCAGACTCTCAAATAAACAGAGAAGGAAACAATATCTGCATAGACTGTTTTCAAAGATGTTAAAAATGGCCTATGTATGTCGTTCAAACTTAGCTAGTGAACTTTGTTTTCAATTCTGAACTTACGTTCAAAGAGTAATTATTAAAGCAGCTGCCCTTCAGATGGCAGGCTGAGAATAGCACTCTGGTCAAACTGCGAGAACATTATGTTTTAACAAGGGAAAATGTGCTAATGCATGATGTCTGAATTCTATTTATACTTGCGTGAAAGCAGAGATACGACTCTTTATCCATTTTTTCCCCCAGCTCTAGGTGAGCAAAGAGCTTTTAGTTTCCCAACAAAAATTGGATCAGCTAAATTAGTAGCATTGGTAATAATTTTCGTTTCAGGAGTTTAGGCTCCTCTAGAACTGCAGCAGCATTAAACAGAAATAGGAGACAGGGAAATACATGTTTCAAGTGGTGCACTTCAGAAAGGTCCGTGAAACTGTGCTAAAACAAGAAACCACAAACTGTGAAATGAGTAATGTGTAGTACAAATGTGTTTCTTCCCCATTACCACATATTCTTTTTTATAACCTTTCTTGCCTTTCTTGTCACGCTTTTTGATGTTTTGAAAAAATATTCACCATATACTAGCCTCTCCAAGCCTTCTGTGTTGTTTTGGGGGGGGATTTGTTTTGGTTTTGTTTTGGTGGTTTGGTTGTTTTTTTTTAATTTTCCCTCTTTGCTCTGCCCCTCTGTTCCTGGGAATGCTGCTCTTTTAACACCAATACCACTTGCATCACCTTTTCTCTTTAGCTATCATTCACTTTGTAACACAAAAGAACATGGAACAAAGGCTGCTATCCTTGGAAACATGTTGCATCTGTATAAGGCTAAGCAGTATTTAAAGTTCACACTCACTTTAACAGGGTCAGAACTTCAAGCATACACAGCCAACATAGAAGCAGCAACCCACAAAGAAAAATGAGGGAAAATTATTGCAAATAGGTCAATCAGTACATTCTCTGAAGAGAATGGAGAGTACTTTTGAACATTTCTGGTATGAAATGCAACATACCTATGCCTAGCCCTTGGGGCAGAATGGTTTGGTGTATTTTTCCCTTGATCCAGCTTGTGTCTACAGCTTTATATGCCTACAGGAAAGGTAAGAGAAATACTGCATGATGACATGAACATAATCTGACATTTAATGAAAGGAACTCTCCCTACCATACGGTGTCATATGAGATGAGGAAGGATTGAGCTTTATGGTTTTTGTCTTCTGTAAGAATTGAGTGAGTTCAGTTTGCAGTAATTAGATACCTAGATTAGCTTATTCAAAAGAATAAAAAATTATTTTGCTTAATTTGTTTGTTTGATCTAGTTTGTTTTTCATGTTCATTTTCATGCTATTTGAGCGAATAGAAATAAGGTTATTTGGAAGGGATATTTATTGTGGTGTTTTGTGGCTTTTTAATATACTTTCTTTCTTGTCTCTAGAAGTAGTAATGGTTTAACTGACCTACCTGTGAAATATGATTATAAAGTACAAAGCTGATTATTGAGTTTATAAATAGGAAAGTTGGCTCTGTTAATCTGAGTAATTTTGCAATGCCTATCCCGGGCTCTTTTTTTTTTTTTTTTTCTTTTTTTTTTTTTTTTAAATCCAAACATCATGATTTCAAGAAATAGATGAGAAATCTTTCAAGACAAATAAATAAAACAAGATAGAGTTCAAAGAGTTTAAAAAAATTTGCTTTAAGGAGCTCCAAGAAAAGAACAGCTACTATAAATTAACAGCATGGAACAATAATCCCATATGCTTCCAAAAAATAAACAGTTCTTATTTACTAGCAAAACTATTATCAGACCAAGAAGAAAGAGGAAAATCCTCTCTGTTCCTCTAGAAATTAAAAGCCAGGACTGCAAACTGGTTTTATTTTCTGTATCGCTTTAAGTTACACTAGACTTTTAGGACTTCAGACAGTTGTAGATTGGCTTCGATAGGCCATATGAAGAAATAAATATAATGCAAGTAAGCTAAGGCTCCAACAGCATAAAGACCAGTTTAGCCTGACTGGAAATGTTATTTACTTGGAAATCATTTTTTTGTAGGTTCTTTAAGGAATAGTATACCTTTTATTAAAAATGTATAAATATGGAATCATAGAACCATAGAATGGTTTGGATTGCTAGGGACCTTCAAAGGACATCTAGTTCCAACCCCTATATTCCACTAAATCAGATAGCTCAAATCCCCACCCAATCTGACCGTGAACACATACAATGATGAGGAATCCACAACTTCTCTAGGGAACCTGTTCCAGTGTCTCATCAACCTCATAAGAAAAAAATTCTTCATGATATCTAATCTAAATCTACCCTCTTTCAATTTAAAACTGTTGCCCCTTTTTCTGTTACTACAGGCCTCGGTAAAAAGCCTTTATTTTTCTTGTAAACCCCCTTTATACATTGAAAGGTCACAATAAGGTCTCCCTGGAACCTTCTCTACTCCAGGCTGAACTACCAAACTCTCTCAGCCTGTCTTCATAGGAGAGGGGCTCCATCCCTGTGATCATCTTTGTGGCCCTCCTCTGGACCCAATCCAACAGGTCCATGTCTTTTCTGTGCTGGGGACCTCAGAGCTACATGCAGTATTCCAGGTGGAGTCTCACAAGAGTGGAGAAGAGGGACAGAATCAACTCCCTTGACCTGCTGGCCACACCTCTTTTGATGCAGCCCAGGATGCAGTTGGCTTTCTGGGCTGCAAGTGCACACTGTCAACTCACGTCCAATTTTTCATTCACCAGTATCCTCAAGTCTTTCTCCACAGGGCTGCCCTCAATCCCTTCATTACTGAGTACAGATACTGTGGATTGCCACAATCCAGGTGCAGCACCTGGCACTTGGAACTTTGTGATGTTCTCATGGGCCCACTTGTCCAGCCTGTCAAGGTCCCTCTGGATGACATCCCTTCCCTCCAGCGTATCAACTGCACCTCTTAGCTTGGTGTCATCTGCAAGATTGCTGAGGGTGCACTCAATCCCACTGTCTTTGCCATTGTTGAAGATATCAAACACTATTGGTCCAAGTACATACCCTTGAGGGACATCAGTCATTACTGGTCTCTACTTGGATATTGAGTCACTGACTGTAACTCTTTGGAGTTACAGAAGTCCAGGTAGATGACATTTGGCTCTTTAATCCTGATATTGGCCAGGATTAACTGCCTAACTGAAGTACAGCATGACTATTTTAACACTAACCACCGATACTCAACAGTTACTGAAAGGAAACAAATATTTTTGTGTCTCTTAAAATAACAGAAAACCATAATGTAGGCAGGCAATTACCCAAAATCAAGTATTGCATATATCGTGTGGCGTTCTATGATCAAAAGTAGTTAAAACTATTTATATATTATAGATTGTACTCCTCTGGAGTAGATCTGCATATTAAACATCTTTTCTACTATTGTATTAATATTTCTGCTTTTCTGTTTTCATTCTGGTTTAGCACGAAGAAGTAAGCCCACTTCTAACCCTTTTGGCTGAAATTTTTGTTTGAATGTGGAGGATTCAAAAAACCTTTCTTGGTTTTGGACAGAAATTTTGAGCTTGAGCTTCCTATTCTTCAAAGGAGTTTTCTAACCTTCAGATTGTGGCTTTTCTGACCTGATGTTCTCTTAATGTTTCCTGCTGTCATCTTCTGGTTTATATTTATTTAGATACTAAGACAGAGCTGAAGTATGTGTGTAATTCTATATCCCGGTGGCTAGGAAAAATAAATGCTTATGATACCTTTAAAAATCTTAAGTCTGTTAAATTTCATAAAATGTGGTAGCTATTAGAGGAGATCCTGAGAGATTTACAAAGCCTCAATGTATCCTAAAGCTTTGTGGTCAGGGAATACAGGAAACAGGGCAAGAAAAATTAAGTTTCAATTCTTTATTGTTATCTTGTAGAAGAGCAAATTCCAGTAGAAGAAGCTTCTTAAGCAAAAATTTAATTGTTACATCATTGTTACTTTATTTGTTGTTATTTTAATTTTAGGGTTTGTTCTGTACGTATAATACAGACTTATGGACCGTCTTTTCTTAATCTAATAAATTAAGTATTCAAGTCTATCTTTTTACTTCTTTTGAAATGAGTGAATATATGCACAGTGTGGTAATAGACATTACTATAATGTCACTTTTTAAAATAACTGTAACACTTGTCATAATGTTCAAGGAAAATTGTGAAGAATAAAGTTGTTAAAAGTTTCACAAATATATTTGTTGGATTTTCACTGATTAGCCAACTGGTTTGGTTTTTTTTTTAAATTAAAATACAGTTGGATTTTCTTTCTCTTTTCTGTCTTTATTGCTTTGAACTATTTCATTAACTTATTTCAAGGGACAAAATAAGGAAACTGTGGCTTAAAATCAGTAGCAATATTGCTAAAAATTACTGTATATTTAAGACAATAAGCTTATGGTATTCAAGGATCATAATGCTGTAGACATGACAGGGTTCTTGATGGTTCTGTACCTCCTTTTGCGTTACTCCCTAGATTTATTCCAAAACACTCTTGTATTATCTATTCATAAAAAGCCTTCACGAATAACTAGAATAGACCAGGTAGCACTTAACCTCTTTGAGAATTTTTACTTTAATTGTTCTATTATATGGTGAATTCTTTCCACAAAATTCAGTCTCTATCATAATTTTGCTATTATAATTTTACAGTCATCAATTAATGTTAACTCTATGTTTATCCACTTAATTAATTTTCTTATAAGTCATGTAAATTTTGATAATTTCTATGTTGTTTAATCTTAGAAACATTTACTTGGGAATTTTATTTTACTCTTTCTTTTTAACACCATTCTTTCTTTAAAATAATGAAGGAAATAACTTCCAAACATGACAAGGCCTTATTAATATTAACAGTTACTGTTATATTTTACTTATTTTTCTGTGTGGGTTTCAACATATACGTAGGGGAAAAAAAGGACATTTGTCTTTTAGCCATCAGGACTTCAAATTACTCCAGTGAGAAATTCTGAAATGAACATATATACAAATATATTTCCTCTGGGGTAGTCAACAGTTGGGAAACAAGCATTGAAAGTTTTGAGGCTGCTTGACTATATAATTTCATCATACATGTTTTTTGAGGAAATAGGTACACAATCTTATTTTCTAGTCTGTCGGGTTTAAGGCTTTTCTGTTTATCACAACTTTTAATCAACAGTTACAGATAAGTATACAATTGTATGTAAATATATAGTACTATGTAATCATAATTCATGCCATAAATTTAATGTGTTGAAGAACAGAGGTAGGGGTTACACGCCCTTCTCTTTATTCTCATTTTAACCTCTGTCAGAGAATGTAAAGTAAGGGGAGATTCTTACTGACTCAAAGCAAGGAGGATTGAAAAGACTAGGATACTTGCAATGATTAGCAGAAAGATTTTTCTTCAGGGATAAAAGTGAGTTTAAAAAGAACTGAGTGAGGCAGATACAACAACAGTGGAATATTTAGCCTTTTCTGGAGGGTGATGGCTTAGCAGTGTGAGCAAGTACCTTGAAATCTTTAGTGTCCCTGGAGCCCACAGGATCAAATCTAGCCAGGTTTAGCTGAATCCTTCACCTTTATATATTGAAGGTACGTAAGCTGAATTTCCTGCAGCTTGATGCACACACTGTTTTTCTGAAAAGATCTGTAAAGTCAAGTCTATACTTGTGTGCTATGATACACTTTGCCATATGCATCTGCATTGATGTCATAGGTGTAAAACAAAGAAAATTTTTAAACAATTTTAAAATATTACTGGCTATACATAGCTGACATAGGTCTGGGACAAGTGGTTAATTGGGATGTCTCCTGGGAAAATGATTTAGTGTTCTAGCAGGCTACTATTTTCTGTCTGGAAAGAATGACCAAAAAATTCAGTGAGGTATATATTTAGTATCAAAGGGTTAGCGAAACTTACTTAACTCAGTGAAAACTTGGTAGAGAATCCTAAACACACATTTGTAATATTATTCTTTTTTTACAAAAGCAAGTTAATTGAAGCGTAATAAAGACATTTTTTTAAAGAAGTTGATAAGGGAGGTTCTTGAATACTATTGAAAACTAGTAGGAATTAGAGTCATATTTCTAAAATCCTTTTGAAAAGAATGCATAAAAATTCTGAAAAAAAATCTTTTTTAATCAAACAATACTGCAGCTCTTTATGGACATAAAGATCTCAGATTAAAACTTCATTCAGTGTTTGCCTTTGAGTCATTTTAAGTCAATTGAGTCAGAATGTCTTCAGGTTATTCCCAAATAGATTTAACCTAAATCAACCAAAATAAGGACACTGTAACTTTGTGAAGACTTGATGTTGATTGGTGTTGACACTTTATCAATGTTCCTAAATTTTCTTGTTTACCATGTTTTCCAGACTGTTATTTTCTTTATTTATTGATTTTAATTAACTTTTCCATGATTTTCCACTCTACTCTTTCCAAGCATACATCTATAAATAAATAAAATAGTAGAGACTTTCATAACCCAGATCTGCAAACCATTTCCAGTCTTTAAGAGTCATATTTAGCCAGTAGTATTTATGAAAACCAACTTTTTTTCTTTTAGTTTTTTTTGTATCTTTGGATCAATAACTGGATACGCTAATGAATATCTAAAATCAAATTCAAACACATTTAGCAGGTGTTAGAGCTCCTGACCCAGTTACTCTGATGATCACTCCAGGATTGAAATGACTGTGGATTTTTTTGTTGTTTTCTTTTTTTTTCTCATCATTATTATTATTAATTTATTTTCTACAAAATCAAGGTCCAGGCACTGTTTTCCAGTGTTGAAAGTGTTTTTTTAGTCCCCACTCACAAAAGTACTTACTGCTTTTCAAAGAATTCACATTGAAAATTGAAACCTGAAGAAAGGTCAATAATGCACAATTGTAATGTATAACTTCTCTGATGACAACTAATTAACAAGGATAATTGAGTTATTAATAGGAGATTACTTTCTGGATATAGATATTAAAAAAAAAAGAAAGAAGAAAAATGAAAAATAAAAACTGAGGAACCTGAAGAGATTTCCAAAGATACCAAGTTTAAAAGTTCAGACTGTCCCCTAGAAACCTCGATTTGCAAAGCAAAGCAGGGTGAAGATGTGAACAAAACATTAAAAGAGGAAATGGTTAGTGACACGCTACACCACTTAGACACAAATATATGAGTCTGTGTGGGATCCACTCAAGGGTACTGATGGATCTTGCAGAAGTGCTCACCAAGCCACTTTTCATGGTTTATCAGCAGTCCTGACTAACCAGAGAGGTCCCAATTGACTGCAGGTTAGCAAATGTGACGTTCATCTACAAGAAGAGCTGCGAGAAGGATCCAGGTAACTACAAGCCTGTCAGTCTGACCTTAGTGCCAGGGAAGGTTATGGAGCAGATCATCTTGAGTGCCTTCACAAGGCACATGCAGGACAAAGTGATCAGAACCTCTCAGCATGGGTTCATGAAAGGCAGGTCCTGCTTGACTAACCTGATCTCCTTCTATGACAAAGTGACCCACTTAGTGGATGAGGAAAAGGCTGTGGATGTTGTCTACCTAGACTTTAGTAAAGCCTTTGACACTGTTTCCCACAGCATAATCCTGGAGAAACTGGCTGCTCATGGCTTGGATGGGTGTAGACTTTGTTGGGTAAAAAATTGCCTGGATGGCCAGGACCAACAAGTTGTGGTGAATGGAGTTAAATCCAGTTGGTGGCCAGTGACAAGTGGTGTTTTCCAGGGCTCAGTATTGGGCCCTGTTCTCTTTTATATCTTTTTCAACTATCTGGATAAGGGGACCGAGTGCACCCTCAGTAAGTTTGCAGACGACACTAAGTTGGGCAAGAGTGTTGATCTGCTTGAAGGTAGGAAGGTTCTACAGAGAGATCTGGACAGGCTGGATCGATGGGCTGAGGCCAATGGTATAAGGTTCAACAAGGCCAAGTGCCGGGTCCTGCACTTGGGTCACAACAACCCGGTGCAGTGCTACAGGCTTGGGGAAGAGTGGCTGGAAAGCTGCCTGGCAGAAAAGGTCCTGGGGATGTTGGTCGACAGCTGGCTGAATATGAGACAGGGTGGCCAAGAAGGCCAACGGCATCCTGCCCTGTATCTGGATTAGTGTGACCAGCAGGACTAGGGAAGTGATCATCCCCCTGTACTCGGCACTGCTGAGGCCGCACCTCGAATACTGTGTTCAGTTTTGGGCCCCTCACTACAAGACAGACATTGAGGTGCTGGAGTGTGTCCAGAGAAGGGCAACGAAGCTGGTGAGGGGTCTGGAGGACAAGTCTTATGAGGAGCAGCTGAGGGAACTGGGGCTGTCTAGTCTGGAGAAAAGGAAGCTGAGGAGAGACCTTATCGTTCTCTACAACTACCTGGAAGGAGGTTGTAACAAGGTGGGGGTTTGTCTCTTCTCCCAGGTAGCAAGTGATAGGACAAGAGGAAATGGTCTCAAGTAACACCAGGGGAGGTTTCGATTGGATATTAGGAAACATTTCTTCACAGAAGAGGTTATCAAGCATTGGAACAGGATGCCCAAGGGAATGGTTGAGTCACCATCCCTGGAGGTATTTAAAAGATGGGTAGATGTGGTGCTTGGGGACAATGTTTAGTGGTGGAATTGGCAGTGCTTAGGTTAACAGTTGGACTTTATGATCTTAAAGGTCTTTTCCAACCTAAACAATTGTATGGTTCTAAGATTCTAAAAAAGAATATTTTTAGGTTGCTGCCAGCTGTGGTTACAACAGCCTTCTAACTCAAAAAAAAAAAAAAAAAAAAAAAAAAAAAAAAAGACAATAGGACCACTTAAATAAATAGGTGTTTTCCTGTACTAGGGCCAGTCTACTCAGATTTGCAAGACTGAGTCCTAAAACGACATCATCTGTGAGGCGTCTAGTAATGTTTGATTCAGTGACTAGTTGGCTTTAAGTCATTGGGAAAAGATGTCATATACTCTGCTGGGACACTGACATCATTCTCAAGTGCTCTGAAGACAGCCAAAGTTTGAAGACATGAGCTCTTTCTCTAGGAAAAGAGAAAGTTTTGACAGGTATGTAACTGCAGTAGGGACATTCTTCCCAATGATTTACGCATCTTCCCTTATTGTTTCATAGAAATGTCAGGGTGCAAAGGGTCTGAATAGTCTTCATGTTGATGTTTTGACAGGGTGAGAATTCTGCTCTTGTAAACAAAATTATTTATATCATATTGCAAGCATTTATTAAAAAAAAAAAGTAATAAGTAAAAACATCATGATTCAATGGTAGAGCATTAAGTTGAGCCACAGGAAACCTAGCTTCATTTATTGACCCTGGTATATGCTTCAGTGACCTTGGACACCAGACTTGATTTCTCATGCTCATGTTTTTATGTTCTGTCTTTGTTTATATTGTAAGGACAAGCAACTCCTGCAGGACCTAACACAAAAAGTCTTGCAAATCATTTGCAGTATCTGAGTGAGGTGTGGACTTATGTAAAAATGAAGTGAAAAGGTAATGAAGAATTTTGCATATTATATCTTTAAATATTTATTCTATCCAGATGGTGTGGTAGAAAAAGGTGTAACACATAAAGAGTGAACAAAAAAAAGAAGAATTTGAAAAAATATATTTGCTGAGCAGATAACAAGATAAGGTGAAATTTCTAAATGCAGTGATCAGTACGCTGCTGCTTTACTTCCCCTGTGAAACATTTTCCATTTTTGCTGAAACATTTTAAGATTGTCAGCTTACATGCTGTCCCTTCTGACTCCCAAGAAAACATATTTTTATTACTTCTGAAACAGAGCTAATGCCTCTTTTAAACAGTTATGCATTTCTTCTACAAACACCTTTAAGTATTAATATTCTCTCCAAGTCTTTTATTATTCCAAACCAAGAAGATGAAAGTGTTTGATCACTAAATTCTTTCAAGATATCTGTAAAGAACATATGATTACAAAAATTTCAGAAATGTTTTAGCCAAAGCTCTGTGAATGCTGTCTGTGGAACAAATTCACCCAGTGGTGAGAGTGATTTGTATCATTATTATCATTACTATTATTGTTATTTTCCTTTTCTATTATTGTTTTATCAGACTGTATTTATCTCAACCCTTGATGATTTTTTTCTTTTTCATTTTCTCCTCCTTTTCTCCCTCTTGTCCCTAGGGAAGGGAAGAACTGCGCGAGCGACTGTGTGGTCCTAGCTGCCGGCCAGGGTTAGACCACGGCAAGTTGGGAACAGGGAGAAGGAAGCAGAATGAAAGAACATAAAATTGTTCCCAAGACTGTGCAGTAAGGACCCTTCCACCGCCACCATGAACATCATCCTTCTTCTAGCAAAGATCCCAGGACACTGATGGCTAATTGTAAACTTGTCCTCACCCTACTCCGCTTGAGGAATGCTTGGGTGTCTGCCTAGAGGAACACTGAAAGAATGTATAAACAGGGATACAGGGAAGCTTTTATACAACCATTTTAACTGCATTATTCATGATGCTTTTCTGCATTAATGGTATCAGTTTTCTGTATTAATAGTTTGGACCGCTAAAACGTTCTTTTCACTGAAATTAAACTCTTTGCTCAAATTCCTCTTTCTACTCAGAACATGACAGAATTGATCACAGTTTAAAAAACTGCACTGCAGTTAATCTTTTCTTATACTCTTACGGCTCTGTTTTCATGGAAGACCACATGAATAAAGCAAACTGTTTTATCACATATTAGTTTGATACTTTTCTTTAAAAACGAAATTGTTAATTTTTGGTCTGAGTAATTATTTTAATCTGTGCTATACCTTTTTACTGAGTTTATCTGTTTCACTGAAGTAACTACTTCTCAATAAATGCATAAAACTGTAAAATTGATATGAATATGAAACTTTCTAAAGTTATAAATACAACATATAGTTATTTATGTTTGGAATAGAGGAAGGTAAACATTATTTTTTATGTATTCATAACTAAGGCATTGGAAGTGTAGGTGAATAAGCTGTAAGTACATATGAAAAGCTCTCTTCATATTGTCAAAACCACAGAGCTATATTAACTTTTACTGCAAATAGCAGTAGTCCTACGTAAAAGCTATATGATTAAGAGCAGCAAAACATTTCAGAGAATCATAGAATGGTTTAGGTTGGAAAGGACCTTGAAGATCATCAGTTCCAACCTCCCTCCCATGGGCAGGGACACCTCCCACTAGACCAGGTTGCCCAAGGCCACGTCCAGCCTGGCCTTGAACACCTCCAGGGATGGGGCCTCAACAACCTCTCTGGGCAACCTGTTCCAGTGCCTTACCGCCCTCAAAGTGAAAAACTTCTTCCTAACGTTTAATCTAAAACTGCCCTCTTCCAGTTTAAAGCCATTCCCCCTCGTCCTATCACTACATGCTCTAGTAAAATTTCTTCCCCAGATCTCCTGTAGGCCCCCTTTACGTACTGGAAGATGGCAATAAGATCTCCCCGGAGCCTTCTTTTTTGCAGGCTGAACAGCCCCAACTCTCTCAGCCTCTCCTCATAGGAGAGGTGCTCCAGCCCTC